>NC_041381.1:82541384-82631856 GCF_002162155.2 Triticum dicoccoides
TGACTGACGAGGCTCATCCTCGTCTTCGCTTGGATGCCCTTTTCCCTTTTTTTGGTATTTAACTTTTTTTTGACTGGGTTTTTCGGTATTTGACTTACCGGCCCGTTGGAAGACCCAACAGTCCCTGTTGGTATGATTTGCAGGTTTATCGGGTGTGCCATGAATCTAGTAGGGCCTCTCAAGGATTTTGTCTAAGCTCGATGGCCCATTCTTGCTGCCTTTAAAAGGTTTCTTCCGCTAACCGGACTTAGGGCCAAGGAATCCGGCATTGACTGCCGTATCGTCTGCATTGTCGGTGCTATTGTTCCGATGTTTGTTTTATTGCGGCGAGGTTTACCATTGCCTTCCCGTACCTCAGAGTTGCCGGAGTTGCCTAAGATGTTGCTTCTACGAGCCAAACATCTGTCTTCACCCGCACAGAAGCGGGTCAAGAGTGCCGTTAATGCTGCCATGGTCTTTGGCTTTTCCTACCCAAGGTGTCGGGCGAGCCATTCGTCACAGACGCTGTGCTTAAAGGCCGATAAGGCTTCGGCGTTCGGACAGTCTACGATCTGGTTCTTTTTAGTTAAGAACCGATTCCAAAGCTTGCGGGCTGATTCACCATGCTGCTGAATTATGTGACTCAAGTCGTCAGCATCCGGCGGCCGGACATAAGTGCCCTGGAAGTTAGCCCTAAAGGCATCTTCCAAGTCTTCCCAGGTTCCAATGGAGTTTTCTGTGAGGCTGTTTAGCCAGAGCCGTGCTGTCCCTTCAGTTCTAGGGGTAGATATTTAATAGCATGGAGATCATCTCCTCGAGCCATATGGATGTGGAGAAGAAAATCTTCAATCCAAACAGCCGGATTCGTCGTTCCATCGTATGGTTCGGTGTTTACGGGTTTAAACCCCTCCGGAAACTGATGTTCCATAACTTCATCAGTGAAGCATAGGGGGTGTGCGGCTCCTCTATATCTCGGAATGTCGTGGCGGAGACCGGCTAACATCTAAGTTCAGTATTGATCCTAGGCATAGTAACGGTCATCATGCCGGGCTTCATGGCCATTGTCTCACGCCGGGGCACGCTCCCTTGATCCGTAAATTGATCTGGTCTGACCAGCTTTATAGGCTAGGTCACGTTGCCATTCGTATGTATATCCCGCAGCTGCAGTCTCCCTGCCTCTTCAAAGAGGGGGTGCGGGTTGGTGTTCGGCTTGATATGCCGCTTTATCTTGTCCACAGTGGTCGGTCTGGTTGATCCGCCTGATTGTATTTCGATGGTATTGGTTCAAGGACTTCGTCGTCGAATTGAGGCAGCAACTTGCGCCTGGGGTAACTTTTGACAGGTCGTTCTTGGCTGTATTCCTCAGCGACCAGGACCTTAGTCCACCTCTTGTTCAGCGTGTCTTGCTCTTCATTGAGCTACTGCTTCTTCCTCTTCAGGCTCCGAGTTGTGGGAATGAGTTGTTGCTTGAAGTGTTCTTGATCGAGGGGTTCTTCTGGGACGATGAAGTCTTTGTCACCAAGGCTAACCTCCTCTTCGGATTCTAACATGTAGTTGATGTCCTCTACGTCTTTGTTGTCAGCGTGTCCGGGGCTGTATTCACCCTCTTCCCGTTCGTCCTATTCGAACGTGGGCTCGACAGGGTGTTCGGGATCTTCATCGCCATCCAGAGTCTCGTTGTCTCCGGTGCCAGTAGTACTATCCTTCTCCTGACGCGATCGGGAGCAACACCGCTAACGTCGATGCTTTGGTGGTTTATCGACGGGTCTATCCTCATCTGGGCTTGGGTTCTCCTCGTTGTTCTTCGAAGTGTCCATCATGTATACATCATATGTTGAGGTGTCCATCCAACACCCCGTAACGGGTGGGACTTGGCTTTGTTCGGTGTCGACATCATCGTTCATGCCATCGATGTCTTCAGATGCATAATCCAGCATGTCGGTTAAGTCCTTGACAGTGGCTATCAAGTGGGTGATGGGTGGGGCATAAAATTCCTCTCTCTCGGCCCCCAGTCCAGGATGGGTGCAGTTTGGAAGTCAAACCTCCGTGATGGCGAGAGACTGCCTCAGGCCCAACGCTTCATCTAAGGGCGGGAGCGGGAACCGCGGGTCTACCGCGATGTGTTTGGCTTGGAGCGCCTGATCGTATCCTCTAACTGCAAACCTCGACAATTTCGAACGGTTACCCAGAGCCAAGTTTAAGCATGTGTCCGGGTCTTCAGAAGGAAGTTCGATAAGGGGAAGAAGTCCGGTGGGGTTTACGCTCCCGTCTTCGGACGATGAGACCTGCCCCGGATCTAAGGCCGAGGTGATGGTGTTGACCCCTGGACGACATCCGACAGAGGATCCGAAGAGTCTTCTTGGATGGGACACAGAGTAGCGGCCGAGGCTGCGAACCCATCGGAGACCAAGTCTCCTTGGTTATCAGCAACATAATCTAGGTTTCCAAACCTGATCTGGTGGCCGGGGGTGTAACTATGGACCTGCTCGAGGCGGCCGATCGCGTTGGCTCGAAGCACAAAGCCACCAAACACAAAAACCTGTCCAGGAAGAAAAATCTCCCTAGACGCAGCGTCACCATTGACGAAGAGGTGAGTGATACGTCTCCAACGTATCTATAATTTTTTATTATTCCATGCTACTATATTACCCCTTTTGGTTGTTTATGGGCTTTATTTTACACATTTATATCATTTTTGGGACTAACCTACTAATCGGAGGCCCAGCCCGTATTGCTGTTTTTTTGCCTATTTCAGTATTTCGAAGAAAGGCAATATCAAACGGAGTCCAAACGGAATAAAACCTTCGGGAGCGTGATTTTTAGAACGAACGTGATCCAGAGGACTTGGAGTGCAAGTCAAGAAGCAGTCGAGGCCTCCACGAGATAGGAGGGCGCCCCCCTATAGGGGGCGCCCTCTGTCTCGTGGGCCCCTCGGGCGTCCACCGATGTACTTCTTCCTCCTATATAAGCCTACGTACACCAAAAACATCCAGGGAGCAGACGAAACACACTTTCCACCACCGTAACCGCCTGTATCCGCGAGATCTCATCTTGGAGCCTTCGCCAGTGCTCTGCCGAAGGGGGAATCGACCACAGAGGGCTTCTACATCAACATCCTTGCCCCTCCGATGAGTTGTGAGTAGTTTACCACAGACCTATGGGTCCATAGTTATTAGCTAGATGGCTTCTTCTCTCTTTTTGGATCTCAATACAATGTTCTCCCCCTCTCTTGTGGAGATCTATTCGATGTAAACTCTTTTTGCAGTGTGTTTGTCGAGATCCGATGAATTGTGGGTTTTTGATCAAGTTTATCTATGAATAATATTTGAATATTCTCTTAATTCTTTTATTTATGATTGAGTTATCTTTGCAAGTCTCTTCGAATTATCAGTTTGGTTTGGCCTACTAGATTGATCTTTCTTGCCCTAGGAGAAGTGCTTAGCTTTGGGTTCCATCTTCCGTTGTCCTTACCCAGTGACAGAAAGGGTTGCAAGGCACGTATTGTATTGTTGCCATCGAGGATAACAAGATGTGGTTTATATCATATTGCTTGAGTTTATCCATCTACATCATGTCATCTTGCTTAATGCGTTACTCCATTTTTATGAACTTAATACTCTAGATGCAGGCAGGAGTCAGTCGATGAGTGGAGTAATAGTAGTAGATGTAGGCAGGAGTCGGTCTACTTGTTGCGGACGTGATGCCTATATACATGATCATGCCTAGATAATCTCATAATTATTCGCTTTTCTATCAATTGCTCGACAGTAATTTGTTCACCCACCGTAATACTTATGCTATCTTAAGAGAAGCCACTAGTGAAACCTATGGCCCCTGGGTCTATCTCTTATGATATTTGCTTCCAATCTACTTTTATTTGCATCTTTACTTTTTGCATCTATATTATAAAATACCAAAAATATATTTATCTTATCTCACTATCTCTATTAGATCTCACTTTCACAAGTGGCCATGAAGGGATTGACAACCCCTTTATTGCGTTGCTTGCGAGTTCTTTGTTTGTTTGTGTAGGTGTGTGGGACTTTTGAGGAGCCTCCTACTGGATTGATACCTTGGTTGTCAAAAACTGAGGGAAATACTTAGGCTACTATTGCTGCATCACCCTTTCCTCTTGAAGGAAAACCAACGCAAGCTCAAGACGTAGCAAGAAGGATTTCTGGCGCCGTTGCCGGGGAGGTCTTCGCTCAAGTCAAGACATACCAAGTACCCATCACAAACCCATCTCCCTGGCATTTACATTATTTGCCATTTGCCTCTCGTTTTCCTCTCCCCCACTTCACCCTTGTCGTTTTATTCGCCCTCTCTTTCCCAATCTCCTCCTCTCTCTTTCGCTTGCCTTTTTTCTGTTTGCTCGTGTGTTAGATCGTTTACCTTGTCGTCATGGCTAGCTCAGTTTTTATCCCTTCGTCTCCCGACTTTGAAGTTCTCCACTTCAAATAAAGACAAGGTGAAAATTTAAAAGATGCTTGGTTTAGGATGTTAGAATCTTATCGTAGTTGTGCCCTAGAAGGAGATTTCAAGATTTTAATTCACAATTTTTACATTGGGTTATCCTTACCCCACAAACAACTCCTTGATGTTGTCGTAGAAGGGGAATTTATTGAAATTGATCCTAGTTCCGCTTATGAAATTTTAGAGGGGATAGTAGGAGTACTTCCCCGACAATAAAGATCATCTTTATCTCTTGAAGGAACCCAAATTTTAGAGAAACTTCTTGAATTGCAAAAACTTGTTGAACCTTTTTAGAATATTGTTGCAAGTATCAATCGCATGAATAATTTGTCACACTTTACAATAAGCAGTTGGATGCCTTAGATCTTAGGATCTCTGAGCATGAAGGGAAATGCAAAGAGCCTCCCGGACTTGAGCATAACCCCATTAAAAAGATGAGTGCCAAAGATGGCACTACTTAGATCTATCTTCGCTTTTATGCCTAGCTAGGGGCGTTAAACTATAGCGCTAGTTGGGAGGCAACCCAATTTTCTTTGTGTTTTTTGTTTTTGTTCCTGTTTAGTATTAAATCTTGCATCTACCTTCTGTTTATATGTGTTTTTATCTTTTAATTAGTGTTTGTGCCAAGTAGAACCTATAGGATAACCTATGATGATAGTTGATTTGATTCTGCTGAAAAACAGAAACTTTGCACGCACGGATATAATTTTGTTAAATCACAGAAACGTGTTTTTGCGTTGATTATTTTTTCTGCTGATAAATAAATAAATTTTCCAGGACTTCCTATTTGGGTAGGATTTTTAGAGTTCCAGAAGTTTGCGTTAGTTACAGATTGCTACAGACTGTTCTGTTTTTGACAGATTCTGTTTTTCGTGTGTTGTTTGCTTATTTCGATGCATCTATGGCTAGTAAAATAGTTTATAAACCATAGGGAAGTTGGAATACAGTCGGTTTAACATCAAAATAAATAAAGAATTAGTTCATTACAGTACTGTATGTGGTGGTTTTGTTTCCTTTCACTAACGGAGCTTATAAGATTTCTTGTTGAGTTTTGTGTTGTGAAGTTTTCAAGTTTTGGGTAAAGCTTTTATGGACTATGGAATAAGGAGTGGAAAGAGCCTAAGCTTGGGGATGCCCAAGGCACCCCAAGATATTGAAGAATAGACAAAAGCCTAAGCTTGGGGATGCCCCGGGAAGGCATCCCCTCTTTCGTCTTCGTTCATTGGTAACTTTACTTGGAGCTATATTTTTATTTGCCACATGATATGTGTTTTGCTTGGAGCGTCGTGTATTATATTAGTCTTTGATTTTTAGTTTACCACAATCATCCTTCCTGTACACACCTTTTTGGAGAAGCCTACTTGATTAGAATTTGCTAGAATACTCTATGTGCTTCACTTAAATCTTTTGAGCTTGATAGTTTTTGCTCTAGTGCTTCACTTATATCTTTTAGAGCACGGTGGTGTCTTAATTTTGAAGAAATTTCTAGCCTCTCATACTTCACTTATATATTTTTGAGAGTCTTTTAGAACAGCATGGTATTTTCTATGGTTTTAAAGTTGGTCCTAATGATGAACATCCAAGTTGGGTATAATAAAAACTATCATAGAAAAAGAATTGGATGCTATGATCAATATGATGCTTGATAATTGTTTTGAGATATGGAGGTAGTGATATTAGAGTCATGCTAGTTGAGGTGATTATGAAAAATACTTGTGTTAAGGGTTGTGATTCCCGTAGCATGCACGTATGGTGAACCGCTTTGTGATGAAGTTGGAGCACAATTTTATTTATTGAGTGTCTTCCTTATGAGTGGCGATCGGGGACGAGCGATGGTATTTTCCTACCAATCTATCCCCCTAGGAGCATGCACGTAGTACTTTGGTTTTTGATGACGTCTAGATTTTTGCAACAAGTACATGAGTTATTTTGACTAATGTTGAGTCCATGGATTATACGCACCCTTTCACCCTTCCATCATTGCTGGCCTCTCTTGTGCCGCGCAACTTCCGCCGGTACCATACACCAACCATATACCTTCCTCAAAACAGCCACCATACCTACCTATTATGGCATTTCCATAGCCATTCCGAGATATATTGCCATGCAACTTTCCACCATTTCGTTCATATGGCACGCATTACTTTTGTCATATTGCTCTTTGCATGATCATGTAGTTGACATCGTATTTGTGGCAAGGCCACCTTCATAATTTTCATACATGTCGCTCTTGATTCATTGCATATCCCGGTACACCGCCGGAGGCATTCATATAAAGTCATATCTTGTTCTAGTTTTGAGTTGTAATTCTTGAGTTGTAAATCCATAAATGTGTAATGATTTTCATTATTAGAGCATTGTCCTAGTGAGGAAAGGATGATGAAGACTATGATTCCCCCACAAGTCGGGATGAGACTTCGGACTTTACAAAAAGAGAAAAAAAAGAAGAAAAAAAAGAGAAAGGCCAAAAGAAAAAAAAAAGAAGTTCAAAGAAAAAAAAAGAAAAAAAATGAGAGAAAAAGAGAGAAGGGACAATGCTATTATCTCTTTTTCCACACTTGTGCTTCAAAATAGCACCATGATCTTCATGATAGAGAGTCTCATATGTTGTCACCTTCATATACTAGTGGGAATTTTTCATTATAGAACTTGGCTTGTATATTCCAATGATGGGCTTCCTCAAAAATGCCCTAGGTCTTCGTGAGCAAGGAAGTTGGATGCACACCCACTTAGTTTCTTTTGTTGAGCTTTCATATATTTATAGCTCTAGTGCATCTGTTGCATGGTAATCCCTACTCACTCACATTGATATCTATTAATGGGCATCTCCATAGCCCGTTGATACGCCTAGTTGATGTGAGACTATCTTCTCCTTTTTGTCTTCTCCACAACCACCATCTATTCCACATATAGTGCTATGTCCATGGCTCACGCTCATGTAATGCGTGAAAGTTGAAAAAGTTTGAGATTATTAAAGTATGAAACAATTGCTTGGCTTGTCATCGGGGTTGTGCATGATTAAATACTTTGTGTCATGAAGATAGAGCAACAGCCAGACTATATGATTTTGTAGGGATAACTTTCTTTGGCCATGTTATTTTGAGAAGACATGATTACTTTGATTAGTATGCTTGAAGTATCACCATTTTCATGTTAATATGAACTTTTATTTTGTATCATTTGGATCTGAACATTCATGCCACAATAAAGAAAATTACATTGAGAATTATGCTAGGTAGTATTCCACATCAAAAATTCTCTTTTTATCATTTACCTTCTCGAGGACGAGCATGAATTAATCTTGGGGATGCTTGATACGTCTCCAACGTATCTATAATTTTTGATTGTTCCATGCTATTATATTACCCCTTTTGGACGTTTATGGGCTTTATTTTACACATTTATATCATTTTTGGGACTAACCTACTAACCGGAGGCCCAGCTCGTATTGCTGTTTTTTTGCCTATTTCAGTATTTCGAAGAAAAGGAATATCAAACGGAGTCCAAACGGAATGAAACCTTTGGGAGCGTGATTTTTGGAACGAACGTGATCCACACGACTTGGAGTGCAAGTCAAGAAGCATCTGAGGCCTCCACGAGAAAGGAGGGCGCCCCCCCCCCTATAGGACGCGCCCCCTGTCTCGTGGGCCCCTCGGGCGTCCACCGATGTACTTCTTTCTCCTATATAAGTCTACGTACCCCAAAAACATCCAGGGAGCAGACAAAACACAATTTCCACCACCGTAACCTTCTGTATCCGCGAGATCTCATCTTGGAGCCTTCGCCCGTGCTCTGCCGAAGGGGGAATCGACCACGGAGGGCTTCTACATCAACATCCTTGCCCCTCCGATGAGTTATGAGTAGTTTACCATAGACCTACGAGTCCGTAGTTATTAGCTAGATGGATTCTTCTCTCTTTTTGGATCTCAATACAATGTTCTCCCCCTCTCTTGTGGAGATCTATTCGATGTAAACTCTTTTTGCGGTGTGTTTGTCGAGATCCGATGAATTGTGGGTTTATGATTAAGTTTATCTATGAATAATATTTGAATCTTCTCTGAATTCTTTTGTGTATGGTGAGTTATCTTTGCAAGTCTCTTCGAATTATCAGTTTGGTTTGGCCTACTAGATTGATCTTTCTTGCCATGGGGGAAGTGCTTAGCTTTGGGTTCAATCTTGCGGTGTCCTAACCCAGTGACAGAAAGGGTTGCAAGGCACATATTGTATTGTTGCCATCGAGGATAACAAGATGGGGTTTATATCATATTGCGTGAGTTTATCCCTCTACATCATGTCATCCTGCTTAATGCGTTACTCTGTTCTTATGAACTTAATACTCTAGATGCAGGCAGGAGTCGGTTGATGTGTGGAGTAATAGTAGTAGATGCAGGCAGGAGTCGGTCTACTTGTTGCGGACGTGATGCCTATATACATGATCATGCCTAGATAATCTCATAATTATTCACTTTTCTATCAATTGCTCGACAGAAATTTTTTCACCCAACGTAATACTTATGCTATCTTAAGAGAAGCCACTAGTGAAACCTATGGCCCCCGGGTCTATCTGTTATCATATTTGCTTCCAGTCTACTTTTATTTGCATCTTTACTTTTTGCATCTATATTATAAAATACAAAAAAATATATCTATCTTATCTCACTATCTCTATTAGATCTCACTTTCGCAAGTGGCCGTGAAGGGATTGGCAACCCCTTTATTGCATTGGTTGCGAGTTCTTTGTTTGTTTGTGTAGGTGTGTGGGACTTTTGAGGAGCCTCCTACTGGATTGATACCTTGGTTCTCAAAAACTGAGGGAAATACTTACGCTACTATTGCTGTATCACCCTTTCCTCTTCAAGGAAAACCAACGCAAGTTCAAGACGTAGCAGTGAGGCATTGATCCTTCTGTCGACGATACACAGAGCTGTCAATGAAAGCGCCAATGTTGGTGTCAAAACCGGCAGATCTCGGGTAGGGGGCCCAAGCTGTGCGTCTGAGGATCAATAGTAACAATGGAGAAGGGACACAGTATTTACCCAGGTTCGGGCCCTCTTAATGGAGGTAAAACCCTACTCCTGCTTGATTATATTTGAGGGTATAGGGTTTACAAGAGTTGATCTACCACGAGATCGATTCGGCTATGCCTAAATAGCTAGCCTAGCAATGTTATGATCCTGCCTCCGATCTACCTTCCAGTTTATATAGACATTGGAAGGGCTTAAGGTTGTACAAAGTCAGTGTTACAGAAAGGAATAAGATATCCGGACACCTATACTTGCCATCCACGTATACGGGAGTCCCCACTGGACACGAGAGATTATCTTCTGTCTTGTATCTTGACGGCCCACCAGTCCGGCCCACATCAATAGACCAGACGCCCGAGGACCCGGCACCCGGCAGCGTGGGGAGAAGCGGCGAGCCCGCCCCCAACAGATCCTAGGAACCCATAGAATCTTGGGTGGACCGCATCGGCGATCTCCCTGATGCCATCCTTGGGGAGATCATCTCGTTTCTACCCACCAAGGATTGCTGCCGCACCCAAGTCCTCTCAACTCGATGGTGCTCTCTCTAGCATGCCATGCCCCTTAATCTCAGCTATCTCTCTTTAATGATTTTGAACTCCCCAGAGCCATCATCTCCTCCCGCCAGGGCTCCATTCAATGCCTCTGCATCCCGGCATGCTACCTGAGCATGCATAGCATGCCCTGCACGATGGACGCCCAGCTGAAATCCCCTAGATTCATAGAACTACAACTGCTTGAGTTCTACTATTCCTCCAGAAATCACATTGATTATGAATGCTATGTACTTGTGCGCCCAGCACCGATGTCCATCTCGCGGTTTTCCTCCTCTCTTTGCACTGCCACCTTTGCGAGGTGCTCTCTACCAGACAATATGGTACTAAACCTTGGACTCCCGTTTCTCAAAAAACTTTCACTTGTGCGGGTTCGTATGTCGAAGCCTCATTGCACATTATCATTCACTCCAGTTGCCCTGCCCTCGAGTGCTTGGTGCTTGTTTCACAGTTAGAGTCGATTGTTTCCAAATAAAGTCGCCTAACCTTGTAAAAATTAGAATTTCTTTTGACGGTGGGCAGCTCATGATCGAAGATGCCCCTTCACTTCAAAGGTTGATCCTTGATTCTAGTTATTCACTGTCAGAAATAACTATCGTCTCTGCGCCTAAACTGGAGACCTTGGGTGTAATACATGATCTCTGTGCTCATTTCAAGATGGTGTTTGGCTCCACAATTCTTCAGGTACTATACATTATCATCTACACTTGTAATCATAAGTTGCATCTGTGCATAAGTTCTATATCATCATGGAGTACACATTTTGTACTAATATTATGTTCTATGCTCAATGAAGAGTTTGTCCATGGATGGCCTATCAATGGTGATGGATTCTGTCAAGATCTTATATATCAAAATGGATAGTTTTGATGTAAACAATATTATTGGCTTGCTGCAATGCTTTCCATGTCTGTAGAAGTTGTATATAAAGGTGATAATTTCACGCACATTGGAAGCTCGCATATAGTGTACGAGAATTAACCGTTCAGCTGTTGCTCTTTTGACACTCTTTTTTTAGAACTTAACTGTTTCAATCTTCATCTCTAGTTAGGCAACTGGACGGGCTAAGAAAGTTATAACCAATCGGTGGATTCGTAAACACCGGGATTGTCACATCCCTAGTTCTGGTATGCTCAAGGCTAGCTAGTCATGTGTGCATCATGTTTAAATTCCATTTAAATTTGAAATGGAGATTGGTGAAACCCTCAGAATCATTTCTGGAAATGACCCAGATAAAAATTGCTCCAAAAAGGTCCAAGAAAATGTTCATGTTGCTCTCTGAAAATATTGGACAAAGGTAAAAATCAAACCAATATTTTTAGGAGCTCATAAGTATTTATTTTGGGCATTTGGAATTAATGCAGTAATTATTTGCTTTGGATATATATTGTTATATATATACAATATTATCCAAAAATTGTGCTAGTTGATGAGGAGCTCTGGTATAATACCACTAGCTCCTGCAAAAATTGCCACAAGGAAATAAAATGATTTAGTATTTTTATTAAATCAAAACAAATGTCAGAAAATAGAAAACAAAAACAAAATAGAAAAAAAGGAGGAACTACCTAGACTTACCTGGGCCACTTGCTGGCCTGGCACTATGCAGCCAACCGGCCCAGCTGTGCGGCCCAGCTGGCCCAACCCGCCTCCTCCTCTGTCTTCTTCCTCGCGCCTACTCGCATTGTGCATGTCGCGCGCGTGCTCGCTCGCGGCCACGTCTCCCGCCACCTCCTGCTTCTCCCTCTCGTTGCCCTAGACTCCCTGGACATTGCCACGATGCCCCGCACCTCTCTCCCTCTCTCTCGTACCTCCCCCTCCCCTGGTCTCTCTCCCGCGCACGGCCGAACGCTACCATCACCGCCACTCGCCATTGCCGTAGCCACCGCCTCCCCCTCGCCTCTCCGACACACGCAGGAGCTCCGCCTCCTCGCTCTGAAGCTCTCCGCCGAGCCACGCAAGCCGGAGCGTCCCGTGGAGCCGTCGCCGTCACCATCTTTGCCTCCGGCCGCCGTGGATCCTCGCCGTCGATTCGGGAGCTATCGGGCGTCCCCGACCTCGCCCTCGTGCTCGTTTGACTCGTTGTGAGCCTCCGCACCAAACCTCCCTCTCCCCGATGCCGATTTCTTCCTCTAACCGTGTGCTCCGTCGAGCCCGACAGCTCATCGCCGCCGGCCATGAGGTCGCCGTGGCTAGAGCCAACACACGTCACGTCCGAGCACGCTGTCATCCTCGGCGCGTTCCCAGGAACCCAGAGCACCTACCCACTCTTCCTCCCGTGCACCATAGCGCTCTGTCCATCTTCACCGAACTCCGGCCGCCATGCAAGTTGCTGTCGCCGTCGACCTAGGGCACCGGAGCTGCTACTGCACGCACCACCCGATGTGGACGTGCCTCCTCGTCACGTGGACGCACTTCGCCGTCCATATGGTCGCCGGAAAGCAAAACCCGAGCATCGCCGCCGTCTCTGGACGTCGCCGGCGGCTCAACTTGGGCCGTGCGGATGTGGCACCATCATTAGTGGCTAATGACACGACTAACCAACCCCCTAGCTCACTGACGGATGGACCCCGCTCTTTATTAACCCTGGCTTTATTTTCCTGCTTAGATTACTTTATAACCCAGTGGGATCGACACGTCAGCATTGACTTTGCTGACATGGGCGTTGACCGGACCCACCTGTCAGTGACACTAACCAGCCCTGTGTCACTGACGTGTGGACCCCACATGTCAGGTTTGACCAGGCAGCACTGTTGACTTGCTGACGCAAGCATGACGTAGTGCTGACGCAGTTATTTATTTTCTGGATTTAAAATAAATCAGGAAAATCCAGAAAATGATATAAACTTCAAAAAATCATAGAAATTCTACCGTAGCTCAGATTGAAATAATTTATATATGAAAAATTATCAGAAAAATGCAATATATCCATCTGTACTAGTTTCATGCATGGCAAACCAACTTATACATACTGTATAAGTGAAATGCTAAAATGGCATTTATAAAAGACTTAACTTGGAGTTTCATTTCAATTCTTGATTCAAATGGACTTCATCCAAATAGAATGCTAGTTGCATTAGCTCAAACAACATCACATCTACGTGCCATGTTCATGCATCATATTGTTGCATATTGTTGGGGATATAACTATTTGTGTGAGCCGCCCAGGAGGGGCCGAGTTATACAAAGAAGACTCATCAGAGAGAAGCCCAAGACCAAGCATGAAGATGGCGATTCGATAACGGGCTTAAGGCCCACAAGCGACTTAAGGCCCGCTGTAGTAAACCGCCATGATAGCATGAGTTGTAACATAAGGTAGATTTAACTAGTCACCGAGCCGGACACTGTTTATGAGCCGGCCGGGACTCTGTAGGCCACAGGGCGTCAACCCGTGTATATAAGGGGACGACCTGCTAGCGACTTAGGGAAAGAAACAACTCATCGAGAGCCGGGCATAGCGTATCTCGCTCCCTGGTCATCGAAACATCAATACCAAACCCAACTAGACGTAGGCCTTACCTTCCCCGTAAGGGGCCGAACTAGTATAAACTCTCTCGTGTCCTTTGTCCCAATTTAACCCCTTCAAGCTTCCTAGTTGCGATGGCTCCACAACTAAATCCTTTCACTAGGACATCTGATGTGACATTTCCACGACAGTTGGCGCCCACCATGGGGCCAACGCATGGTGGATTTGAGTTCTTGAAGGGTAACTTCGAAGGGCTCAAGGGATACGTAGTGGGCCGGATGACCAAGAGTCGTCGCGGCAAGATCTACATCGACGACGAAGGCTGGGGTCACGACGCCGGCTCAATTGAGTATAGATACCAGGTCCCCTTCGGCGGAATCCACGTCTTCATCGGCCGGATCGGTGAGCCGGGCCCTGAGCCGGACAGCTGCACCGACCTCGTCGAGACGGCTCAGTGTGCGAGGAAGACCCAAACTCAACCGGTCATGAGGTGTGCCTTCGTGGGCTGCATCCACGGAGAGGAACTTTTGAAGGATCTAAAGACAGGGGTGAGACGGTCGTCCTCTAAGACGGTGATTCGTCCGCCAGTTCAACAGATTCGTTGTACCAAGTGCAAGACGGCGTGATCGGGGGCTGTTCCGATGGCATCAGTATTCCGGACCCCTATGAGCCGCCAAGATGGGCCGGAGTCTTCATGGCTGGGACTCAGCCCAGCTCAAACTCTACAGCTGCTGCAGCAGTAACGTCCGGGTTAGGAGCAGCTGGGGCAGGCAGCCCCGTGCGCCCACCGGCTCAGGTGCTGATAGATCTCATGGACAAGCTTACGGCCCTGTTAACCGCCACGGTTATTCCTGCAGACAAAGATGAGCATGACGCAGCGGTAGCACAGGTGCGTGAGGAGATAGCTCAGGCCAAGGAGGCCTTGGTAGCTGAGGATACTAGACTAGCTACAGAGCGGGCGGCTCTCGACGCCCGGGCACAGCGCTTGCAGTCAGAAGCTTACCAGATCACGATGAGCTTAAACGCATCCAATGAGGTAATGAGGAGGAGACACCAGAAAACTCAGTCCCGTTTACCTCCGAATTACGACCCTTGGGTTCTTTTTGCCACACCCGGAGCCGGCCCAAGTAACCCGCCAGAGGCCAATCAGCTTATGACAGCTGGAACAGGAGGGCCGACTCAGCCTTGGGAGATGGCACCGCCTCACGTGATCATGCCACCGCCACGTTATGTGCCAATTCCACGGGGTCACTTTTCCAACCCCATGGAGAACTTAATCGCAGCTTCAACACGTTTGGTGGCTCTTCCTATGGACGGTGATGACCCGGCAACAGTGGAGACACAGAGAGTCAGAGAACTCCTCCAGACGGCCTTAGCTCAGCAGCAGACGTATTCTTACAGCCGGGGACAGAATTCACTCAACTCCCCTGCCTTGGTTAGCACCATCTCGTCAGAACCGGAGCCCGAGTTATAGCAGGCACATGGAGTCCGAAGCTTTGTCAAGCAACGCCCAACGCCATAACCAGCCCGGTGGCTATCACCCGGTGCAAGACCGAATACTTCAGGAGAATGAACGGGCGACTCAGGCAGCGGCTCAACATGCGGCTTATCAGAACATCCCGGAGTATCCAACGACTTCTATTGAGGCGGGAGTGGCCACTAGAACCGGTGGTGTTCCTTGTTTGGTACCGGCTCTGTGCAATACATGTCTGCCCAAGGACTTCAAGGGACCTTGAAAGATACCAAATTACACGGCTGACTTACAGCCCGGGGCATGGATCGAGAGTTATGAGATGGCTATGGAGCTGTTGGAAGTCAGTGACGCGGCGATGGCTAAATATTTCACCATGATGCTAGATGGAACAACCCGGTCTTGGTTAAAGGGTTTGCCACCCAATTCCATTAGCTCATGGGAAGAGTTAAAGGCCCGGTTCATCCAGAACTTCAAGGACACTTGTAAGCAATCTATGTTGATTGTGGACTTAACGAATTGTAAGCAGGGGGAGGGTGAACCCACCACACATTGGGTGTGTCGGGTCAAGGAGATAATTCATTCATCCGACAATATGGATGCCGGCTCTGCAGTCCTTATGTTGGAGAAAAATTGTAGCTTTGAGCCGCTGAGGCAGAAGCTGGGGCGCCTTAAACGCGACTGCAAGGATATGGGCACGCTGATGGCGGCTTTAGTTAAATATGCCGATTTTGACAATACCAAGGATCGCGCGTCTGACGATGAGAAGACAGGGAAGGCAAAAGGAACGGCAATGGAAAGGGTCAACAGCATAACCCGGGGAATCAAAACGGCAATAAGCGTAAGGCGGACGGTAACCCAGAGTTTGTGGCCAATGCCAATGCGCAAGGTAACAATCAGAGACGTAAGGGCAAACCGCCTCGATCCGGCGGGTCAGGCCCATCTCTTGAACAGCTACTCAATGAGCCCTGCCCGAGACACGGCACCAGGGAGCGGCCCGCCACGCACCTGTGGAAAGATTGTGCGATCGTGAAGGAGTTTAAG
Organism: Triticum dicoccoides; assembly: GCF_002162155.2. Lineage (NCBI taxonomy): Eukaryota > Viridiplantae > Streptophyta > Magnoliopsida > Poales > Poaceae > Triticum > Triticum dicoccoides. The sequence goes on from NC_041381.1 coordinate 82,557,393, forward strand.
AATTCCAACACCTATGATGGCCATAATGGGTCTGGCGGCGGTTCAGGAGCTGGCGGTTTCCATGGCCCAGGTGGCGGCTCAGGTTTCGGCTTTCAGGGATGTCAAGGAGGAGGCTATAACCAACAGCAATCTGGTCAAGGAGAGCAGCAGCAGCAGCAGTCGGGTTATCAAAGCAACCCGAAGCAGTTGAATGGTTGGCAGTATCACGTATTTACCACTAGCTTATGCAAACGTGACCAGAAGGTTCATAAGAGGGCCGTCAATTCTGTTGAGTCGGCAATCCCTCGTTATTTGAGGTGGTCAGAGCAGCCCATCATATGGAGCAGAGAAGATCATCCTCCGCGGGTTGATAACCCGGGTCAGTTGGCCTTGGTGGTGGCACCTCAGGTTGGTGGGTATAAGTTCACTAAGGTGCTCATGGACGGGGGTAGTAGCATCAATATCCTCTACTATGAGACCTTTCGACGCATGGGATTAACTGATAAAAATCTGAGAACATCCAACACTGTTTTCCATGGAGTGGTCCCTGGTAAGTCGGATTACCCAGTTGGCAAGATTGAGCTGGAGGTGGCCTTTGGAGACGAATATGACTCCAGAGCTGAGAAGTTGACGTTTGAGGTGGTCAAAATCAGGAGCCCATACCACGCTTTGTTCGGGCTGCCAGCTTATGCTAAGTTTATGGCCCGACTGTGTTATGTTTATTTGCAGCTCAAGATGCCGGGTCACAAGGGCACTATCACTGTACATGGCAGTCGGAAGGTAGCGCTAGAGTGTGAAGAAGGCGACGCGGCTTATGCTGAGTCGGCCTGCGCAGCGGAAGAGCTCAAATTTTATCAAGATAATGTTGACCCGGCGGATATGACATCCCTGAAGAAGCCAACTACAGAGCACGACCCGGCGTTGAAGTTTAAGTCGGCAGGTGAGACAAAGCTCGTTGACTTTACCCCGGGTGACCCTTCTAAGCAGTTCAGCATCACCAGCAATTTGGATCCCAAATAGGAAAGCGCGCTCATTGAGTTCATCCATGAGAACCGGGACATCTTTGCATGGAAACCTTCTGACATGCCGGGTGTACCGAGGGAACTCGCTGAGCACACTCTCAATATTGATCCGAAGTATAAGCCGGTCAGGCAGTTTCTTCGGTGTTTTAACGAAGAGAGACGGAAAGCTATTGGAGAGGAAGTCGCCCGGCTCTTGGCGGTCGGGTTTATCATTGAAGTTTTTCACCTGGAGTGGTTGTCTAACCCAGTGCTTGTCCCCAAGAAGAACGGCACCTGGAGGATGTGTGTGGACTACACGGACTCAAACAAAGCTTGTCCGGCTGATCCCTTTGCCCTCCCCCGTATTGATCAAATCATGGATGCTACGGTGGGCTGTGAACGTTTGAGTTTTCTGGATGCTTACTCTGGTTATCATCAGATCAAAATGGCAGTTAAGGACCAGGAGAAGACAGATTTCATCACTCTGTTTGGGGCCTTCTGCTGTGTATCTATGTTGTTTGGACTCAAAAGCGCCCAGGCGACTTATCAACGGTGTGTGCAGAACTATTTGCACGATCAAATTGGGCGTAATGTTCATGCTTACGTGGATGACATTATGGTGAAATCCAGAGAAAAGGAAACCTTGATATCTAACTTGAAGGAGACATTTGATAATCTCCGGGTTTACAAGATGATGCTTAACCCGGCCAAGTGTGTGTTTGGCATTCCTGCGGGCAAGCTCTTGGGTTTTCTGGTGTCAAAAAGAGGCATCGAAGCTAACCCGGAGAAGATTAAGGCGATTACCTCTCTGGCTAAGCCGGCGTGCATCAATGACGTTCAGTGACTGACAGGTCGTGTTGCCGCCTTAAGTCGGTTCATAAGCCGGCTAGGCGAGAAGGCCCTTCCGTTGTATCAGATGATGAAGAAAACTGACACCTTTCTCTGGAGCGAGGCCGCTGATGCTGCTTTTGAAGACTTGAAGAGACAATTGTCTGAACCGCCGGTTCTCGCGGCTCCAATTGATAAAGAGCCTTTGCTGTTATATGTGGCTGCCAATTCACGAGCCGTCAGCGTTGCCATCGTGGTGGAGCGTAAGGAAGCTGGCAAGGAGCATCCGGTTCAATGCCCGGTTTACTACATCAGTGAGGTGCTCATTGAATCTAAGCAGAGGTATCCGCATTGGCAGAAGCTTGTTTACGGGGTGTTTATGGTCAACCGGAAGTTGAAGCAGTACTTTCAAAGCCACCCTATAACTGTGGTAAGTTCTGCCCCTTTGGGAGACATCATTCAGAACAGGGAGGCCACAGGACGAGTCGCCTAGTGGGCCGTTGAGCTTGGGCCTCATGATTTGAAGTATATGCCACGTACTACTATTAAATATCAGGCCTCGGTGGACTTTATCAATGATTGGACAGAGTTACAGGCCCCTGAGGAGAAGCCGGATAACACATATTGGACGATTCACTTTGATGGGTCCAGGCAGCTAGAAGGCTCGGGGGCTGGAGTGGTGTTAACTTCCCCTCGAGGTGACAAATTTTGTTATGTACTCCGGCTTATGTTTCCATGTACTAACAATGCAGCTGAGTACGAGGCCTTACTCCATGGTCTCCGGATGGCTAAGGAGATGAACTTAAGCCGGGTAAGATGCTTGGGCGATTCAGATCTTGTAGCTCAACAAGTGTCAGGCAAGTGGGATTCCAAGGACCCCCTTATGGCGGCTTATCATCGTGAAGTAGATGTTGTGGCTGGTCACTTCACAGGTTATCAAGTGGAGCACATCGATCGAAGGAAGAATGAGTCTACTGATGCTTTAAGCCGGTTGGGATCCCAACGTAAGCCGGTGCCGCCCAATACCTTTCTTGATGTTTTGCATAACCCTTTCTGTCAAGGTACCTACCGAGGAAGAGCTAGCAGTGCCAGACCCGGAGGCACAGCTGGTGGCGTCTCTTCACGTTATCCCGGATTGGACAGTGCCCTATTTGGCTTATATGACCCGGGGTGAGTTGCCTGAGGATGAGACCTTGGCGAGACAAATCATCAGGCGCTCCAAATCTATGATGATTGTTAACGGTGAGTTACATCACCTAAGTTTCACGGGGGCGTTTCAACGCTGTGTGTCCCCTACAGAAGGCCAAGAAATACTTCGTGAGATCCATGAAGGGGATTGTGGCCATCATGCCGGGTCAAAATCTCTCATAGCCAAAGCTTTTCGTCCTGGTTTCTATTGGCTGACGGCTCATGCTAATGCGGAGGATCTGGTCAGCAAATGTGATGGTTGTCAAAAGTTCTCACGACGAGCTCATGTGCCGGCTCAAGAATTGAGGATGATCCCAATCACTTGGCCGTTTGCAGTCTGGGGGCTTGACATGGTTGGACCTTTCAAAAGGTCTAAGGATAAAAAGACACATCTACTGGTGGCAGTGGACAAGTTTACAAAGTGGGTTGAGGCAGAGCCGGTCAGTAAGTGTGATGCGGCCACGGCGATTCAGTTCATGAAAAAGGTGATCTTTCATTTTGGTTTCCCACATAACATCATAACTGATAATGGCACTAATCTCTCCAAGGGTGCCATGGAAGAGTTCTGTCAAAGAGAACATATCCGGCTTGATGTTTCGGCTGTTGCTCATCCTTAATCTAATGGTCAAGCAGAAAGAGCTAATCAAGAGAAACTGAAAGGTATCAAGCCCCGGCTCTTAGTCCCCTTACAGTGGACTCCGGGTTGTTGGGTGGAGGAGTTACCTTCCGTGTTATGGAGCATCAACACTACACCTAACAGATCTACAGGCTACACACCTTTCTTCATGGTCTATGGAGCAGAAGCAGTTCTGCCAAGTGACATCCGACACGACTCACCCCGTGTGGCGGCTTACATTGAGGCGGATAACGAAAAGGCTCGTCAGGAGGCACTCGACTTGTTGGATGAGGAGCGAGACTTGGCAATAGCCCGCTCGGTGATTTACCAGCAAGACCTGCGCCGCTATCACAGCCGCCGGGTTAAGAGTAGAGCCTTTCAGGAAGGCGACTTGGTGCTCCGGCTCATCCAAGATCAATCTAACATGCACAAGCTATCCCCGCCTTGGGAAGGACCCTTTGTGGTCAGCAAGAGTCTGAACAACGGGTCATATTACCTCATTGATGTTCGAGAGCACAAAGACTCACGTAAGTCGGAGGAGGAGACCCGCTGGCCGTGGAATATTACCCATCTTCGGCCTTACTATACTTAAGCCACCGGCTCATAAGATGTATATACTTTTGACGATGTACATATTATATAAAGCAATAAAGCAGGACCTCTGTCCATTTTTCCCGTAAAGAATGTTTTTCTGTCTTCTTTATCAGGTGATGGATACTACCAATGGGGGGCGGATCATATCTGAATCCGGCTTTCCCTTTGGTCCGGCTTATGATCATATCTGAATCTAGCCATGGTCACTTGGGGGCTTCCTGTTCAAACATAGGTCGTATTCGAACCAAAGTGAATATAGCCGTCGATACCCGTTTGACCGGCATACTGCCAAACCCATTTGGGTGCTTCTTGATCATATTTGAATCACAGCTTAACTCCTTTGGGTCTGACGTGGATCGTATTCGAATCAACGTCATTAAACAACTCTTATGGTCATTTGGGGGCTTCCTGTTCAAACATGGGTCGTATTCGAACCAAAGTGAATATAGCTGTCGATACCCGCTTGATCGGCATCGCCAAAGCCACTGGGGGCTATATGATCGTATCTGAATCTTAGCTTAACCCCTTTGGAACGGTTTACTGATCGTATTCGAATCAGAAGGCCTTTTTTGAACATTTTTTATTATGTATCATAAGTATAATTACTTGACTATTTTGAGATGGTTCTTTTTGATTCTTCCGGCTTAATATCAACTATCCCAGGTTGATAAGTGGTGAGCATTATATGTTCCGACTTTCAGGAGTCAAATCCATCCACGTGGTGGAGATCACATAAACAGGTGGGATTATCAAAGGGATTGCAGGATGAGGCAAGCAAATTTAACATCAAGGGGACAAACGATCAACATAAGACGGGAATATATGCCAATGGCGGCTTACGAAAGTGTTAAGCGCCATAAACATGCGCGAAGGCAGGACAAACATTGAGAAGTTTTTCTATCCTATTACAAGACTCCCCGAGTCTCAATAAGTGAAGCATTGTTTTGGCAAAAGTTCTAAAATGCCTGGCGACTCATTCCTTCAGCGGGCTTGACGAATCCGGGTTATCCTTCTCCGTCTCTCCGCCGGTTGTTTTGTCCTGGAAGGTGGACGAGGCCCAATCAATGTCGCTCAAGGCTTCAAATTCAGCCTCATCATCTATTAAACCGGCCGGGTCCACTTCAGGGGCAAAGGTATGCTTACGCGTTGGAGGGATCAGCCTGACTTGGTCGTATGGGACGTTTGGGATTCTCCGGTTCTCGCTATCATAGCCCCGCGAGTACTTAGTAAGATCAGTGTCATTCCCAATAAGAGTCGCCAAGGGACGTACGACTTTGACACATGCGGTGAAGTCTTGATCATCAAATACAGTGCCATCCTCCTTCAGGCTTGGATATCCAAGAGAGAGATCGGCCAAGTCAAGTTCTGGCACCCATGCCTTTGCCCGGCTTAATGCGGCCACGGTTCCGGCTCTTGCAGATGCCTGACTTAAATCCTGAATCCGTTGAGGTAGCACCGCGAGATGCTTCAGCACATCTTGTAGGAGGCGAGGAGTGGTATTTGATAAGGCCACAACAGCCAAGGCACGTTGTGACCTGGAGTACAGCTGCTCCACTAAGGTGTAAACCGCCTTAAGCTTGATCAGCATGTTTTGCTTGAGGTTGGTACTTCTGGGGCCTGTATGGTCACAAGCATAAAAATAAGCCGAAGATAACTATCACAATAATCCTTGGAAGACTACAATGTTTAAGGTTTTTCAGAGTGACTTACTGAAGATGGCTGAGACCATTTGGGATATCTGCCGTTTTAAATCGGATAGTTTGGTTGTTGCCTCTGCAAGAGATGCTTCTGCCGCCTCGGCCCGAGTCACTAGTGAAGCCCTCTCATCAACCCAAGCTTTCTTCTCCGAATCAAAAAAGTTCTTCAATTTCTCTTGTTCAGAGATGCTGAACTCAAACTTGGAGTTTGCTTTCTGAGTTTCAAGCTCTTGGAGTTTCAGCTGGCTCTTCAGATCAGCAATCTCCGACTCAAATTGACTTATGGTGGCCTACATTGACACCAGGTTATGGTAAGAATCATAGTAAGGTAACATTCAAGTCCCAAACACTTTACAAGTAAAGATATTTGGCACTTGGGGGCTAATGTATGCTTAAAGAATTTTTTAACCTATCCTACCAAGTTATACATATTAAGTCTCAAGCACTTTACAAGTAAAGATACTTGACACTTGGGGGCTAATGTGTAACACAAATTCAAAGTCTCATCCTATTACCGGGTAAAATGTATTCACTGTAAACCGGACAAACTAACAGTAAGTAGATTTCTAAAGTCTACAACATATTCATTCATAAGCAATAGACTTGGGGGCTGGTACAGTAAGTAAGACTCAGGAAAAAGGCATAAGTTATACCTCAGATTTGTGTTGTATTTGCTTCACCATGTCAATTTCCAGGTCATGACTATTGTGCACTTGGTTCATATAGCCCGAGACTATGTCACCAATGCTTAGGTGAGTATAATCAGTGATATCCTGTTTGGCTTTTCGACGTTGGGCAAACTCTTCCTTGGCAGTGCATTGAGCAAGAACAGTAGGCCGGCCCGGTTCAACATATTGACTTTTCACAATTTCAACTTCCGGGTCAATCGTCTTGATCAGACAAGGAATCTCCGGGTTGTCAGAATTGTGGATAACATCTTCTGCAGGCGGGTCAGAAGATGGCACCGGAATATTACAAGCCGGTTCAGGCGGTGGCTGATGAGTAGAGCTGTCAGGAACGGATGAGTCAAGCGCCGGTTCAGTGACCACCAGGTCTTGGGACGGCTTATTCTTCTTTGCCCTCTTACTGGGCTTAACTTGCAGGCTGTCAAATAAAGGTAGAAGGATATTTGATTGCATCGACTCGTCAGAGTAAGGAGAGTTATCCTAATAATTGGAGTTAGTTGAATTGAGAGGTTGGCGAATCAAACCCCCCAAAGGTAAAGCAGAATGCAAATCGGAGATAACCGCGTTCTGACGCTTCCTGGTTACATCGAGTAAGCCGGAGGAGAGTTCTGGGTCTTGATTGGCCCGATTCTGCCTCCGGTTCTCAAGTTGTTGTTGCTTCAAAAGAAATTGAGGATCTTGGTAAGCTAGAGGATGTGAAAATCTTACTTTCCGGGTCACCCTTCGGATTTTTTGCTTTGGCAAAGGCTCTGAGTCGGAGGAGATTATAGTTACCTCTTCGTCAATTGCTTGACTGTTCCCAGTATCCTTCTGAAAGGATAGAATGTCAGTAAAGTGATGCCAAAGGAGTTAAGAAAATTAAAAGATTACCTCTTCCTCATCTGAAGAAGGGTCATCCAATTTCAGCATATCAGAGGCGCTGGGCTTCTTCTTCTTAGAGGTGCCCATCTTGGTGGCCTTTCTTTCATTTTTCTTGGCTGCCCTGGCTTGTTTGGCAGCCTCATGGTCATACTTGACCTTCCAGAAATTGTCATCGGCCTGTGGAAAAAGATAAGGAATCATAAATACAAGAAGGTATAACATGTTAAAGAGTATTTTTGAAGATTAGTAACTTACCGCAGGGGCCGGGTTCTTCTTGCAGAAGGGAAGTAAGCCGAAGGCATTACCAGTTACAGTGCCCTCCTTCAACAGTGACTGGACTGTAGCATCTACCACATCATCTGGTAAATCATTAGGACTATGACGCATTGGGTCCTCCTTCTCGCCTGTGTAAGTACACATTAAGCCGGAACAACGGCTTAAAGGTAGTATCCGCCAGGTGACCCAGACCCGGACCAAATCAATGCCACTTAACCTGCTGCCTAAAAGAGCTTTAATCTTCTTAATGGTGGGATTGAGAGGCAGGCGCTCAACAGCAGTCAACTTGTCCGCCAGCTGATGATTGGATTCAAGGCGCAGGGCACGAAAGCCGGGAAGAGGACTCTCATCAGCCGGTGATGTGTCTTGACAGTAGAACCACGTCTGGTTCCAATCTTTCGGGTGACGTGGCAGTTCAGCATAAGGAAAAAGACAATCTCTCCGCCGCTGGATTGAGATACCGCCAAGTTCAAGGCTAGGCCCGTTGGCACGTTCATTCTACCGGTTCAAATAAAAAAGTTCTCTGAACAAGAGTAGACTTGGCTCTTCTCCAGGTACACCTCGTAGAAGACTTGAAAATTGCAAAGATTTGACACGGAATTGGGTCCAATGTCTTGAGGTCTAAGGTCAAAGAAATTCAAAACTTCCCTGAAGAATTTTGAGCCGGGAGGGGCAAATCCCCGGTTCATGTGATCCGCAAAAACTATTACCTCCCCATCTTTGGGTTGAGGTATTTCCTCGGACGGGTTAGGGGCACGATAAGACATGACCTCCTTCTTTGCCAGATGGCCAGATTTCACGAACTCAGCAAGTTTGCTTTTGGTCACTGTGGATGGAACCCAATTGCAAGTCACATGGGCTTTGGCCGCCTTAGGAGCCATGAGAACAATTGGCCTACGACAAAATAAGAAGGTTCCGGTTCAACTTTAACCTGGGAGAAATATCTAAATTATTTAAAGTGGCGGCTTAAGAAAGGGGCCTAATGATATAAGGGTGATTGTGCAACAATATTTAAGCCGCTACAAGTGTCAAGGGCAATTCAAGAATTTTTAAGATCATGAGAAGAAGGCAAGGCTTACAGTTCGGTATCACTTATTTAAACCAGACACCTAGATAGTGGTGTTGAAAGGGCATTTTTCAGAAGAAGCTTTCCGGGTGATAAAAATAACTTTCACATATGACAGCTATTATTCTGGATCAAATTATTGCTCTGAAAGAAAATTTTCTAGACCTGAAAACAGAGCAGAGAAGTTCATGCATTCGAAGAGGGTTTTCAAACAAGGGAAATGAGATCTGTTTCTATGCAAGATCAACACAAACACTTACCGCAGCAGTTCTACATAGTTTTTACGATCTAAGCAGGGCATTGGAGGTGCAAACTAGCGAGGGTTTGCGTCGGGCGGTGATGAACACCGATGAACTTAACAGGGTTCCAATGCAGATCTATAGAAAGGGAAGGAGAGGAACTCACAGATGCGGACGGGCTGTGGAGGTTCGCCGTCGATTTCTGGTCAGAGTCAGGTTGATGCAGCGGCCTGAGTGGATGAAGACAAGGGGTTCGACGGTGGCGGCGGCGGAGCTCAAGTGGCAGAGAGGAGAGGAAGAAGACGACTGGAAGGAGGAAAATGAAAGACCTATGTCGCGTCTATTTATAGGGAGAGGATAACTGAGACGGCGGGGGAAACGAGGAGATAAAAATTATTATCCAGCGGCCCCGACGCCTCGATTTTCGGAACCATCAATAAAGAAGAGATCCGTTGAAGGATACGATGGAATAGAAAATGAATTAATGGAAGGATGACGTCACGCCGGGTTAAGACGGATCCAGAAGATGACATCATGGCGGATTAACGAAAACCCTCTGTATAGTCAGAAGGCTGAAGATTTAATTCTTTAAAAACATTTTTTAAGATTGACATGAACAGGTTCAAATCAATCTGGGGCCTAATGTTGGGGATATAACTATTTGTGTGAGGCACCCAGGAGGGGCCGAGTTATACAAAGAAGACTCATCAGAGAGAAGCCCAAGACCAAGCATGAAGATGGCGATTCAATAACAGGCTTAAGGCCCACAGGCGACTTAAGGCCCGCTGTAGTAAACCGCCATGATAGCATGACTTGTAACATAAGGTAGATTTAACTAGTCACCGAGTCGGACACTGTTTATGAGCCGGTCGGGACTCTGTAGGCCACAGGGCATCAACCCGTGTATATAAGGGGACGACCTGCTGGCGACTTAGGGCAAGAAACAACTCATCGAGAGTCGGGCATAGCGTATCTCGCTCCCTGGTCATCGAAACGTCAATACCAGACCCAACTAGACGTAGGCCTTACCTTCACCGTAAGGGGCCGAACTAGTATAAACTCTCTCGTGTCCTTTGTCCCGATTTAACCCCTTCAAGCTTCCTAGTTGGGATGGCTCCACAACTAAGTCCTTTCACTAGGACATCTAACGTGACAATTCCACCACACATATGCTTGTGTATTGATTGTCGACACCGTTCCTTCTCGATAGGTCCTGCTCCGAAGACCTGTCTGTGGAGAAGTGCCCCCCTGTTGATCTACCAGGAAAGCAAACCCCCTTGTTCATTCTCGCTCCTGCTCTCAGTTATTGCATTAGGACAACAACAATTCTATTGCTACTTTGTGCTGCGGTAGTTGAACCCATTCCTCTGCATGACCTGTCATTGCCACAGTAAATAGTTGAAACCCGCTAGCATGTGTAGGAGTTGATTGAAACCATTGTTGTGTTCCTACCATGCCATGCTTGCTAGTGCTTTGAGTGTGTCAGGTCTGATTCATTGGGAATGAATTGGACTGCAGTGTTCTATGTTCTGATGCTGGGAATGAAGTGTGTGAACACGATTTGGTAAAGGTAGCGGTGAGAGGCCATGTAGGAGTACATGGTGGGTTGTCTCACTGGAACCGTCCTTAAGCACTGAGTTCCATGTATGTTGTCCAATGACTCGATACTACCACACATTGGGTTCTGGTAACTCGACCCCTCTCGACTTATTAACCAACTTGATCTCTTCCAGGAGTCACAACTAGTTTCTGGTGTTTGTAGGTAGTTCTATTTTTCTACCGAGTGGCACCCGGCAGGGTGGGCTTGGGACAGACTAGGCACACGTGGCCTGGTGTACCGAGTCGCACCCGGATGGTGGGCTCAGGAACCCTGTGCACATCGTTTGGGGCCGTGAGCGAAACCTCGGCCGGATCTCCTTGCGGATGGAACCCGAATAGGTGATAAACCTGGACTAGAGTCTTGTGTGGTTAGTCAGGTCGTGGCCGACACCCTCGCCAGGCTTCCGCTTGAAGGTTGCCGAGATACATGACGTGTACATGGCGGTAAGTGGCGAGAGCGTGTGTGAAGAAGTACACCCCTGCAGGGTTAACATGATCTACTCGAATAGCCGGGTCCGCGGTTATGGACTTCTTGGATGCTTGCGTGGTACATAGGCAACTTGAAGTGGATACTCTAGAATTCTCAAGACAAGTGTGAGTGCTATGGATGGCCTTCTCGTAGGGAGACAGGGATGAATCCATAGTAGTGTATTGTGTGGTGATTAGTGGACTTGTGTGCGCCATCTCACCTCAAAGAAGTTTCTCGTAGTCGTAGAACTTCGATATGCTAGGATCTGGCTTGCTGCAACTAAACCCCACATTACCTTCTTGATACAAATGCATGTATGCTAGGATCTGATGTAAGTCTTGCTGAGTACCTTTGTACTCATGTTGCTATATTTATGTTTTTGCAGTGGAGACTTCGGTCTTACTAGTGTTCTCGTGGACTTCGACGAGTAGCTTGTACCTCAGCTACGATCTTGATCGGACGTTGTAGATAGTCAGGCTCTCCAGCCTTTTTCATTTGTAGATGTCTGTACTTAGAAATGTAATGCTTCCGCTTGCTGCTTGTTTGCTCTGAATGTTGGGTCATGTGACCCCTGTTTGTAATAACTGCTATGATGGCTCTTTGAGCCTTATCTATATGAGTTGTTGAGTTATGCCGTGATGCCATGTTGTACATCACATACTTGCATGTTATGCGTACGTGTAATGTGTATCACTATGTGTGGGATCTGACTATCTAGTTGTTTATCCTTAGTAGCCTCTCTTACCGGGAAATGTCTCCTAGTGCTTCCACTGAGCCCCTGGTAGCTTGCTACTTCTCCGGAACACTTAGGCTGGCCAGCATGTGTCCTTCTTTGTTCCTGTGTCTGTCCCTTTGGGGAAATGTCACACGGTGTCTACTAGAGTCTTGTTAGCCTGCTACAGCCCGGTTTACCGGAGTCCTGCTAGCACAGTTGCTACAGCCCGGATTCACTCGCTGATGACCGACACATTCGTTGCTGGGTCATGTATGTCTGTCCCTGTAAGTTAGTGCCACTTTGGGTTCACGACTAGCCATGTCAGCCCGGGTTCTTTGTGATATGGATGCTAGCGACACTATCATATACGTGTGCCAAAAGGCGCAAATGGTCCTGGGCATGGTAAGGCGACACCCATGGGAATACCGTGCGTGAGGCTGCAAAGTGAAATGAGGTGTTACATGCTAGATCGGTGTGGCATAGAATCGGGGTCCTGACAGCTTTGGTATCAGAGCATGACTGCTTGTAGGATTACCAAGCCAAACTGGTCGAAGTTGAGTCTAGAAATTCTTTTGTTATGTAAGGGAATTGATTGTGGGAATGAACATAAGGCTCTTTTTACTTCTTTACCTCATGGCCTTTTGATCTGAGTCATCCTATCTTTCCTACGGGGTTAAGGAACTAGGCTTTCTCTTCCGTCTATCAGGATCACGTGTTACTACTCCGTAGTCCCATAGGATTGGTTGATTAGAGTCATATCCCAGTTTCGAGTACTTCCGGTGTAGTCTATTTAGTACTATCTCAGAACCTTGAGTGATGATGTTGAGTATGTTACTACCCCATTTTAGCAGGATGTCTCATTCTGAGCATTCTACTGCCGTTATGCTGCCAGAATTGCCCTAGGAGTTGGAGAGATACTAATTTCCTTGTCCTACATTCTACAGCCTATAGATGATGCTGATTTCGTCCTTGGTTTTGTTTCTCAGGATGTCATCAGTTAAGCGAAGTTCTGTTGCTCGTAGCCAGAACCACGGAGATGGTAGGGATGAGGATCCTCCCGACCCGCCTTCGTTGACAGAGTTCATGTTAGAAATGGAGAGGAACAAGCATGAGTCTAACCGCTTGTTGGCACGTATCGAGGAGAACACTGCACATTTTCAAAGGGTTTGCAACCATTCATGACTTCATTCGCTTGCACCCACCTACCTTTCATCACTCCATCGAGCCACTCGATGTAGATGACTGGCTCTGTAGCATCACTCATACGCTGCATTCCGCGAACATAGCTGAAGATGACAAGGTCACCTATGCCACATACCACCTAGAAGGTCCTGCTAGTCTTTGGTGGTAGAACTATGAGGCTATGCTTCTAGCTAGCCAGATTCCTACCTGGAGAGATTTCACTGAGGCTTTTCGCGAGCATCACATTCCTCAGGCCCTCATCGATCGCAAGAGGGAAGAGTTCTGTAGTTTCACCCAGAGTAAGATGGTTGTTGATGCTTACAGTAGAGAGTTTGAGAACCTCGCCCGCTATGGTTCAGAAGAGCTATCCACGGACGCTAAGAAGTAGGCTAGGTTCCGGAAGGTCTCAACCCCAAGTTGCGTCGTGATCTCCACCTGCATCATTGTGATACATTCCAGGCCCTTGTGAACAAGGCCATTAATGTTGAGACAGCTCAGCTCACTTACAGGAGTCTCGTAAGCACACCCGTGATTTGGGATCTTCTTCCGGTTCTGGATCTCAGAAGCGCCGGATTTGGGTTCCGAACTCCACTCTTCCTTCCGGATATTCACCGAGGCCATCTTATGTGGTGCCCCACCCAACTCAGTCCTATGTTCCACCCAGGCCTACTGGTAGACCGCTTGTTAGTGCGGGTCCACGTCCAACTTCAGGTGCTTGCTTCACATGCGGGAAGCCAGGACACTATGCACGTGACTGCCCTAGTTATGCTCCACCCCAGCCCAAGAAGTATGTTGGCTGCGTTAAGCCATCAAGTAAGACAATCAGTGCCAAGCCAGCTCGCACTAAACATGGACGTGTGCATCACGTCTCGGCTAAAGACGCTCATGATGATCCGGATGTCGTTCTTGGTACACTCCTTGTCAATTGTCATCCAGCATCGGTTCTATTCGATACTATAGCATCTCATTCTTTTATTTCTGAAGGCTATGCACGTTTGCATGACATGTCATTTTGTGATATGCCAACTCCGCTTGAAATCCAAACCCCAGGGTCTAGATGGCAAACTACCAGAATCAGCTATGGTAACAAAATCCTTGTTGATAGACTTGTATTTCTTGCATCACTTGTAGCTCTCAAGTCCTCAGATATTAACATCATCTTGGGTATGGACTGGATGACAGCTCATCATGCCAAGATTGATTGTTACACCAGATTTGTTTAGCTTACACACCCATCTGGCAAGATAGTCATTGTCTCCACTAGAGTTGCAAAGCGTCAGCTCTATTCTCTTAATGCCAGCCCTCTTCCAGAACTTGAAGATATCCCGGTAGTCCGTGACTTTCCGGATGTCTTTCCAAAGGAACTGCCAGGTGTTCCACCTGACAAAGATGTAGAGTTCGTCATAGATCTTATCCCAGGAACCGCTCCAATCTCTAGGAGACCTTAAAAAATGGCACCCTTAGAACTAGCTGATCTAAGAAACAACTCGATGAGTCCTTGCAAAAGGGTTTCATCCGTCCTAGTTCTTCTCGTTGGGCTTGCCCCCTCCTCTTTTTCAAGAAGAAGGATGGTACAGATCGGATGGTTGTAGATTATCGTCCTGTTAATTTAGTCACAATAAAGAACAAGTATCCGCTCCCCAGGATCAACGATTTGTATGATCAGCTCGCTGGATCCTCAGTCTTTTCCAAGATGGATCTGAGGTTAGGCTACCACCAAATCAAGATCAGAAATGGGGACATTCCTAAGACGGCTTTTGTCACTCGTTATGGCTAGTACGAGTACACCGTCATGTCCTTCGGTCTAACCAATGCTCCAGCTACATTCTCCCGCTTGATGAACTCAATCTTCATGGAGTACTTAGATAAGTTCGTCGTGGTTTATCTCGATGATATTCTCATCTACTCGAAGAACGAGGAAGAGCATGCCGAACATCTTAGACTTGTGTTAGAAAAATTCAGAGAGCACCGCCTTTATGCCAAGTTCCCCAAGTGTGAATTTTGGTTGCCAGAAGTGACCTACCTAGGCCACGTGATCTCTGGTAAGGGCATTGCTGTCAATCCCGAGAGAGTTTAGGACATTCTTGATTGGACTCCACCTGAAACGGTTAAACAAGTTAGGAGTTTCCTTGGTCTAGCCAGTTATTGTCGCCGCTTCGTTGAGAACTTCTCTAAAATGGCCAAACCTCTCAGGGAACTTCTCAAGAAAGATAAAAAGTTTGAGTGGTCCCCACAGTGTGAGTGCAGTTTTCAGGAGCTGAAAAGACGCCTGACTTCTGCTCCCATACTTGTGCCACCGGATTTCACTAAGGAATTTGTTGTCTATTGTGACGCCTCACGACAGGGACTAGGTTGCATTCTTATGCAGGACCGTCATGTGATTGCCTATGCATCTCGACAGTTGCATCCACATGAGGAGAATTATCCTACACATGATCTAGAGCTTGCAGCCGTAGTCTATGCACACAAGACCTGGCGACATTACCTTCTTGGCAAACGTTGCGAGATCTACACCGATCACCAGAGTCTCAAGTATATCTTCACACAACCAGATCTGAACCTTAGGCAAAGACGTTGGTTGGAAGTGATCTTAGATTATGATATAGGGATTACTTACACTCCAGGCAAAGCCAATGTCATGGCTGATGCGCTAAGTCGTAAATCCTATTGCAACAATCTCATGTTGCCGCAGGGCCAACCACTTCTCCATGAGGAATTCTATGAGCTTAACCTTCACATTGCTCCTCACGGATTCCTTTCTACCTTGGTGGCGAAACCTACTCTTGTGGATCATATCATAGAAGCCCAGAAGCATGATACGGGGATTACCCGGATCAAGAGAAACATTGCCAAAGGTATTGCTGGTAGTTTCTCTATAGATGATCGAGGTGTCGTTTTCTTTGGGGACCGCCTGGTGGTCTCCAAGAAGCAACATCTCCGACAACTGATCCTTGAGGAGGCGCATGAATCTCCTCTCACGAGTCATCCCGGTAGCACTAAGATGTATCAGGACCTACGCCAGAGGTTCTGGTGGAGTAGGATGAAGAGAGAAATTGCTCAGTTTATTGCTAACTGTGACGTTTGTCTTCGCGTTAAGGCAGAGCATCAGAGACCTGCTGGCACCCTTCAGCCTTTAGCTATTTCTGAATGGAAATGGGATAAAGTTGGTATGGACTTCATCACCGGTTTTCCCAGGACCAAGAAAGGGAATAATGCTATCTTCGTAGTCATTGATCGTCTCTCCAAAGTGGCGCACTTCCTACCTGTTCGAGAGAGTATCACTGATAGTCAGCTCACTGACTTATATATTTCTCGAATAGTGTCACTTCATGGTGTTCCACTATAGATCAATTTAGACCGTGGCAGTCTTTTCATTTCTCATTTCTGGGAGAGTTTCCAAACTGCCATGGGAACCCATCTTTCCTTCAGTACCGCTTTCCACCCTCAGTCAAGTGGTCAGGTGGAACGGGTCAACCAAATTCTCGAAGACATGCTTAGAGCTTGCGTTATCTCATTCGGTATGGATAGGGAGAAATGTCTTCCTTTTGCCGAGTTTGCTTATAACAATAGCTATCAATCCAGTCTCAAGAAAGCTCCTTTTGAGATTCTCTATGGACGAAGATGTTGAACACCTTTGAACTGGTCAGAAACCGGTCAAAGACAATTCTTTGGACCGGACATGATCCAGGAGGCAGAAGAGCAAGTTCGCATCATTCGTGAGAATTTGAAAACAGCCCAGTCTCATCAAAATAGCTAGTATGATCGTCATCATAAGGATATGACTTATGAAGTTGGCGACAAAGCTTACCTTCGAGTTACTCCTTTGAAGGGTACCCATTGTTTCGGTATCAAGGGCAAGTTGGCTCCTTGTTACATTGGTCCTTTTCGCATTCTCTCTAAACGAGGAGTGGTTGCCTACCAGTTGGAACTACCCCCACATCTTTCCAGAGTGCATGATGTCTTCCACGTCTCTCAACTCAGCATTGCTTCTCGGATCCTATCCGCGGAGTGGACCATGAAACGCTTGATCTCCAAGATAACCTCACATATTGAGAGTACCCTGTTCGCATTCTTGATCAAGAAGAGCGTGTCACTCGACGTCATAACATCAAGTTTCTCAAGGTTCAGTGGTCTCATCATTCCGAGAGAGAAGCTACCTGGGAGCAAGAATACTGTCTTCGACTGGAGTACCCCACTTTCCTTCCGTCGACCCGTGAATCTCGGGACGAGATTCTTTCAAGTGGGGGCGAGTTGTCACATCCCTAGTTCTGGTATGCTCAAGACTAGCTAGTCATGTGTGCATCATGTTTAAATTCTATTTAAATTTGAAATGGGGATTTGTGAAACCCTCGGAATCATTTCTGGAAATGACCCAGATAAAAATTGCTCCAAAAATGTCCAAGAAAATGTGTATGTTGCTCTCTGAAAATATTGGACAGAGATAAAAATCAAACCAATATTTTTAGGAGCTCATAAGTATTTATTTTGGGCATTTGGAATTAATGCAGTAATTATTTGCTTTGGATATATATTGTTATATATATACAATATTGTCCAAAAATTGTGCTAGTTGATGAGGAGCTCTGGTATAATACAACTAGCTCCTGCAAAAAATGGCACAAGGAAATAAAATGATTTAGTATTTTTATTAAATCAAAACAAATATCAGAAAATAGAAAACAAAAACAAAATAGAAAAAAAGGAGGAACTACCTGGACTTACCTGGGCCACTTGCTGGCCTGGCACTATGCAGCCAAACGGCCCAGCTGTGCGGCCCAGCTGGCCCAGCCCGCCTCTTCCTCTGTCTTGTTCCTCACGCCTACTGGCACTGTGCGTGTCGCCCGCGCGCTCACCCGTGGCCACGTCTCCCGCCACCTACTGCTTCTCCCTCTCGTCGCCCTGGACGCCCTGGACGTCGCCACGACGCCCCGCACCTCTCTTCCTCTCTCTCGTTCCTCCCCCCTCCCCTGGTCCCTCTCCCACGCACGGCCGAACGCTGCCATCGCCGCCACTCGCCATTGCCATAGCCACCGCCTCCCCCTCGCCTCTTCGACACGCGCAGGAGCTCCGCCTCCTTGCTCTGAAGCTCTCCACCGAGCCACGCAAGCCGGAGCGCCCCATGGAGCCGTCGCCGTCGCCATCTTCGCCTCCGGCCGCCGTGGATCCTCGCCGTCGATTCGGGAGCTACCGGGTGTCCCCGACCTCGCCCTCGCGCTCGTTGGACTCGCTGTGAGCCTCCGCACCGAACCTTCCTCTCCCCCATGCCGATTTCTTCTTCTAACTGCGGGCTCCGTCGAGCACAAGAGCTCAACACCGCCGGCCACGAGGTCGCCATGGCTAGAGCCCACACACGTCGCGTTCGAGCACGCTGTCGTCCTCGGCGTGTTCCCAGGAACCCAAAGCACCTACCCACTCTTCCTCCCGTGCACCATAGCGCTCTGTTGATCTTCACCGAACTCCGGCCGCCGCGCAAGTTGCTGTCGCCGTCGACCTAGGCCACCGGAGCTGCTGCTGCGTGCACCACCCGACGTAGACAAGCCTCCTCATCACATGGACGCACTTCGCCATCCATATGGTCGCCGAAAAGCAAAACCTGAGCATTGCCGCCGTCTCTGGACGTCGTCGGCGGCTTAACTCCGGCCGTGCCGATGTGGCACCGTCATTAGTGGCTAATGAAGCCACTAACCAACCCCCTAGCTCACTGATGGATGGACCCCACTCTTTATTAACCCTGGCTTTATTTTCCTGCTTAGATTAGTTTATAACCCAGCGGGACCGACACGTCAGCATTGACTTTGCTGACGTGGGCGTTGACCGGACCCACCTATTAGTGACACTAACCAGCCATGTGTCACTAACATGTGGACCCCACACGTCAGGTTTGACCAGGCAGCACTATTGACTTGCTGATGCATGCATGACGTAGTTATTTATTTTCTGGATTTAAAATAAATCGGGAAAATCCAAAAAATGATATAAACTTCAAAAAATCATAGAAATTCAACCATAGCTCGGATTGAAATAATCTATATATGAAAAATTATTAGAAAAATGCAATCTAGCCATCTGTACTTGTTTCATGCATGGCAAACCAACTTATACCTACTGTATAAGTGAAACGCTAAAATGGCATTTATAGAAGACTTAACTTGGAGTTGCATTTCAATTCTTGATTCAAATGGACTTCATCCAAATAGAATGCTAGTTGCATTAGCTCAAACAACATCACATCTACGTGCCATGTCCATGCATCATATTGATGCATATGCTTGTGTATTGATTGTCGACACCGTTCCTTCTCGATAGGTCCTGCTCCGGAGACCGTTCCAGAGTACCTGTCTGTGGAGCAGGGCCCCCTTGTTGATCTACCAGGCAAGCAAACCCCCTTGTTCATTCCGATACAATCCTACTCTCTCGCTCCTGCTCTCAGTTACTGCATTAGGACAACAATGATTCTATTGCTACTTTGTGCTGCGGCAGTTGAACCCATTCCTCTGCATGACCTGTCATTGCCATAGTAAATAGTTGAAACCCGCTAGCATGTGTAGGAGTTGATTGAAGCCATTGTTGTGTTCCTACCATGCCATGCTTGCTATTCCTTAGAGTGTGCCAGGTCTGATTCATTGGGAATGAATTGGAGTGCAGTGTTCTATGTTCTGATGCTGGGAATGAAGTGTGTGAACAAGATTTGGTAAAGGTAGCGGTGAGAGGCCATGTAGGAGTACAGGGTGGGTTGTCTCACTGGAAACATCCTTAAGCAATGAGTTCTATGTATGTTGTCCAATGACTCGATACTACCACACATTGGGTTCTGGTAACTCGACCCCTCTCGACTTATTAACCAACTTGATCTCTGTCTAGGAGTCGCAACTAGTTTCTAGTGTTTGTAGGTACTGCTATTTCTCTACCGAGTGCCACCCGACAGGGTGGACTTGGGACAGACTAGGCACACGTGGCCTGGTGTACCGAGTGGCACCAGAATGGTGGGCTCGGGAACCCTGCACACATCGTTTGGGGCTGTGAGCGAAACCTCGGCCGGATCTCCTTGCGGATGGATCCCGAATAGGCGATATACCTAGACTAGAGTCTCGTGTGGTTAGTCAGGTCGTGGCCGACACCCTCGCCAGGTTTCCGCTTGAAGGTTGCCGAGATACATGACGTGTACATGGCGGTAAGTGGCGAGAGCGTGTGTGAAGAAGTAAACCCCTGCAGGGTTAACATGATCTATTCGAATAGCCGGGTCCGCGGTTATGGACTTCTTGGATGCTTACATGGTACATAGACAACTTGAAGTGGATACTCTAAAATGCTCAAGACAAGTGTGAGTGCTATGGATGGCCTTCTCGTAGGGAGACAGGGATGAATCCATAGTAGTGTATTGTGTGGTGATTAGTGGACTCGTGTGCGCCATCACACCTCAAAGAAGTTTCTCGTAGTCATAGAACAGGATAGCCACTGAGTCAAAGCTGGCTTGCTGCAACTAAACCCCACATTACCTTCTTGATACAAATGCATGTATGCTAGGATCTGATGTAAGTCTTGTTGAGTACCTTTGTACTCATGTTTCTTTATTTATGTTTTTGCAGCGAAGACTTCGATCTTACTAGAGTTCTCGTGGACTTTGACGAGTAGCTTGTACCTCAGCTACGATCTTGATCGGACGTTGTAGATAGTTAGGCTCTTCAGCCTTTTTCATTTGTAGATGTCTGTACTCAGACATGTAATGCTTCCGCTTGTTGCTTGTTTGCTCTGAATGTTGGGTCATGTGACCCCTGTTTGTAATAAATGCTATAATGGCTCTTTGAGCCTTATCTATATGAGTTGTTGAGTTATGTTGTGATGCCATGTTGTACAGCACATACTTGCATGTTATGCGTACGTGTAATGTGTATTGCTATGTGTGGGATCTGACTATCTAGTTGTTTATCCTTAGTAGCATCTCTTACCGGGAAATGTCTCCTGGTGCTTCCACTGAGCCCTGGTAGCTTGCTACTGCTCCGGAACACTTAGGCTGGCCGGCATGTGTCCTTCTTCGTTCCTGTGCCTGTCCCTTCGGGGAAATGTCACGCGGTGTCTACTGGAGTCCTGTTAGCCTGCTACAGCCCAGTTTACCGGAGTCCTGCTAGCCCAGTTGCTACATCCCGGATTCACTCGCTAATGACCGACACGTTCGTTGCTGGGTCATGTATGCCTGTCCCTATAAGTTAGTGCCACTTTGGGTTCACGACTAGCCATGTCAGCCCAGGTTCTTTGTCATATGGATGCTAGCGACACTATCATATACATGTGCCAAAAGGCGCAATCGGTCCCGTTCATGGTAAGGCGACACCCGTGGGAATATCGTGCGTGAGGCCACAAAGTGATATGAGGTGTTACGTGCTAGATCGGTGTGGCATAGAATCGGGGTCCTGACAGGGATTTTCTGACTTCTCATGACATTCAATTGAAGACAATAACGCTGGAACGATATGTAGCCAACCATGCAAACACTAGATTTGTCACATTCTTCCTGCTAAATGCGAGATTACTATTGTCCATCAGGCTTAAGTTTATCAGTAGCATGGTTTTGACGGATGGGTATGTTGAAGAGCAAAAAAGGAGTTTCAGGTGGACAAAAGGGCTTCTGAACATGTCGGGCTTCTATTTACAACATCTTGTGGTCATAATCCAGTAAATTTTACGACCCAGGATGTTCATTCTATGGACCTGATCCGATCCACTTGACTGTGACTGCCGAGAATAGTGCTGGAGTTAGATGTTGTTGCCCTTTTCAATCTAAGTTTTGTCTAAACCTGATGAACAATTAACCCTCATGCTTTTGTACAGTTTGTAAGCTGGAGTTAGATGTCGTCGCCCTTTTCAACTCGGCTGTGACTGTTATATTTTCTTTGAAACAAGGCAAATGGCTTGTCATTTGTTTAATTAAGAGAGAAATATTGTAACAAATCCCAACGAAGAGAAATAACATCACTCTCACTGGTTGCTTGAGCTCACTATGCATTACAGAACCCTGGTGATTAGCCCCCACCAGCACCCACAAACTTATGTTGAACTAGCACACCAAATGGTCTGCAAATTTTCATAAGAAAGGCTGCATGGTCGTGACAGATTTGGATTCTGGCATTTGGGACCCACGAGGAAAAGGCCTATCCAAGGTGGTGTCGACTTACTAGTCAACAAATGATTCTGCCTACCAGCTGTTGGATTGACACCCAACATCTGTCGTGTATCTTCTATCTCTTGTCTTCTTCCTCCAGCCGCCCAAACCAAACCACCCCGTCGGTTCCGCCTGCTCCCGCCTCCCACGGTTGGCTGCACCTCCGCCGCCCTACCGTACCCTCAAACATTGGCCAGTCCATCCCTCTATTCCCCCACACATCCTGTTATTCTCCGACATGTCTTGTTATTCATCCCCAACATGCACCCGCATCCGAACCAGTTAACCCTGGTACTCCCCTTTGCCTGCGACTAGACTGGCGCATCTTCCACGGCTCCTATCCGTTCCGTCCGAGGCCTCGTCATCGTTCTCCGTCTTGGTTCGCTCGCCGTGCATGGTGCGCCTGGCATTGTCAACATGGTCCACAACCGAGAGGAATAAGGAGATGATTGCACATGGAGAGAATGACAGTAGGGACCCATGATACATCTCCAACGTATCTATAATTTTTTATTGTTCCATGCTATTATATTATCATTCTTGGATGTTTTACAATCATTTCATAGTCATTTTATACCTTTTTTTGGTACTAACATATTGACATAGTGCCCAGTGCTAGTTGTTGTTTTATGCATGTTTTTTACATCGCAGGAAATCAATACCAAACGGACTCCAAACGCAGCGAAACTTCTTGAGAATTTTTTTGGACCAGAAGACATCTAGTGGGCCGGGAAAGCACCTGGGGGTGCTCCGAGGGGAGAACAACCCACTGATACGTCTCCAACGTATCTATAATTTTTGATTGTTCCATGCTATTATATTACCCGTTTTGGATGTTTATGCGCTTTACTTTACACTTTTATATCATTTTGGGACTAACCTACTAACCGAAGGCCCAGCCCGAATTGCTGTTTTTTTTGCCTGTTTCAGTGTTTCGAAGAAAAGGAATATCAAACGGAGTCCAAACAGAATGAAACCTTCGGGAGCGATCTTCTTGGAACAAACGCAATCGAGGAGAGTTGGAGTGGATGTCAAGCAACAAATGAGGCGCCACGAGGGTGCCCGGCGCGCCTCCTGGGGGTGGGCGCGCCCCCCACCCTCATGGGCCCCTCGAGCGTCAACCAACCTACTTCTTCCTCCTATATATATCCACGTGCCCCGAAAACATCCAGGAGCACCACGAAAAACTATTTCCACCGCCGCAACCTTCTGTATCCGCGAGATCCCATCTTGGAGCCTTTGTTGGCGCTCCGCTGGAGGGGGAATCGACCATGGAGGGCCTCTACATCATCTCTAAGGCCTCTCCGATGAGTTGTGAGTAGTTTAACACAGACCTTCGGGTCCATAGTTATTAGCCAGATGGCTTCTTCTCTCTCTTTGAATCTCAATACAAAGTTCTCCTTGATCTTCTTGGAGATTTATTCGATGTAACTCTTTTTGCGGTGTGTTTGTCGAGATCCGATGAATTGTCGGCTTATGATCAAGTTTATCTATGATAAATAATTGAATCTCCTCTGAATTCTTTTATTTGTGATTGGTTATCTTTGCAAGTCTCTTCGAATTATCAGTTTGGTTGGGCCTACCAGATTGATCTTTCTTGCAATGGGAGAAGTGCTTAGCTTCGGGTTCAATCTTGCGGTGTCCTTTCCTAGTGACAGCAAGGGCAGCAAGGCACGTATTGTACTGTTGACATCGAGGATAAAAGGATGGGGTTTATATCATATTGCTTGAGTTTATCCCTCTACATCATGTCATCTTTCTTAATGCGTATGACGCCCTCGATTCAATCGTACACTAATCATACACGCAAATGTGTACGATCAAGATCAAGGACTCACGAGAAGATATCACAACACGACTCTAGACACAAATAAAATAATACAAGCTTTATATTACAAGCCAGGGGCCTCGAGGGCTCGAATACATAAGCTCGAATACACAAGAGTCAGCGGGAGCAACAATATCTGTGTACAGACATAAATTAGACATGTTTGCCTTAAGAAGGCTAGCACAAAAGCAACATGATCGGAAAGGCAAGGCCTCCTGCCTGGGAGCCTCCTAACTACTCCTGGTCATCGGCGGCCTCCACGTAGTAGTAGGCACCCTCGGGTTTGTAGTAGTCATCGTCGAAGGTGGCATCTGGCTCCTGGACTCCGTCATCTGGTTGCGTCATCCGAGAAGAATGGAAAAGGGGGAAAAGAGGGAGCAAAGCAACCGTGAGTACTCATCCAAAGTACTCGCAAGCAAGGATCTACACTACATATGCATCGGTGTCAATTGAAATGGGCTGTATCTGTGGACTGAACTGCAGAATGCCTGAAGAGAAGGGGAAAAACTAGTCCTATCGAAGGCTAGCATCTTCTGGAAACCACCATCTTGCAGCAACATGAGGGAGCAGAGTAGTATAGCATAAGTCATATTTATGTTGTTGTATCAACGCTCCGGGATCCTTTCTCGACTCCTGAAGCAACATATCCAAAACATGCCTCAGCATCCAGTTCTAGTTGTATCGATCGGGATACAACTCCGAGTGTCCGTTACCATAGGACAGGCTATCGATGGATGTTTTCTTCCCTGCAGGGGTTCACCAACTTACCCACCACGCTCGATTAACTTCGGCCGGACACACTTTCCTGGGTCATGCCCGGCCTCGGCCAAACAATATGCCACAACCCAACCTAGGCTTAATAGAGAGGTCAGCACGCCGGACTAAACCTATGCCCCCAGGGGTCATGGGCCATTGCCCCGGGAACTCCTGCATGTTGCGTGGGCGACCGGTGAACATACCTAGCTACCTCCTTAAAAAGGCAGGTGCTTACGCGGTACAACCCGGCGAGCTCCGCTCTGTCGCTGACGTCTATTAAGCTTCGGCTGATGCATACGACGCAGAACGCCCATACTATGCCCACGTGATGGTTAGTGCTATCAGGCCAGAGTCCCCTCGGATCAAATATCCAAATCGTAGTGGATTAGGAACGCGTGGTAACAAGCAGAGACTCATGAAAGATGTGACCCCGTTGCCCCGTATCGAGGACTTGTGGCAAGGTCTAGGAATGCCCGGCTACTCCTCATAATTATCTCACGGGCACCCTCCAGGTCAACCCGTCTCCACATCACTCGCGGGCACCCCTCAGGGTCGACCCGCCTTTCCAAGTAACAGTTGTAAAGTCCAAGTATTTGTGTCCAAACATCAAGGGGAAAACCCAAGGAATCACCCCCGGCGTATTCCACTCAATGTAATCATAAAGGTGAACATAAGAGGATCCACCCTCGAGGTTCACACTTGAGGGGTTGCACGACAGAGTCATATCGGAAGCGGTTAAGACGGAATCACCCTCGATGACCACGACCGAATAACTACACTACCGGTTTAACATCAGAAGTGCTGATGAGGTCTCACCCTCGGCACTCGATAGTAACCCAGTAGTGTCGAGCAACTAAGGGGAAGTAATGTGTGGTGCGAGGGCCTGGTCTTCGATACCATTGATCGGGTCTTCGATGATGAAGCAGGGGCAACAAGGAAAAGGTGGGGGTCACTGATGGATCACTAACCAACCTATACTAAGCAGCTTAGGATAAGCAGGTAAGGTAACAATAAGCAGGTTACAAAAGCAGGCTATGCATCAGAATAGGAGCAAACAATAACAATAGCAAAATCTAATGCAAGCATGAGAAAATGGAATGGGCGATATCGGGATGATCAAAGGGGGGGCTTGCTTGGAAGCTCTGCTGAAAAGGAAGAAGTGTCGTCGTCGACGTAGTCGATCATAGGGGAAGCATCAGTCTCGGGGTCTACCAGAGAAAGAGGGGGAAGAAACAATAAATATAAAACAAACAAAGCATCATAAGGCATAACATGGTAATACACGGTGCTATGGGTGACCTATCGCAGTGCTACACGTTGTAGACAGAGATGGGAAACATCCGGAGGGGTTTTTCCAGTGTCTGATGTTTTTCGGATAGATGAAAAGAGAGGGTACGGTTCCATGTTCAGCATGCTAGGTGCATGTGACAGGCATGAGGAGGGTGTATTCGGATTGGTCATGTTTTTATGAACGTTTTTCATATATATAACATTTTCATCTGACTTGCGGTTATTTTACTATGATTTTCTAAAGTTTTAATAGTAGTTTGGAATTCTTTTAATTCGAAAATAAAACAGAAATTAGTTTTGTCACCAATCCTAGCCATAGTGTATGACAATGGGGCCAGGGTCAAAGTCAAAGTCAGTAGGTGCATAGTCAACAGTCAAAGTTGACCTAGGTCAAAGTGTGAATAGTGAAGTTGGGCCTACTTGTCATTGACTGATAATTTAACTAAAGTGCTAAACATGTTTATATAGTGACGGGACCCACATGTCATTTGCACATAATTTTAACTAGGGATTATTTAGTGGTGGGGACTAACTATCAGTGGGTGTCTTGTGCTAGGCTTTGAGCTGAACAACAATTAGGCCCCTAATCTAATTTGGGATGGCCGGCCATTGTGTGGCTGTGCATCACACACAAGCGCACACACGCACATGGACATGGCCCATGGCCATGGCGTGGCCAGGATGCGTAGCAGCAGCTAGCAGTGGCCACAGGGAAAAGTAGCAGCGGCAAGCAGCATCAGTAAGCAGCGGCGGCGGCGGTGCTAGAGGCAGCGGCGGTGCTAGAGGCAAGCAGCAGGAGAGTAGTAGCAACAAGCAGAGCAGCACCTATTGGCCTCAGCAAGCAGCGAGAGCAGCTAGGGGCGGCGCGTGCATGCACGAGCATTAGCGGGCGGACGGGCACGCGCACGGGCGACAATAGGCACGTGCGGACGTGGCCAGGCGCGCATAGCGAGGTACAGCCATAACGTCGAGCACGGCGGCGGTCGGAGCAGAGCTCGAGGAACTCCTCACCTCGCGATGGGTTCGAGGCAACGAAACATGCAGACATCACCTATGGGTCACCAAGAGCTCATTGGCGCGATGCAAATGAGCAGAGAGGCTTAGGAGCGTGGAGCTATTCGGCCATGGCGGCGGCCGGAGCACGAAACTCGTGGAACATCCGCCAAAGGACGGGAGCGACGCCTAGAGGAAAAGGGGATCGACACGGAGCTCACTTTGATTCTCGGGGAAGGCTCGAGGGTGCCGGGGACGGTCGAAGCAAGTAGATCGAGCAGCGGCCGAGGAGGACCCCGGCGAAGGGAACGGACGCAGGCGGCGTCGCAGGTGCTCCCCGGCTTCGATCCGGTGATGTGGTCGATGGAGAAGAACCCGTCGGGGCTCCTGGATGCCTCAGAACAATGTGCGGTGGCCAGTGGCCACATCTACGATGGCGGCGCAGCCATGGACGCGTGCGGACGAGCCTGGGTTAGAGCGTGGGAGGCGATGGATCTAGGAGGAGGGCAAGCGAGTGGGGGAGTGGGTGTGGCGGTAGGTGAGGGGGGGACTTGAGGCGTCCGGGGCGGCCTTATCCCCTTGCGGCGGCGCCGGCGTGGTGGTCGGGTGGGAATGGCGCCTATAGCGGCCTGGGTCAGAGGAACAGGGAGGGGAGGTGTCTGGTGCGGGAGGCTGGATGGGCCGGCTCTGGTGGGCTAGGCCCCGGGGAGGCAAGGGGGGTTTCCTTTTCCCTTTTGTTTTTATTTCTTTTTATTTTCTTTTCAGCAGCTTTTGCCCTTTTTTTTCTTTTAGCCACAACTGACCTTGTGAAAATAAGCCACTGGCCAAAACAATTACAAAGGATTATTTTGCACTGCCACAAAAAGATTGGAGGCTTTTGAAAAAGTTTGCAATTTTTATAAATTAAAAAGGCTTTTACTTTATTGTTTAGGTCACTATTTTAAGTAGTTTAGGCCACTTAAACATTCTGCAAAAATGTTGTTTCACCACCAATATTTGTTATGGATTATTTGGCACATGATGAACATTTTAGTTTTCATGTTTGAGCAATTTTGAGTTTTTGACTTTAGATTGGATTTGAGTTTGAATTGTGATTTGGATCAAGTGAAGATTAGCAACAGTAACATGATGACATGGCACCATTAACAAGGGATTGCTGTATCATGACACTGGGGGTGTTACAAATCTCCTACACTACAAGAAATCTCATCGCGAGATTTAAGTGGGGAAGTAAAGAGTAACTTCGGGAGAACTGACCCTTATAGGGTTAATTATCTGGTGAACAATTCACGGAATGAGGCAGAAGTATCTCTCGAGTTGAAACTTAATAAAACATCGAGAGAATTTAAGTAGGCAATGAGAATTTCAAGCCGTAGGCAAATGTTCGATGCCTGAAACAGAGGGTGAGAGGGGCTCAGAGCAACGAAATAAATATCGCGTCTGACACCGGAATAGAATAAGTGAGGGAAGGTGGCTCGTAAAATACATACAAAGCCAAGTGTAAAGTATACTTCAGAATCAAGGTTGTATAGGAGAGTCAAGTTTCAATCTTGGGACCGGTGGGTTATGGGCCCATCGTGTGGGTTAAAAAGTAGGAAGAGGTGCCGACATCTTGCACGGTCATGATAGGAAGGCATGTCAGAGGATAGCCTATCAGTTATGTTGGCAACAACGCTGGTACCATGGGCGAGGGACGAAGAGAACCATTTTCCCGCTCGTTGAAACGAGGTAGACCTATAGGCAAAGTTCTCGTCCATCGGTGGTTACCGGAATGTCAACAACAATAATAACAGGATCTTACTGCCAGATTGTGCACCGAGGTGTTAACATAAGCAGGGAACTATTACTGCTTAGATCTCGTGGATCATAAGAAAGGTTAAACAAAACAATGGAAGGGGAAAATATGATTGTTAGTTTAATCAGAACAATAGAAAGGAAAAATGTGTTTAAACACAATTCTAAGGAGTATTCCCTTCCCAAGGACAAGCAGAGGATGATATCCATGGCAGGATAGTAAGTAGGTAACCAACTAGGTAAAGGGGCGAGGGAGTTCAGGTTGTTACCCATATAACAGTGTTTGGATAATCGATCAAGAAACATTTAGCATTGTGCTTCCAATGCTCTTGTTGACAATCAGATTACCACAAACATGCTTCGGGATAACATTGACATGGTCATCATGTTATGGTCAGAATTTGGGTTCACAAAGGATCCATCGGAAACAACTTATAAATTAAGTCGTACAATTTTAGCAAGAAAAATGATGAGGATAGGGCCCACGGGCTCAGTAACAATTCATCGAGGGGGCAAGGATGATATTTCACATCATGAATTCGATTGATAACCTGGAAGAGCTCAGAATATTGATGATGATCACGACATATTTGTCGAGAGGCTCTATGAAGACGCCATCGAGTAGCGACGGCATCAAGCAAAAGCATGGATGAAGCGAAAGGGTATGTAAAACATGGATAGGACACAAGCTCAAAGTCAAGCTTGTTTTTCAAGGCAAAATGATATGACGAGGAAGATCGACGTAGGCTTAGCTCATAGTAGAAAATTGTGCTCCGGGAAGGACCAGGTAGCACAGTTAAAATTTAGCACGATAATGATATAGCCGATGAGGCTAGGAATGACTTAAAGGACAATTACACTTGTAAGCAACAAAAATTACTTAAGAGTTATTAAATTGGAGTGCGGAACCGATGTACTTCTCGGTGCTCTCGAGTGACTAATAAGTCAGAACCTGGGGAAAAATCTGAAATTAGTGAGAAGTGATACTAGATGAATACTCATAGGGAGCAACTCAGTTCTTTGATATTCTCGAGATATTGGAGGATAATACTCGAAGGAAGATCAAAATAGGGGTTGCGGAGTTGCATTGATCTGTACAAGACAAGTGCATGTACTTGATCAAAATAGGACCAAACATAGATACCAGAAGAACTTATAACAAGGGGATTATTGTTTTCACAAGAAGCTTCCATGATAAGTTCCACATCGGGTCCATGGGCATGAACACAAAGGTTCAAGGTCGACTCCCACTTCTTCAATGCCTAACCTTTCATTCACTTCTCGTCTCTGAAGAAGTTGTAGAGTTGAAATTTTATCTGGCAAAACACCAGAAGAGTATGACTCACTTCTTTTTCGAGTTCACGCGGATTAGGGAAGGCATAGGTTCAACCCGTAGGAGTATCTTAGGAACATATACCACTAACTTCCAGAGCATATAACATCAGCTCAATAGCAGAGCATGGTTGACAATAAGCAGAGCATACGATTTACCGAAGGCAATATATATCAGGGGAAGAGCGCACGAGATTTTGAATATGAAGGACATTGCCGGATAATAATCCAACAAAGGATTCAGCGGTCCTCAATGGATCTGATGTGAGTATCAGTACTCAATCAGAAGAAGGAAAGAATTCAAAGGCATCCGATTATAGAAACAGCTGAATAATTTAGGATGACGTATGAGTAGGAAGGTCAAATTTCAGGGTTCGACTGAAGATTGCGAGCAATTGCAACATAATGAATCAATAGGCTTAGGATGACAATGACAAAGGATGTTAATGAATATTGTCGGACATATGGATTTAACCATAATGCAGGCAAACAAGACTTTCAGGAGCACTAGGCTGCAGAGGATCTTCGGGAGATCGAATTGCATTCGAAGAATTTTGTGAGACATATAATCAACTAGGGATGAACGAATCCCTGATAAGTGTGAAGAATTATTCATAGGGTTATTCAGGTGAAAAAAAGCTGCAAGGCAGTCGAAAAAAGAATTCTCAAAAGTCGGAGAATACTTTTGGGTATCTTGTAATAACAAGAATGGAAATAAGAACAGCGAGGGTAAGCAGTTATCCATAAGGATTCAACGGTGTTAAGGGATTGCAAAAGAAATGAACACAAGTTCTTGGGAGTAGATCGGAGAGTATCTTCAAAGTCTTCTGGTGAAGGAGGCAAGCATCCGGAATGAAGGGGCTCTCCTTGGAAAGTCGTTACGAGAACCTAATGTAGTTAGTAAATTCATTTAACCCGAATAGAAGAGAGAATAGGGTCCCAGAGTAAAGACGAGGAATAAAAGATGCTAATACCATCAAATGGCGACATGGGCTCATAAGACACAACCATGTTAGTAAAATTTTTTCAGTGACTAGACTCAACTTCGGCCAAGGAGTTGGAAAGGGGGCAACCTACAGGCAGCCGGCTCTGATACCAACATATGACGCCCTCGATTCAATCGTACACTAATCATCCACGCAAATGTGTACGATCAAGATCAAGGACTCACGAGAAGATATCACATCACAACTCTAGACACAAATAAAATAATACAAGCTTTATATTACAAGCCAGGTGCCTCAAGGGCTCGAATACACAAGAGTCAGCAGAAGCAACAATATCTGAGTACAGAAATAAGTTAGACAAGTTTGCCTTAAGAAGGCTAGCACAAAAACAACATGATCGAAAAGGCAAGGCCTCCTGCCTGGGAGCCTCCTAACTACTCCTGGTCGTCGGCGGCCTCCACGTAGTAGTAGGCACCCTCGGGTTTGTAGTAGTCGTTGTCGAAGGTGGCATCTGGCTCCTGGACTCCGTCATCTGGTTGCGTCATCCAAGAAGAATGGAAAAGGGGGAAAAGAGGGAGCAAAGCAACCGTGAGTACTCATCCAAAGTACTCGCAACCAAGGATCTACACTACATATGCATCGGTGTCAATTGAAATGGGTTGTATCTGTGGACTGAACTGCAGAATGCCTGAAGAGAAGGGGAAAAACTAGTCCTATCGAAGACTAGCATCTTCTGGAAACCACCATCTTGCAGCAACATGAGGGAGTAGAGTAGTATAACATAAGTCATATTTATGTTGTTGTATCAACGCTCTGGGATCCTTTCTCGACTCCCGAAGCAACATATCCAAAACATGCCTCAGCATCCAGTTCTAGTTGTATCGATCGGGATACAACTCCGAGTGTCTGTTACCGTAGGACAGGCTATCGATAGATGTTTTCTTCCCTGCAGGGGTGCACCAACTTACCCACCACGCTCAATTAACTTCGGCCGGACACACTTTCCTGGGTCATGCCCGGCCTCGGCCAAACAATACGCCGCAACCCGACCTAGGCTTAATAGAGAGGTCAGCACGCCGGACTAAACCTATGCCCCCAGGAGTCATGGGCCATCGCCCCGGGAACTCCTGCACGTTGCGTGGGCGGCCGGTGAGCAGACCTAGCTACCACCTTAAAAAGGCAGGTGCTTACGCGGTCCAACCCGGCGCGCGCTACTAAATCGCTGACGTCTATTAAGCTTCGGCTGATGCATACGACGCAGAACGCCCATACTATGCCCACGTGATGGTTAGTGCTATCAGGCCAGAGGCTCCTCGGATGAAATATCCAAATCGTAGTGGATTAGGAACGCGCGGTAACAAGCAGAGACTTATGAAAGATGTGACCCCGTTGCCCCATCTCGAGGTCTTGCGGCAAGGGCTAGGAGTGTCCGGCCACTCCTCGTAATTATCTCGCGGGCACCCTCCAGGTCAACCCGTTTCCACATCACTCGCGGGTACCCCTCAGGGTCGACCCGGCTTTCTAAGTAATAGTTGTAAAGTCCAAGTATCTGTGTCCAAACATCAAGGGGAAAACCCGAGGAATCACCCCCGACGGTTTCCACTCGATGTAATCATCAAGGTGAACGTAAGAGGATCCACCCTCGAGCTTCACACTTGAGGGGTTGCACGATAGAGTCATATCGGAAGCGGTTAAGGCGGAATCACCCTCGATGACCACGACCGAATAACTACACTACCGGGTTAACATCAGAAGTGCTGATGAGGTCTCACCCTAGGCACTCGATAGTAACCCAGTAGTGTCGAGCAACTAAGGGGAAGTGATGTGTGGTGCCGGGGCCTGGTCTTCGATCCCGTTGATCGGGTCTTCGATGATGAAGTAGGGGCAACAAGGACAAGGTGGGGGTCACTAATGGATCACTAACCAACCTATACTAAGCAGTTTAGGATAAGCAGGTAAGGTAACAATAAGCAGGTTACAAAAGCAGGCTATGCATCAGAATAGGAGCAAACAATAACAATAGAAAATCTAATGCAAGCTTAAGAGAATGGAATGGGCGATATCGGGATGATCAAAGGGGGGCTTGCCTAGAAGCTCTGTTGAAAAGGAAGAAGTGTCGTCGTCCACGTAGTCGATCATAGGGGCAGCATCAATCTCGAGGTCTACCGAAGAAAGAGGGGAAGAAACAATAAATATAAAACAAACAAAGCATCATAAAGCATAACATGGTAATACACGGTGCTATGGGTGACCTATCGCAGTGCTACACATTGTAGACGGAGAGGGGAAACATCCGAAGGGGTTTTTCCGGTGTCTGACATTTTTCGGACAGATGAAAAGAGAGGGTACGGTTCCATGTTCAGCATGCTAGGGGCATGTGACAGACATGAGGAGGGTGTATTCGGATTCGTCATGTTTTTCTGAATGTTTTTCATATATATAACATTTTCATCTGACTTGCCGTTATTTTACTATGATTTTCTAAAGTTTTAATAGTAGTTTGGAATTCTTTAATTCGAAAATAAAACAGAAATTAGTTTTGTCACCTAGTGCTATCCTAGCCATAGTGTATGACAACGGGGCCAGGGTCAAAGTCAAAGTTAATAGGTGCACAGTCAACAGTCAAAGCTGACCTGCGTCAAAGTGTGAATAGTGAAGTTGGGTCTACTTGTCATTGACTGATAATTTAACTAAAGTGCTAAACAGGTTTATATAGTGACGGGACCCACACGTCATTTGCACATAATTTTAACTATGGATTATTTAGTGGTGGGGACTAACTATCAATGGGTGTCTTGTGCTAGGCTTAGAGCTGAACAACAATTAGGCCCCTAATCTAATTTGGAATGGCCGACCATTGTGTGGCTGTGCATCACACACAAGCACACACACGCACATGGACATGGCCCATGGCCATGGCGTGGCCAGTATGCGTAGCAGCAACTAGCAGTGGCCACAGGGAAAAGTAGCAGCAGCAAGCAGCATCAGTAAGCAGCGGCGGCGGCGGTGCTAGAGGCAGCGGCTGCGGCGGTGCTAGAGGCAGCGGCGGTGCTAGAGGCAAGCAGCAGGAGAGTAGTAGCAGCAAGCAGAGCAGCGCCTATTGGCCTCAGCAAGCAGCGACAGCAGCTAGGCGCGGCGCGTGCGTGCACGAGCATCAGCGGGCGGACAGGCACGCGCACGGGCGACACGCACGCGCGGATGCGGCCAGGCGCGCACGGTGGGTTGCAGCCGCAACGTCGAGCGCGGGGGCGGTCGGAGCAGAGCTCGAGGAACTCCTTGCCTCGCGACGGGTTTGAGGCAACAAAACGTGCAGGCATCACCTACGGGTCACCAGGAGCTCATTGGCGCGATGCAAATGAGCAGAGAAGCTCAGGAGCATGGAGCTATTCGGCCATGGTGGCGGCCGGAGCACGGAGCTCGTGGAACAGCGGCCAGAGGACGGGAGCGACGCCTAGAGGAAAGGGGGATCGACACGGAGCTCACTTTGATGCTCGGGGAAGGCTCGAGGGTGCCAGGGACGGTCAGAGCGAGTAGATCGACGCAGCTGGACGCCGACGAAGGGAGCGGACACGGGCGGCGCCGCAGGTGCTCCCCGGCTTCGATCCGGTGATGTGGTCGATGGAGAAGAACCCGTCGGGGCTCCTGGACGCCTCGGAACAGCGTGCGGTGGCCAGTGGCCACATCTACGATGGCGGCGCAGCCATGGACGTGTGCAGACGAGCTTGGGTTCGAGCATGGGAGGCGATGGATCTAGGAGGAGGGCAAGCGAGTGGGGGTGTGGGAGTGGCGGTAGGTGAGGGGGGACTCGAGGCGTCCGGGGCGGCCTTATCCCCTCGCTGTGGCGCCGGCGAGGCGGTCGGGCGGGAATGGCCCGGGTCAGAGGAACATGATGGAGGGCAGGTGTTCGGTGCGGGAGGCTGGATGGGCCGGCTCTGGTGGGCTAGGCCCAGGGGAGGCAAGGAGGGGGGGTTCCTTTTCCCTTTTCTTTTTGTTTCTTTTTATTTTCTTTTTCAGCAGCTTTTGCCCTTTTTCCTTTTAGCCAGAATTGACCTTGCGAAAATAAGCCACCAGCCAAAACAATTACAAAGGATTATTTTGCACTCCCACAAAAAGATTGGAGGCTTTTGAAAAAGTTTGCAATTTTTATAAATTAAAAAGGCATTTACTTTATTGTTTAGGTCACTATTTTAAGTAGCTTGGCCACTTAAACATTCTGCAAAAATGTTTTTTCACCAAAAATATTTGTTATGGATTATTTGGCACATGATGAACATTTCAGTTTTCATGTTTGAGCAATTTTGAGTTTTTGACTTTAGATTGGATTTGAATTTGAATTGTGATTTGGATCAAGTGAAGTTAGCAACAATAACATGATGAGATGACACCATTAACAGGGGATTACTGTAGCCTGGCATTGGGGGTGTTACAATGCGTTACTCTGTTCTTCATGAACTTAATACTCTAGATGCAGGCAGGAGTCGGTCGATGTGTGCAGTAATAGTAGTAGATGCAGGCAGGAGTAGGTCTACTTGTCACAGTCGTGATGCCTATATACATGATCATGCCTAGATAATCTCATAACTATGCGCTTTTCTATCAATTGCTCGACAGTAATTTGTTCACCCACCATAATACTTATGCTATCTTGAGAGAAGCCATTAGTGAAACCTATGGCCCCCGGGTCTATCTTTTATCATATAAGTTTTCCATCTACTTTTATCTGCATCTTTTATTTTCCAATGTATATCACAAAAATACCAAACAATTTATCTTATCTCTATCAGATCTCACTTCCGCAAGTTACCGTGAAGGGATTGACAACCCCTTTATCGCGTTGGTTGCGAGGTTCTTGTTTGTTTGTGTAGGTGCGTGAGACTTTCGAGGAGCCTCCTACTGGATTGATACATTGGTTCTCAAAAACTGAGGGAAATACTTACGCTACTTTGCTGCATCACCCTTTCCTCTTCAAGGGAAAGACCAACGCATGCTCAAGAGGTAGCAAGAAGGGTTTTTGGCGCCATTGCCGGGGAGGTCTTCGCTCAAGTTAAGACATACCAAGTACCCATCACAAACTCATCTCCCTCGCATTACATTATTTGCCATTTGCCTCTCGTTTTCCTCTCCTCCACTTCACCCTTTCCATTTTATTCGGCTTCTCTTTTCCGCTCGCCTCTCTTTTTTGATTGTCTCTTGTATGCTCGTCACTATGGGTAGTCCCTTATCTGCTCCTATGTCTCCCGAGTTTGAAATTCTTAACTTCAAGAAAAGGCAAGGAGAAAACTTAAAAGATGCTTGGTATAGGATGATGGAATCTTATCGTAATTGCACCCTCGAGGTGAATTTTAGAATTTTACTTCGCAATTTTTATGTTGGGCTAAATATGTCCCATAGACAACTCTTGGATTGCATTGCCAAAGGAAATTTTATTGAAATTGATCCCAGTATTGCGCATGAAATTATAGAGGGAATAGTGGGAACACTACCTAAAAAAGGGGGGCCACATCCTACCCAAGAAGAAACACAAGTTTTTGAAAAGATTTGCGAAGTAACAAAAATCTTACAAAAGTCTCTTGAACCTCTTAAGAGTGTTAGCGGAAATCTTCACCGCATGAATATGTTGATTACTCTTTGCAATAAGCGGTTGGATTATTTAGATCTAAAAATTTTTGAGTATGAAGGGAAACGTAAAGAACCTCCCGGATTCGAGCATGACTCCGCTAAAAAACTGAAAACTAAAGATGGCACTACTTAGATTTATCTTCGCTTTTATGCCTAGCTAGAGGCGTTAAACGATAGCGCTTGTTGGGAGGCAACCCAATTTTATTTTTGTTTCTTGCTTTTTTCTTCTGTTTAGTAATAAATATTTCATATAACTTTTGTTTAGATGTGGTTTTATGTTTTAATTAGTGTTTATGCCAAGTAGAACCTATAGGATAACCTACGGTGATAGTTAATCTGATTCTGCTGAAAAACAGAAACTTTACATGCACGAGAATAATTTTAATAAATCACAAAAACGTGCTTTTGCATTGCATCTTTTTTCTGTAGATCAAGAGACAAATTTCTCAGGACTTCCTATTTTTGTAGGAGTTTTAGAGTTTCAGAAGTATTCGAAAGTTACAGATTGCTACAGACTGTTCTGTTTTTGACAGATTCTGTTTTTCGTGTGTTGTTTGCTTATTTTGATGCATCTATGGCTAGTATCGGGGGGTATGAACCATAGAGAAGTTGGAATACAGTAGGTTTAGAACCAATATAAATAAAGAATGAGTTCATTACAGTACCTTATGTGGTGGTTTTTCTTTCTTGCACTAACGGAGATTATGAGATTTCCTGTTGAGTTTTGTGTTGTGAAGTTTTCAAGTTTTGGGTAAATATTTGATTGACTATGGAATAAGGAGTGGCAAGAGCCTAAGCTTGGGTATGCCCATGGCACCCCAAGATATCCAACGACAACCAAAAGCCTAAGTCCGGGGCATCCCCTCTTTCGTCTTCGTTTATCGGTAACTTTACTTGGAGCTATATTTTTATTCACCACATGATATGTGTTTTGCTTGGAGCATCTTGTATGTTTTGAGTCATTTCTTTTTAGTTTACCACAATCATCCTTGTTGTACACACCTTTTGGGAGAAACCCACATGATCTGAAATTTATTAGAATACTCTATGTGCTTCACTTATATCTTTTGAGCTAGATAGTTTTTGCTCTGGTGCTTCACTTATACTTATTAGAGCACGGCGGTGACTTGATTTTTTAGAAATTGTTGATCTCTCATGCTTCACTTATATTATTTTGAGAGTCTTTTATAACAGCATGGTATTTGCTATGGTTATAAAATTGGTCCTAGAATGATGAGCATCCAAGTTGGGTATAATAAAAACTATCATAGGAAGTGAATCGGATGCTATGATGAATTTGATGCTTGATAATTGTTTTGAGATATAAAGGTGGTGATGTTAGAGTTATGCTAGTTGGGTAATTGTGAATTTAAACAATACTTGTGTTGAAGTTGGCAAGTCCCGTAGCATGCACGTATGGTAAAAGTTGTGTAACAAATTTATTGCATGGAGTGCTCTTTTGATTGCCTTCCCTTGAGTGGAGGTCGGGGGCGCGCGATGGTTAACTCCTACCAACATCCCCCCTAGGAGCATGCGGAGTAGTACTTTGCTTCGAGGGCTAATAAAACTTTTGCAATAAGTATATGAGTTCTTTATGACTAATGTGAGTCCATGGATTATACACACTTTTAACTTGCCATCATTGGTAGCCTCTTCGGTACCGTGCATTGCCCTTTCTCACCTGGAGAGTTGGTGCAAACTTCGCCGGTGCATCCAAACCCTGTGATACGATACGCTCTATCACACATAAACCTCCTTATATCTTCCTCAAAACAACCACCATACATACCTATTATGGCATTTCCATAGCCATTCCGAGATATATTGCCTTGCAACTTTCCACCGTTCCGTTTATCATGACACACATCATCATTGTCATATTGCCTTGCATGATCATGTAGTTGACATCGTATTTGTGGCAAAGCCACCATGCATAATTTTTTCATACATGTCACTCTTGAGTCATTGCCCATCCCGGTACACCGCCGGAGGCATTCATATTGAGTCATATCTTGTTATAGTTTTGAGTTGTAATTCATGAGTTGTAAATAAATAGAAGTGTGATGATCATCATTATTAGAGCATTATCCCCAAATAAAAAAAGAAAGGCCAAAGAAAAAAAGGCCGAAAAAGGCCAAAAAAGAAAAAAAGAAAGAAAAAGGAAATAAAAAAGGGGGGCAATGTTACTATCCTTTTCCACACTTGTGCTTCAAAGTAGCACCATGTTCTTCATATAGAGAGTCTCTTGTGTTGTCACTTTCATATACTAGTGGTAATTTTTCATTATAGAACTTGGCTTGTATATTCCTACGATGGGCTTCCTCAAAATGCCCTAGGTCTTCGTGAGCAAGCAAGTTGGATGCACACCCACTTAGTTTCTTTTGTTGAGCTTTCATACATTTATAGCTCTAGTGCATCCGTTGCATGGCAATCCCTACTCCTCATGTTGACATCAATTGATGGGCATCTCCATAACCCGTCGATTAGCCTCGTCAATGTGAGACTTTCTCCTTTTTTGTCTTCTCCACACAACCTCCATCATCATATTCTATTCCACCCATAGTGCTATATCCATGGCTCACCCTCATGTATTGCATGAGAGTTGAGAAAGCTGAATCGCGTTAAAAAGTATGAACCAATTGCTTGGCTGAAACCGGGGTTGTTCTTGATGGGAGTATTTTGTTGATGAAAATGAAGCATAACCTAACTATATGATTTTGTAGGGATGAACCTTCTAATGCCATGTTATTTTGAGAAGACATGATTGCTTAGTTAGTATGCTTTAAGTATTACTATTTCTTATGTCAATATGAAGTTTTATTTTGAATCATTTGGATCTGAACATTCATGCCACAATAAAGAAAATTACATTGATAAATATGCTAGGTAGCATTCCACATAAAAAATCTGTTTTTCTCATTTACCTACTCGAGGACAAGCAGGAATTAAGCTTGGGGATGCTTGATACGTCTCCGGCGTATCTATAATTTTTTTATTGTCCCATGCTATTATATTAGCCGTTTTGGATGTTTATGCGCTTTACTTTACACTTTTATATCATTTTTGGGACTAACGTACTAACCGGAGGCCCAGCCCAAATTGCTGTTTTTTTGCCTATTTCAGTGTTTCGAAGAAAAGGAATGTCAAACCGAGTCCAAACGGAATGAAACCTTCGGAAGCGATCTTTTTCGAACAAACGCAATCTAGGACACTTGGAGTGGACGTCAAGCAGCAAACGAGGCGGCCACGAGGGTGCCCGGTGTGCCCCCACCCTCGTGGGCCCCTCGAGCGTCAACCAACCTACTTCTTCCTCCTATATATATCCACATACCCCGAAAACATCCAGGAGCACCACAAAAAACTATTTCCACCGCCGCAACCTTCTGTATCCGCGAGATCCCATATTGGAGCCTTCGTCGGCACTCCGCCGGAGGGGGAATCGACCACGGAGGGCCTCTACATCATCTCCAAGGCCTCTCTGATTAGTTGTGAGTAGTTTACCACAGACATTCGGGTCCATAATTATTAGCTAGATGGCTTCTTCTCTCTCTTTGAATCTCAATACAAAGTTCTCCTCGATCTTCTTGGAGATCTATTTGATGTAACTCTTTTTGCGGTGTGTTTGTCGAGATTCGATGAATTGTGGGTTTATGATCAAGTTTATCTATGACAAATAATTGAATCTTCCCTGAATTCTTTTATGTGTGATTGGTTATCTTTGCAAGTCTCTTCGGATTATCAGTTTGGTTTGGCCTACTAGATTGATCTTTCTTGCAATGTGAGAAGTGCTTAGCTTTGGGTTCAATCTTGCGGTGTCCTTTCCCAGTGACAGCAGGGGCAGCAAGGCATGTATTGTACTGTTGCCATCGAGGATCAAAATATGGGGTTTATACCATATTGCTTGAGTTTATCAATCTACATCATGTCATCTTTCTTAATGCGTTACTCTGTTCTTCATGAACTTAATACTCTAGATGCAGGTAGGAGTCGGTCGATGTGTGGAGTAATAGTAGTAGATGCAGGCAGGAGTCGTTCTACTTGTCACGGACGTGATGCCTATATACATGATCATGCCTAGATAATCTCATAACTATGCGCTTTTCTATCAATTGCTCGACAGTATTTTGTTCACCCATCGTAATACTTATGCTATCTTGAGAGAAGCCACTAGTGAAACCTATGGCCCCTGGGTCTATCTTTTATCATATAAATTTCCATCTACTTTTATTTGCATCTTTTATTTTCCAATCTATATCATAAAAATACCAAAAATATTTATCTTATCTTATTATATCTATCAGATCTCACTTTTGCAAGTTATCGTGAAGGGATTGACAACCCCTTTTATCGTGTTGATTTCGAGGTTCTTGTTTGTTTGTGTAGGTGCGTGGGACTTTTGAGGAGCCTCCTACTGGATTGATACCTTGGTTCTCAAAATCTGAGGGAAATACTTACGCTACTTTGCTGCATCACCCTTTCCTCTTCAAGGGAAAAACCAACACATGCTCAAGAGGTAGCACCCACCAGGGCACGGCTGTAGGCCCAGGCATGCCCAGGTGGGTTGTGCCCACCTCGGGTGCCCCCTGAACCGCCTATTCGCTCTATAAATACCCCTATATTCCAAAAACCATGGGGAGTCGACGAAATCAATTCCAGCTACCGCAGAGTCCAGAACCACCAGATCAAATCTAGACACCGTGACGGAGGGGTTCACCACTTCCATTGGTGCCACTCCGATGATGTGCGAGTAGTTCTTTGTAGACATACGGGTTCGTAGTTAGTAGCTAGATGGCTTCCTCTCTCTCTTTTGATTATCAATACAATGGTCTCTTGGAGATCCATATGATGTAAATCTTTTTGCGGTGTGTTTGTTGGGATCCTATGAACTTTGAGTTTATGATCAAATCTATGTTTTTATCCATGAAAGTTATTTGAGTCTTCTTTGATCTCATATATGCATGATTGATTATAGCCTCGTATTTCTTCTCCGATATTTGAGTTTTGTTTGGCTAACCTGATCTATTTATCTTGCAATGGGAAGAGGTGCTTTGTGATGGGTTCGATTTTACGGTGCTCGATCCTAGTGACAGAAAGGGAAACGACACGTACGTATTGTTGCTATTAAGGATAACAAGATGGGGTCTGTTTCTACATAAATAGATCTTTTCTACATCATGTCATCGTTCTTATTGCATTACTCCATTTCTCCATGAACTTAATACACTAGATGCATGCTTGATAGTGGTCGATGTGTGGAGTAATAGTAGTAGATGCAGGCAGGAGTCTGTCTACTACTCTTGGAAGCGATGCCTATATAATGATCATTGCCTGGATATCGTCATGATTATTTGAAGTTCTATCAATTGCCTAATAGTAATTGTTTTCCCACCGGTTGCTATATTTCTCCAGAGAAGCCACTATTGAAACCTACGGCCCCCAAGTCTCTTTCCATCATATTTTCTTTTGCGATCTATTTTCCTTTGCATTTATTTTCAGATCTATTAAACCAAAAATACAAAAATACCTTGCTGCAATTTATTTGTTCCGCGATCTATTTATCCTATCTACCACTTTTACCTCACGTTATTTTCCTATCTTGACGCGCCGTACCCGAAAGGGATTGACAACCCCTTTGACACATGGGTTGCAAGTATTTGTTATTTGTGTGCAGGTGCTGTTTACATGGTGTGAGGAGGTTCTCCTACTGGTTCGATAACCTTGGTCTCATCACTAAGGGAATTACCTACCGTCACTATACTGCAACATCCCTTCCTCTTTGGGGAAATATCGACGTAGTTCTAGCAGACATCAAAAGGAATTTCTGGCACTGTTGCCGGGGAGGATCTTGAACATCAACCAGGTTCCTAATCACAAATCTCATCTCCTAGAAATCTACATTATTTGCCATTTGCCTCTTGTTTTCCTCTCCCCACTTCACAAAAATTGCCCTTTTATTTGCCCTCTTTTTCGTTTGCCATTTTCTCGTCAGATCTGTTTGTGTGTGCGTTCTTGTTTGCGTAGTCATGATGCCTAGAAAATATTATGATGTTCCTTATCCAAATATTTTTCTTGAAATTGACAAAAGTACTAAGGAATATATGACTACACAATTTGAGCATAATAAATATTTTACTAAAGAACTTAAGGAACACTCCGTTGTGTTAGAGGCTATAACGAAACAACTTGATGATATTAGTAGAGAAGTTTGCAATCTCCAATCTAAGTATGCTTTTGCTGAAAGTTTGTTGGGAAAAATATCCGATGCACAAGTTACTTTAGTGAATCAAATGGCTGCCAAACCAATCTCGTTAGAAAATAAAAATGATGATCATAAAATGATTGCTGTTTCTTATATTGATTCTTTGTTTAGTAAAATTAAGATCGATGAAAAAGGGACTAGAGAAGAGTCAATTTTAGTTAAAAGGCATCCGTATGATTCAGAGGGTGAAAATTTGTTGAGAAAAATGATAAAAGTGGGTTTGAAGA
Source organism: Triticum dicoccoides (assembly GCF_002162155.2). NCBI lineage: Eukaryota > Viridiplantae > Streptophyta > Magnoliopsida > Poales > Poaceae > Triticum > Triticum dicoccoides. The sequence continues at coordinate 82,600,591 of NC_041381.1, forward strand.
GGTCAAGATTTTAACTAGTGATGCACCCACTATTTTGGATTACAAAGACTTTAATTATTATAGTTTCCCTTTGGTTGATTGTATTTCTTTGTTGCAATCCATAATAAATTCACCGCATGCTTATGAACAAAATAAAGCTTTTACTAAACATATTGTTGATGCTAGGATGAAAGCTCTTGAAGAAAAATTGGAACTAGAAGTTTCGATTCCTAGAAATTTGCATGATGAGTGGGAACCTACTATCAAAGTTAAGATTAAAATTTATGAATGTTTTGATTTATGTAACTTGGGTGCTAGTGTTTCTACAATTCTAAAATATTTATGTGTTGTGCTTGGTCTTACCAATATTGAAGAATGCTCTTTAAATTTGCACTTGGAGGATTGTACTATTAAAAAGCCTATGGGAAGAATTAATGATGTTATTATTCTTGCAAATAGGAATTATGTGCCCATAGATTTTATTGTTCTTGATATTGATTGCAACCTGTCTTGTCCAATTATTCTTGGTAGACCATTTTTACGTACTATTGGTGTCGTGATTGATATGAAAGAAGGAAATATTAAATTTCAATTTCCACTAATGTAGGGAATGTAACACTTCCCTAGAACAAGAATTAGGCCACCATATGAATCAATCATGAGGGCATCTTATGGATCTAGAACCAAAGATGACAAAACTTAGATCCTACGCCTTATGCCTAGCTAGGGGCGTAAAACGATAGCGCTTGTTGTGAGGCAACCCAATGAATAAAATTTATTTTTGCTTTTTTCTTTCAGTTCTTGTGTGTTAGCACAATTTTGCTACTGTTATGATTGCGTTTTTTTTGTTTTAGTTAGTGTTTGTGTCAAGCAAGGCCTTTGGGATGATTTGGGTGAAAGTTGATTTAATCTTGCTGAAAAACAGAAACTTTTGCATTCACGAGATTATTTGTCATTTTTAATAGGAGAGTGATTTTGAGTTGATTATTTTTGCATAATATTAATAGACAAATTTCTCACGTCAATCAATTTTTGAATTTTTGGAGTTACAGAAGTATTCGAAATATTCAGATTGCTACAGACTATTCTGTTTTTGACAGATTCTGTTTTCTTTGCGTTGTGTGCTTGTTTTGATGATTCTATGGTTTTCTTTGATGAGTTTTTGCCATAGAAAAGTTGGAATACAATATATATAATGCAAAAATAAAATAAGAATAGGTTTTCAACATTAATTGTAGTAGTGGTTTGCTTTCTTATACTAACGGATCTCATGAAGGTTTTGTTGAGTTTTGTGTGATTGAAGTTTTCAAGTTTTGGGTGATCTTACGATGAATGCAGGAATAAGGATTAGCAAAAGTCTAAGCTTGGGGATGCCCGAGGCACCCCAAGATAATATTCAAAGAAGTATCAAGCAACTAAGCTTGGGGATGCCCCCGAGTGGCATCCCAGCTTTCTTCTAACAACCATCGGTATTTTACTTGAAGCTATATTTTTATTCATCAGATATTATGAGTTTTTCTTGGAGCGTCTTGTATGATATGAGTATTTGCTTGTTTTGCTTTGTGTTTTAAGTGTTCAATCCTTGCTTAACATACCTTTTTGAGAGACCCAAAAATTATGCTATTCTTGCTCCTATGCTTCATTTAAATTTTTAGAGCCATGGATTTGCTCTATACTTCACTTATATCTTTTTGAGCACGGTGTGCTTTGTTATTTTCTAAGAAGTGCTCTCATGCTTCACTTAGATTTATTTGGGAGTTAGTAAATTTTTAAGAAATTCTCTCTTGCTTCACTTAAATTATTTTGAGAGAAATAAAAAATTATGCTCACGTTCTTCACTTAAATTTGTTTGAGCTTATCAAAAGCAACATATGAAAATAGTCCCAAGGTGATAGATATCCAAGGAGGATATAATAAAAACTTTCATGAAGATCATTGGACAAAATAAACTTGATTCTTAGTAATGGTTTTGAGATATGACGATATGATATGTGAGTCATGTTGATGAGTAATTGTGCTTTAGTAAGAATATTGATGTTAAGGTTTGTGATTCCCTATGCAAGCACGAAAGTCAATAGTTATGCAATGAAATTTATATCCTACTTGTGGTGCAATATTCGGTGTTACTTATGCTTAATGCTTGGGTACAAGATTTTTCGCTTTGTGGTTGGTCGCTTCTCAACTTTTTGCTAGCCTTCATTTTGCACTAAGTATGATCACTACTTGTGCATCCAAAACCCTCTAAACCAGTTTTGCATTATGAGTCCACTATACCTACCTATATGTGGTATTTCCTTGCCGTTCTAAGAAAATTTGCAAGTGCCATTCCTAATTTCAAAATAAATTTCTCTTTTGTGTGCTCTACTGCTCGCGAGGTGGTTAGGGGTTGCCAATATTTTCCATGCTACATGTGTTATTCTCATGATGAGTGTCTATTCACTTGTCATTGCATGAGAGTACGACAAAGGTATTAGGGATGCACAGTCCCGAAATGAAAAATGAATTTACTTTATGTTATCAAATAATAAATTCCTTGGAAAGTGTTGGTATGGAGGGCAACTGTGGATTCAGCTAGAAATGGAAAGTGAAAGTAATGGTGGAAAAGGAATAAACTTTATTTTCTATTTGGGGACCGCCTATGATATATCTAGCATGGAAAGTGTTGGGAGCTCTAAGTCGTTTTCGTTTGTGGGAAAAGTATGCCTCTCAAAATGTTTTTATCTCTCAATTTAAGCTTTGAGCTCTGGCACCTCTACAAATCCCTACTTCCCTCCGAGAAGGGCCTTTCTTTTACTTATGCAATTTTATTTTGAATTTGAGTCTCCATCTTCTCTTATAAACCACCAACTAAGGGGCACTATGATCGTATTTGAGCATTGGGTATAGCTAATATTCGAGTGTGTTTCATGAATGGATCAATGATTGAGCATAATGGGCTAGGGATAACTTGCTTTAGTGTTGATATTTTGAAAGACATGATTGGTTGTTGATATGCTTGAGTATTAAGATCTTCATGTGAAGACTAGACTATTGCTTTGAATCATATAAAAGTCCAAATGTCCATGCTATAAAGAAAAGAAATGTGATGAACATGTTAGGCATCATTCCACATCAAAAATTATGCTTTTATCATTTACCTACTCGAGGACGAGGAGGAATTAAACTTGGGGATACTGATACGTCTCCAACGTATCTATAATTTTCGATTGTTCCATGCTGTTATATTGTCATTCTTGGATGTTTTACAATCATTTTATTGTCATTTTAGATCATTTCTTGGTACTAACATATTGACATAGTGCCCAGTGCCAGTCGCTATTTTCTGCATGTTTTTTACATCGCAGGAAATCAATACAAAATGGAATCCAAACGCAGTGAAACTTCTTGAGGTTTTTTTGGACCAGAAGACATCCAGTTGGCCAGGAAAGCACCTGGGGGTGCTCCGAGGGGAGAACAACCCACCAGGGCACGCCTGGAGGCCCAGGCGCGCACAGGTGGGTTGTGCCCACCTCAGGTGCCCCCTGAAGCGCCTCTTCACTCTATGAACACCCCAATATTCCAGAAACCCTGGGGGAGTCGACGAAAATCAATTCCAGCCGCCGCAGAGTCCAGAAACACCAGATCCAATCCAGACACCATCACAAAGGGGTTCACCACATCCATTGGTGCCTCTCCGATGATGCGTGAGTAGTTCTTTTTAGACCTACGGGTCCATAGTTAGTAGCTAGATGGCTTCCTCTCTCTCTTTTGATTATCAATGCAATGGCCTCTTGGAGATCCATATGATGCAAGTCTTTTGCGGTGTGTTTATTTGGATCGGATGAACTTTGAGTTTATGATTAGACCTATGTTTTTATCCATCATAGTTATTTGAGTCTTCTTTGATCTCTTATATGCATGATTGATTATAGCCTCGTATTTCTTCTCCGATATTTGGGTTTTGTTTGGCCAACTTGATCTATTTATCTTGCAATGGGAAGAGGTGCTTTGTGATGGGTTTGGTCTTACGGTGCTCGATCCCAGTGACAGAAAGGGAAATGACACGTATGTATCATTGCTACTAAGGATAACAAGATGGGGTCTATTTCTACATAAATAGATCTTGTCTACATCGTGTCATTGTTCTTATTGCATTACTCCATTTCTCAATGAACTTAATACACTAGATGCATGCTGGATAGCGGTCGATGTGTGGAGTAATAGTAGTAGATGCAGGCAGGAGTCGGTCTACTAATCTTGGACGTGATGCCTATATAATGATCATTGCCTGGATATCATCATGATTATTCGAAGTTCTATCAATTTCCAAACAGTAATTGTTTTCCCACCGTTTGCTATTTTTCTCGAGAGAAGCCACTAGTGAAAACTACGGCCCCCGGGTCTCTTTTCATCATATTTGCCTTTGCGATCGATTTTCCTTTGCATTTATTTTCAGATCTATTAAACCAAAAATACAAAAATACCTTGCTGCAATTTATTTGTTCCTCGATCTATTTAGCCTATCTACCGTTTTTACCTCACGTTATTTGCCTATCTTGAGGCGTCATACCCAAAAGGGATTGACAACCCCTTTAACACGTCGGGTTGTGAGTATTTGTTATTTGTGTGCTGGTGATGTTTACATGGTGTGAGGAGGTTCTTCTACTGGTTCGATAACCTTGGTCTCATCACTGAGGGAAATACCTACCATCACTATACTGCATCATCTTTTCCTCTTTGGGGAAATACCAACGTAGTTCTAGCAGACATCAACCCACCAGGGTCATGGCAGTACTCAAGCAAGTGCCTCGTTATTACAAGCCCCAAAAAATGGTTCCTCCTAAAGGTTGGACATCTGGAGCCCATACCATTGTCAATATAGTCCAATAAATGAGAAAATTACACAACGAGCGGCTAACACAAGGGACCCATCAGCTCGCCCAGTTGTTTTTTAGTTTTAGAGATGGAGCTCAATTGTGTGTTGTGCGGGGGCTGTGGCCCAAGTAGCCCACCCTTTAATTTAAGCACATTACGAGCCCAGTTGATATATGTTTTCTTTCTGAAAATGGCTAGACCAGTTCTATTTTTATTGGAGAATACTCAACTGAGGCCTGGTTTCTTCTCTCAGCCCTGCTGGGCTGCAAATCTTTCAAGATGAGGAGCGATGTATTCGGCTTCCCCAGAAAATGGGCTATAAGTAGTAAGAAATGGGTTGAAAATAATGGCAAATGGGTTGTATGCTGTTTTCCATAGATTCGGAGGCTGACTTGTGGGCCTACTAGGTTGACGATGACGCTGTCCTAATCTTTTTTTTTTTGATGCGTACGCAAGGCTTTGTCAACTTAGTCAACACAGAGCAGTGATTGTTGGATGTCCATCCAATGGCCGTCGTGCTTTTTCAATCTCTGATCTTCCTTCTATAGCCGCCCAAACCAACGTGGGCAGGACTGCCTACTCCGTCCTCCTGTTATTTTCCCGCGATGTTAGCCTCACCCCGCACCCGACCAGTCGGCCCTCGTACTCCCCTCAGCATGGGCATCCGCTGTTGTGGATTCGCCGGCTCCGGGTCATTCCCTTCCCGGGCCTCGCCGTCGTCCACCGCATTGGTGCTCTCGGTGCAGCATGGTCAACATGGTCAACAAACAATAGCCATCGGAAGTGGGATGTAAGAAGAGAGGCTGACAGTAGGGACCCACACAAGCAAGTACCTCCTTATTATGCGAAAAAAGTTATTGCTCCTGCTGACAGCTGGGACCCATCGGTTGTATCTTCGCATGGAAGGGAGTGCCTCCTTGTAACGCAAAAAAATTGTTCCTCCCGATGACAGTTGGGACCCGATAGATTTGGTGGCCGACTTGTGGGCCTACTAATCTGATGCGTACGCAGGGCTTTGTCAACTTAATCAATAAATGATTCTAGCAGCTGGACAATTGGATGTTAATCCAACACCGTGTTGCTTCTTCAACCTCTGATCTTGCTTCTGTCTCCCGTGGGCGGCAGTGCTACCACGCACCTGAACCAGTGAAGTTTCCCACTCCTCTCCATCTACGACTCTACTGCCGCGTCTTCCTCATCTCCGGGTCATTCCAGTCTGGGGCCTCACAGTCTTCGGCTCGACACGGTATGTTCAACATGGTCAACAAATGAGAGTTATCGGAATATGACTGTACATGGAGAGACTAACAGTGGGGATGCATCACGCCCATGGATGCATGCATGCAACTGCATCCTTTTTACCCTGAAAAATAATGTTGTCTCCCCCTGATAGCTGGGACCCACCAACTACATCTTCACATGCAAGGAAGTGCGTCCTTATTATGGGCAAAAAAATAATTCCTTCCGCTAACAGCTGGGACCCATCAGCTATATCTTCGCACAAAAGGAAGTGCCTCCTTATCCTCCCTAACAGCTAGGACCCACCCGGTCGAACCGTATGTAGGGTTGTCTCTCTGGTAGCGAACGTGTACGCACATACTGTTGTCGATTGGTCTCTCTTCAAGGATGAATCATGGCCGAACAAGGAGCGGCACGTGTGACGTAGCAGTTGAGGCAGTCCTGTATAAATCATGTACACATACGTACAACCATGTTGCAAGAAAGTAAATACAGCTACGTACGTACATATATGCGGGGTCTCAAATGCGTACAGCGATGGCGTCCAGTTCATCGGTAGCCAACCGGATGGGTCGAAATGGAGAAACAACATCGTGTTCATCGGGAGGCAAGAGACTGGGTTGGAATGCGTCGTGTTCATCAGGAGCCAACCGGCTTGGATGGAACAGCCAAGACGGGGTCTAGCATACAACATACTGGAGTAAACGGCCTTCTGTTTGACCATCTACGGTCGAAACGGGATCCTGTTCATCGGGAGGGGTCTGGCATACTGCAAAATGGAGGAAACAGACTTGTGTTCAAGCTCCTATGGTCAAAACAGGGTGCTGTTGATCGGGAGGGGTGTGGCATACTACAAAACGGAGGACACAAACTTGTTTTGGAGCGCCTACGGTCGAAACGGGGTCCTATTCATCGGGAGGGGTGTGGTGTACTGATATGTCTCCAACGTATCTATAATTTTTGATTGTTCCATGCTATCATATTACCCGTTTTGGATGTTTATGGGCTTTACTTTATACTTTTATATCATTTTTGGGACTAACCCACTAAGCGGAGGCCGAGCCCGAATTGTTGTTTTTTGCCTATTTCAGTGTTTCGAAGAAAAAGGAATATCAAACGGAGTCCAAACGGGATGAAACCTTAGGGAGCAATCTTTTTGGAACAAATGCAAACCAGGAGACTAGGAGTGGCTGTCAAGAAGTAAATGGGGCGTCCACGAGGGTGCCCGGAGCGCCCTAGGGGGGTGGGCGCACCCTCCACCCTCGTGAGCCCCTCGTGGCTCCACCGACCTACTTCTTTCTCCTCTATATATCCACGTACGGCGAGAACATCCAGGAGCACCACAAAAACCTAATTCCACCACCGCAACCTTCTGTATCCGCGAGATCCCATCTTGGAGCCTTCACCGGTGCTCCGTCGGAGGGGTAATCGACCATGGAGGGCCTCTACATCATCTGCAAGGCCTCTCCGGTGAGTTGTGAGTAGTTTACCATAGACCTTCGGGTCCATAGTTATTAGCTAGATGCCTTTCTCTCTCTCTTTGAATCTCAATACAAAGTTCTCCTCGATCTTCTTGGAGATCTATTCGATGTAAATCTTTTTGCGGTGTGTTTGTCGAGATCTGGTGAATTATGGGTTTACGATCAAATTTATCTATGAGAAATATTTGAATCTCCTCTGAATTCTTTTATGTATGATTGGTTATCTTTGCAAGTCTCTTCAAATTATTAGTTTGGTTTGGCCTACTAGATTGATCTTTCTTGCATTGGGAGAAGTGCTTAGCTTTGGGTCCAATCTTGCGGTGTCCTTTCCCAGTGACAGCAGGGGCAGCAAGGCACGTATTGTATTGTTGCCATCGAGGATAAAAAAGGGGTTTATATCATATGGCTTGAGTTTATCCCTCTACATTATGTCATCTTTCTTAATGCGTTACTCTGTTCTTATGAACTTAATACTCTAGATGCAGGCAGGAGTCGGTCGATGTGTGGAGTAATAGTAGTAGATGCAAAATCGTTTCGATCTACTTGTTGCAGACGTGATGCCTATATACATGATCATGCCTAGATATTCTCAAAACTATGCACTTTTCTATCAATTGCTCGACAGTAATTTGTTCACCCACCGTAATACTTATGTTATCTTGAGATAAGCCACTAGTGAAACCTATGGCCCCCGGGTCTATCTTTTATCATATAAGTTTTCAATCTATCTTTATTTTGCAATCTTTACTTTCCAATCTATATCATAAAAATACCAAAAAAATTTATCTTATCATATTATCTCTATCAGATCTCAGTTTTGCAAGTTACCGTGAAGGGATTGACAACCCCTTTATCGCGTTGGTTGCGAGGTTCTTGTTTGTTTGTCTAGGTATGAGGGACTTTGAGGAGCCTCCTACTGGATTGATACCTTGGTTCTCAAAAACTGAGGGAAATACTTATGGTACTTTGCTGCATCACCCTTTCCTCTTCAAGGAAAAAACCAACGCATGCTCAAGAGGTAGCAAGAAGGATTTTTGGCGCCGTTCCTGGGGAGGTCTTCGCTCAAGTCAAGACATACCAAGTACCCATCAAAAACTCATCTCCGTCGCATTACATTATTTGCCATTTGCCTCTCGTTTTCCTCTCCCCCACTTCACCCTTGCCGTTTTATTCGCCCTCCCTTTTCCGTTCGCTTCTTTTTCGCTTGCCTCTTGTGTGCCTGTTTGCCCTTATGGCTTTGCCTAAGAACACCGATCTTCATTTGAGAAGGTTGGAAGAGATTAAATTAAACATTAGAAGCTTTAGGACTTTACAATTTGAGCATAATAATTTCTTTAGAAATGAGCTTAAGAACAAAAAAGCTTTATAGAGTACATGAATAAAGAGCTTGATGATATGCCTAAGGAATTTTATGGTTTGAATTCTCAGATTGCTCATCTTGAAAAATCAATAGCCCAAATTTCTGATAAGCAAGCCACCTTAGTCAATAAGATGGTTGCCAAACCAGAAGGGTGCAATATGAATCTTGATAATGATGGGACTGGAGATGAGTCAATTTTAGTTAAAAGGTGTCCCAATGATTCGGAGTTTTTAGATCTTGATGCTAAATTTGGTAAAAGTGGGATTGGAGAGGTCAAAAGTTTAAATAGCAATGAACCCACTATTTTGGATTTCAAGGAATATAATTATGATAATTTTTCTTTAGTAGATTGTATTTCCTTGTTGCAATCCGTGTTGAATTCTCCTCATGCTTATAGTCAAAATAAAGCTTTCACCAAACATATTGTTGATGCTTTAATGCAATCTTATGAAGAAAAACTTGAATTGGAAGTTTATATACCTAGAAAACTTTATGATGAGTGGGAAACCTACTATAAAAATTAAAATTAAAGATCATGAGTGCTATGCTTTGTGTGATTTGGGTGCTAGTGTTTCCACGATTCCAACAACTTTATGTGATGTGCTAGGTTTCCATGATTTTGATGATTGCTCTTTAAACTTGCACCTTGCAGATTCCACTATTAAGAAACCTATGGGAAGGATTAATGATGTTCTTTATTGTTGCAAATAGGAATTATGTGCCCGTGGATTTTACCGTTCTTGATATAAATTGCAATCTTTCATGTCCAATTATTCTTGGTAGACCTTTCCTTAGAACGATTGGTGCAATTATTGATATGAAGGAAGGGAATATTAGATTCCAATTTTCATTAAGGAAAGGCATGGAACACTTCCCTAGAAACAAAGTCAAATTACCTTATGAATCTATTATGCGTGCCACTTATGAATTGAATGCCAAAAGATGGCAATACTTAGATCTATTCTCGCTTTTATGCCTAGCTAGGGGCATTAAACGATAGCGCTTGTTGGGAGGCAACCCAATTTTATTTTTGTTCCTTGCTTTTTGCTTCTGTTTAGTAATAAATAATTCATCTAGCTTCTGTTTAGATGTGGCTTTATGTTTTAATTAGTGTTTGTCCCAAGTAGAACCTATAGGATAACCTACGGTGATAGTTAATTTGATTCTGCTGAAAAACAGAAAATTTTGCGCGCATGAGAATCATTTTAATAAATCACAGAAACGTGATTTTGCGTTGATTATTTTTGCAGTAGATCAGTTGAAAGTTTCCCAGGACTTCCTATTTTGTTAGGAGTTTTAGAGTTCCAGAAGTATTCGAAAGTTACAGATTGCTACAGACTATTATGTTTTTGACAGATTCTGTTTTTCTTGTGTTGTTTGCTTATTTTGATGAATCTATGTCTAGTATCCAGGGGTATGAATCATAGAGAAGTTGGAATAGAGTAGGTTTAACACGAATATAAATAAAGAATGAGTTCATTACAGTACCTTGTGTGGTGGTTTTTCTTTCTTGCACAAACGGAGCTTATGAGATTTCCTGTTGAGTTTTGTGTTGTGAACTTTTCAAGTTTTGGGTAAAGATTTGATGGACTATGGAATAAGGAGTGGCAAGAGCCTAAGCTTGGGGATGTACATGGCACCCCAAGATAATCCAAGGACGACCAAAAGCCTAAGCTTGGGGATGCCCCGGAAGGCATCCCCTCTTTCGTCTTCGTCTATCGATAACTTTACTTGGAGCTATATTTTTATTCGCCACATGATATGTGTTTTGCTTGGAACGTCTTGTATGATATGAGTCTTTGTTTTTAGTTTACCACAATCATCCTTTCTGTACACACCTTATGGGAGAGACACACATGATTTGGAATTTATTAGAATACTCTATGTGCTTCACTTATATCTTTTGAGCTAGATAATTTTTGCTCTAGTGCTTCACTTATATCTTTTAGAGCACGGCGGTGGCTTTATTTTGTAGAAATTGTTGATCTCTCATGATTCACCTATATTATTTTGAGAGTCTTTTAGAACAGCATGTTATTTGCTATGGTTATAAAATTGGTCCTAGAATGATGGGCATCCAAGTTGGGTATAATAAAAACTATAATAGAAAGTGAATTGGATGCTATGATCAATTTGATGCTTGATAATTGTTTTGAGATATGAGGATGGTGATATTAGAGTCATGGTAGTTAAAGTAGTTATGAATTTGAGGAATACTTGTGTTGAAGTTAGTGATTCCCGTAGCATGCACGTATGGTGAACCGCTTTGTGATGAAGTTGGAGCATAATTTATTTATTGATTGTCTTCCTTACGAGTGGCGGTCGGGGACGAGCGATGGTCTTTTCCTACCAATCTATCCCCCTAGGAGCATGCGTGTAGTACTTTGTTTCAATGACTTGAAGATTTTTGCAATAAGTATATAAGTTCTTTATGACTAATGTTGAGTCCATGGATTATGCGTACTCTTACCCTTCCACCACTGCTAGCCTCTCTTGTGCCGCGCAACTTTCACTAGTACCATACACCCACCATATACCTTCCTCAAAGCAGCCACCATACCTACCTATTATGGCATTTCCATAGCCATTCCGAGATATATTGCCATGCAACTTTCCACCGTTCCGTTTATTATGACACGCTCCATCATTGTCATATTGCTTTTGCATGATCATGTAGTTTACATCGTATTTGGGGCAAAGCCACCTTCATAATTCTTCCATACATGCACTCTTGATTCATTGCATATCCCGGTACACCGCCGGAGGCATTCATATAGAGTCATATTTTGTTCTATGTATCGAGTTGTAATCTTGAGTTGTAAGTAAATAAAAGTGTGATGATCTTCATTATTACAACATTGTCCCAAGTGAGGAAAGACTGATGGAGATTATGATTCCCCCATAAGTCGGGATGAGACTTCGGACTAAAAAAAAGAGAAAGGCCAAATAAAAAAAATAAAAGATGAGAGAAAAAGAGAGAAGGGACAATGCTACTATCCTTTTACCACACTTGTGCTTCAAAGTAGCACCATGATCTTGATGATAGAGAGTCTCCTATGTTTTCACTTTCATATACTGGTGGGAATTTTTCATTATAGAACTTGGCTTGTATATTCCAATGATGGGCTTCCTCAAAATGCCCTAGGTCTTCGTGAGCAAGCAAGTTGGATGCACACCCACTTAGTTTCTTTTGTTGAGGTTTCATACACTTATAGCTCTAGTGCATCCATTGCATGGCAATCCCTACTCACTCACATTGATATCTATTAATGGGCATCTCCATAGCCCGCTAATACGCCTAGTTGATGTGAGACTATCTTCTCCCTTTTTGTCTTCTCCACAACCACCATTCTATTCCACATATAGTGCTATGTCCATGGCTCACGCTCATGTATTGCGTGAAAGTTGAGAAAGTTTAAGAATACTAAAGTATGAAACAATTGCTTGGCTTGTCATCGGGGTTGTGCATGATTAAATACTTTGTTTGATGAAGATAGAGCATAGCCAGACTATATGATTTTGTAGGGATAGCTTTCTTTAGCTATGTTATTTTGAGAAGACATGATTGCTTTGTTAGTATGCTTGAAGTATTACTATTTTTATGTCAATATGAACTTTTGTCTTGAATCATTTGGATCTGAACATTCATGCCACAATCAAGAAAATTACATTGAGAAATATGCTAGGTAGCATCCCACATCAAAAATTCTGTTTTTATCATTTACCTACTCGAGGACGAGCAGGAATTAAGCTTGGGGATGCTTGATACGTCTCCAACGTATCTATAATTTTTTATGGTTCCATGCTATTATATTACCCGTTTTGGATTTTTATGGGCTTTACTTTACACTTTTATATCATTTTTGGGACTAACCTACTAACTGGAGGCCCAGCCCGAATTGCTGTTTTTTGCCTATTTCAGTGTTTCGAAGAAAAGGAATATCAAACGGAGTCCAAACGGGATGAAACCTTCGGGAGCAATCTTTTTGGAACAAATGCAATCCAGGAGACTTGGAGTGGACGTCAAGAAGTAAACGAGGCGACCACGAGGGTGCCCGGCGTGCCCTAGGGGGGTGGGCGCCCCCCCCCACACCCTCATGGGCCCCTCGTGGCTCCACCGACCTACTTCTTTCTCCTATATATATCCACATATCCCGAGAACATCCAGGAGCACCACTGAGGGAGTCCTGGACTAGGGGGTGTCTGGATAGCCGAACTATCATCATTGGCCGGACTCCCAGACTATGAAGATACAAGATTGAAGACTTCGTCCCGTGTCCGGATAGGACTTTCCTTGGCATGGAAGGCAAGCTTGGGAATACGGATATGTAGATCTCCTACAATTGTAACCGACTCTGTGTAACCCTAGCCCTCTCCGGTGTCTATATAAGCCGGAGGGTTTTAGTCCATAGGACGAACAACAATTATACCGTAGGCTAGCTTCTAGGGTTTAGCCTCCTTGATCTCATGGTAGATCTACTCTTGTACTACCCATATCATCAATATCAATCAAGCAGGAGTAGGGTTTTACCTCCATCGAGAGGGCCCGAATCTGGGTAAAAACATCGTGTCCCTTGTCTCCTGTTACCATCCGCCTAGACGCACAGTTCGGGACCCCCTACCCGAGATCCGCCGGTTTTTGACACTGACATTGGTGCTTTCATTGAGAGTTCCTCTGTGTCGTCGCCCATAGGCCCGATGGCTCCTTCGATCATCAACAACGACGCGGTCCAGGGTGAGACTTTTCTCCCCAGACAGATCTTCGTATTCGGCGGCTTTGCACTGCGGGCCAATTCGCTTGGCCATCTGGAGCAGATTGAAAGCTACGCCCCTGGCCATCAGGTCAGATTTGGAGGTTTGAACTATACGGCCGACATCCGCGGAGACTTGATCTTCGACGGATTGGAGCCACAGCCAGGCATGCCGCACTGTCTCGATGGGCATGATTTAGCTCTGCTGCCGGACAGTGCCTCGGAGGCCGCGCAAGAGTCCGCCCCGACCATTGGTTCGGAGCAGACGGCGCCAATCGAGGATGGGCGGTTGGACACCACCTCGGGGGCTGCTACCTCTACGGAGATGGAGCCGAATACCGACCCTGTCCCTCATGAAGCTCGTGACTCCAAGGTGCCGGACTCCTATCCGGACCCTGAACCTTCCGCGCCCCTGCCAATCGAATCCGATTGGGCACCGATCATGGAGTTCACCGCTACGGATATCTTTCAGCACTTGCCTTTTGGCGACATCCTAAATTCGCTAAAGTGTCTCTCTTTGTCAGGAGAGCCTTGGCCGGATTATGGCCAGGATGGTTGGGATACGGACGACGAAGAAATTCAAAGCCCACCCACCACCCACTTCGTAGCCACTGTCGATGACTTAACCGACATGCTAGACTTCGACTCCGAAGACATCGACGGTATGGACGACGATGCCGGAGACGACCAGAAACCAGCGCCTACTGGGCACTGGAAAGCCACCTCGTCATACGACATATACATGGTGGACATCCCAAAGGATGGGAATGGCGATGGAACAGTGGAGGATGACCCCTCCAAAAAGCAGCCTAAGCGTCGATGTCAGCGGCGCCGCTCCAAATCCTGCCACAGCAAGAATGGAGATTCCGACATCGGAGATAATAACACAACGGATAGTGCCGAAGACAACCCCCTCCAGCAAGATTCAACACAGGAGGGTGGAGAAGCCAGCCCTCACGATAGAGCGGCAGATGAAGAGGTAGAGGATGATAATTACATGCCTCCCTCAGGAGACGAGGCAAGCCTCGACGACGATGAATTTGTCGTGCCTGAGGATCCCGTCGAGCAAGAGCGTTTCAAACACAGGCTTATGGCCACGGCAAGCAGCCTCAAGAAAAAGCAGCAACAGCTTAGAGCTGATCAAGATTTGCTAGCCTACAGATGGACTGAAGTCCTCGCAGCCGAAGAGTACGAACTCAAACGCCCCTCCAAAAGCTTCCCCAAACGCAAGCTGCTGCCCCGATTAGAGGAGGAAGCATATAAACCTATATCACCAGCGCACAATACGGCCGACCGGCCACCTCGTGGCCGCAACAGAGAGGCCTCTAGGACCTCCACTAAAGCCGCACCCCGGCACCGCTCGAAAAGTACAAAGCCGCGGGAGAATGCGACGGACTTGCGAGAAATATTGGAGGATAAAGCAAGACAATCAAGATCGATCTACGAATCACATGGGCGCCCCATAATACGCGACGACAACCGTCGCGCCGGATACAGCAATTCCGGCCGGGCCGCACACAGTAGACAAAGCTCGCTTGAGCTACGTTGTGATATAGCCCAATACAGAGGCGCCGCACACCCACTATGCTTCACATATGAAGTAATGGATCATCAAATCCCCGAAGGCTTCAAACCCGTGAATATTGAATCCTACGATGGCACAACAGACCCCGCTGTCTGGATCGAAGACTATCTCCTTCATATCCACATGGCCCACGGTGATGATCTTCACGCCATCAAATACCTCCCACTCAAGCTTAAAGGACCAGCTCGGCATTGGCTCAACAGCTTGCCAGCAGAATCAATTGGGTGTTGGGAGGACCTGGAAGCCGCATTCCTTGATAACTTCCAGGGCACATATGTGCAACCACCAGACGCCGATGACCTAAGCCACATAATCCAGCAGCCAGACGAATCGGCCAGACAATTCTGGACTCGGTTCTTAACCAAGAAAAATCAAATCATCGACTGTCCGGATGCAGAGGCCCTTGCAGCCTTTAAACACAACATCTGCGATGAATGGCTGGCCCGGCACCTAGGATAGGAAAATCCGAAATCAATGGAAGCCCTCACATCACTCATGACCCACTTCTGTGCGGGAGAAGACAGCTGGCTAGCCCGCAGTAACAACCTAACCAAAAACTCTGGTAGTGCGGATACCAAAGACAGCAGTGGCAGGTCGCGTTGCAATAAGCACAAACGCCGCATTAACGGCGATAATACTGAAGATACGGCAGTCAATGCCGGATTCAGAGGCTCTAAACCCGGTCAGCGGAAAAAGCCATTCAAAAGAACTACTCCAGGCCCGTCCAATTTGGACCGGATACTCGATCGCTCATGCCAGATACACGGCACCCCCGAAAAGCCAGCTAATCACACCAACAGAGATTGTTGGGTGTTCAAATAGGCAGGCAAGTTAATCACCGAAGGCAATGACAAGGGGCTACATAGCAACGACGAGGAGGAGACACGGCCGCCGAACAATAGAGGACAGAAGGGATTCCCCCCACAGGTGCGGACGGTGAACATGATATACACAACCAACATACCCAAAAGAGAGCGGAAGCGTGCGCTCAGGGACGTATACGCAATGGAGCCAGTCGCCCCAAAGTTCAATCCGTGGTCCTCCTGCCCGATCACTTTTGATCGAAGGGACCATCCCACTAGAATCCGCCATGGAGGATTCGCCGCATTGGTTTTAGACCCAATCGTCGATGGGTTTCACCTCACTGGAGTCTTGATGGACGGCGGCAGCAGCCTGAACCTGCTTTATCAGGATACAGTGCGCAAGATGGGCATAGACCCCTCAAGGATTAAACCCACAAAGACGACCTTCAAAGGCATCATACTAGGTGTAGAGGCCAATTGTACAGGCTCAGTCACACTTGAAGTGGTCTTCGGATCCCCGGATAACTTCCGAAGCGAGGAGTTAATCTTCGACATAGTCCCGTTCCGCAGTGGCTATCATGCACTGTTCGGACGAACCGCGTTTGCAAAATTCAATGTGGTGCCGCACTACGCATACCTCAAGCTCAAGATGCCAGGCCCTCGAGGAGTCATCACGGTCAACGGAAACACCGAACGCTCTCTCCGAATGGAGGAGCATACAGCAGCCCTCGCGGCGGAGGTTCAGAGTAGCCTCTTAAGGCAATTCTCGAGTCCGGCTGCTAAGCGACCGGACACCGTCAAGCGCGCCCGGAGTAACCTACAACAAGACCACCTGGCACGTTCCGAGCACGCGTAGCAATGCGGCCCCAACCCCAGCCCTCGCAAAATTGCAAAACCAGTACTCCGCGTACATCACTACGCTCTGGAAATACCATGGGCAAAGGGGGAGGGGCACGACCACGGCAGGCCCAGAGTGCGGCTTAACCACACCAGGGGCTCCCAAATGGGTCATCATCTTTCCTTTTCTTTTTTTCCTCAGGACTCCGTTTACCAGAAGCCCTGTCCGGCAGTAGACCCGCCGAACTCACGATACAACAGCAAGGGAAGCAGAAAATCTACGACGAGCATCCAGGTGGTCTCCATTACGAGCATTATACCTGTTTTATACATCATTCCGCAGCCTACCCCTAAAGGGGGACATGTCAAATAGTCCCACCCCTTGCTTATCGCACTATTTGTATCGTTCCGCATTCATGGCAGCATTTTTTGAATAAACAATGCATCGCTTTTTGCCTATAATTGCATTCCTTTCTTACACATATGTTCACTTATGACATGTTGCATCCGTACACTTTTGCTACGGCTAAATACACCAGGGGCTTAAGTTCTCCATATTATGGTGTGATAAGTCCGAACACTTTCACAAGTGCGGCACCCCGAACTTATAGCATTATATGCATCGGCTCTGAATCATGTCTTGGGTCAATAGTTGGGTTTGCCCGGCTCCCATGTTTTGGTACCTTACGTTCTGTTATATCGGCTAAGGTAGCGTTGGGAGAACCACTACGATTGTGCCCCAGTTGAGCTGGGTGAGCACCTTAGTGGAGAAAGCTAAAACTGACCGTCATGATAAGGCGAGAGCCGGTCGCTGTTCGAGAGGTTTTTTCGAGTCCCTAAAGACTTATGCCGCTTAGAGCGAAGAACCGGCTTTGTCCGGCCCAGGCATGGATAGCGCCCAGAATTCGGCCTTCCGAACACTAGGGGCTTCGCCGAAATTTAAAATTATAGAATTCTATGGCTAAGTGAGAGTGTTCAAGCATTATAAGTCCGGTTGCCTCGTTCGCTGTGTTGAGCGCCTCCCTAAAAGGACCCAAAAATGGGAACACCCCAGCACTCGTGGCATGGGGGCTGAAGCCAACTACTTGCCATCTCTCAGATTTTATAAACGGCTGCACAGAAGGTAATATTTTTAATTAACAAAAGTTGCTTAGCGCATATGAACAAAGTTTTCAGCGCACAGGATAACAAAACGCGAGTCTAATCAAAGATTACATCTTTGGAACACTCACCCGCAATAATGCGGGCACCCTTCAGGACACCCTTATAATACATCTCGGGCGTGCGATACTCCTTGCCCGGCGGTGGCGCGTCCGTCACAAGCTTCTCGGCGTCCATCCTGCCCCAGTGCACCTTAGCGCGGGCAAGGGCCCGACGGGCACCTTCAATACAGGCGGAGTGCTTGATGACGTCAACCCATGGACAAGCGTCCACCAGCCGCCGCACCAGACCGAAGTAGCTCCCAGGCATGGCTTCCTTGGGCCATAGCCGAACTATGAGGCCCTTCATGGCCTGTTCGGCCACCTTGTGGAGCTCGACCAGCTGCTTCAGCTAGTCGCTCAGGGGCACCGAAGGTCCGGCCTCAGCATACTGAGACCAGAACACCTTCTCCGTCGAGCTCCCCTCCTCGGCTCTGTAGAACGCGGCAGCATCGGACACGCTGCGGGGCAGATCTGTGAACGCTCCTGGAGAGCTCCGAATTCGGGTAAGTAACAGGTAATTCACTTTTACATGCTTGCTTTGCATGAAGAATGCCTTACCCGCCGCTATCTTCTTCACCGCCTCGATTTCCTGGAGGGCCTTTTGGGCTTCGGCCTTAGCGGCTTTGGCACTCTCAAGAGCGGACGCAAGCTCGGACTCTCGAGTCTTCGAGTCACGCTCCAAATCCTCGTGTTTTTCCAAGAGAGCCTGGAGCTCTTGCTGAACCTCCGCCACCCACGCCTCCTGCTTCTCTCGCTCTGTGCGTTCCGCGGCCGCATTGCGCTCGGCCACGGACACCGCCTCCTTCAGGGTCACCACCTCGTTTGTGGCCCCTGCAATACCCACGTTATTCCTGTCATTTTTTTGCAACCAAATCCTTTTTTATAAGGTACAACTTTAATAAGGTGTTACATACCTTCCTTGTCCTCGAGCTGCTTCTTGGCACGGCCGAGCTCGCTCTCAGACCGCTCGAGGCTCTTCTTTAAGGCATTGACCTCCGCAGTCAGTGCGTCAGTGCCTGCATCCCCATATTGACATATTTTTGTTAGACTCCTGCGTATATCTTTTTAGATCCTCAGTTCGGCTTTTCTTTCTGAACACCGAACCGAGCATCAGGGCCTACTGTCTATACGGTGCTATCTTACGTATCTTAAAAATTCTTACCTCAAAGCCTGTTAGATGGCTGCTGCAGGCTTCGGTCAGCCCGCTTTTGGCGAGCTGAACTTTCTGAATCACCGCACTCATGACAGTGCGGTGTTCCTCGTCAATGGAAGCGCCGTTGAGCGCCTCCAGCAAGTTATCCGGTGCCTCCAGTTGGACGGAGGCCGTTGGCGTCACAGTCTTGCCCTTCTTATGAAGGGGCTGCCCGCCGGACTCCGGAACCACTGAAGGTTCCGGTGCGGAGTCTGGTCCAAAGTCTGGGAGGTTGCCCTGCAGCACCTCCGGGGCCTCCTCCCCCCGATGGGTCCCCTTCTGGGATCCCACCTCGGCGTCGCCCGCGTCACGGGGGGAGGAGGCGGTCGGAAGTGAAGCGCTATTCACATCCGACGAACCCAAGGACCCGCTCGATGAAGCGGGGAGATCATCCTTGGGCGGACTACAGGGTTGTATGCGGCGTTAGAAGACGCTATGCGACAAAAAGAAAAATTATGAGTTATTCAGGGGTCCGGACACTTACGATCTCGCCAGGGGCTTGGCCCTTGAGGGCCACTCCTCGCCGCCGTCGTCGGCATTGGTGGAACAGTCCGGGGGAAGGGTCCTTCCCTTCTTGGACCCTTCGGCCTCCCCCGTTGGGGAGGCCTTCCTCTTCTTCTCTCCCCCCGCTGGGGGAGAGGCCTCTTTCTTCTCCTCCTCGTCCTCGTGGGAGGAGTCCGCCTCGGAGTCATCGGACGATGAATCCGATAACACCTGACGTCGGGAACTCCTCCGGGTTCCCGTGGCCTTCTTATTGGCCTTCTTCTCCGGCACCACGTAAGGCGCCGGGACCAGCAGCCCTGTCAAACGGGTATCCGCTGGGTCTTCTGGAAGGGGAGCCGGATAGTTAACCTGTCTGGAGGTCTTCTGCCAGGCCTGTTAAAGGTATTGGGAGTTTAGATCCCGCATAAAGTCAAACTATGAAAAGAAAGTGTCCCACAAAGGATAACATAGCTTACCTCGCCAGCCGGACGCTGTGAGCTGAATCCGCGATCTTCGGTAGCGGATGCGGGAGCCTCGGCGCCCTTGAACAGCACCCTCCAGGCCTCTTCGTACGTAGTGTCGAAGAGCCCGCTCAAAGTCTGGTGCTGTGCCGGATCGAACTCCCACAAGTTGAAGTCCCACTGTTGGCAGGGGAGAATCCGGCGGATGAGCATGACCTGGATTACATTGACAAGCTTGAGCTTCTTGTTCACCAGGGTTTGGAGACAGGATTGGAGTCCGGTCAGCTCTTCCGAATCGCCCCACGGCAGGCCCTTCTCTTTCCAGGAGGTGAGCCGCGTGGGGATGCCAGATCTGAATTCGGGGGCCGCTACCCATTCGGGGTCACGCGGCTCGGTGATGTAGAACCACCCCGATTGCCACCCTTTGATGGTTCCACGAAGGCGCCCTCGAGCCAGGTGACATTGGGCATCTTGCCCACCATGGCGCCACCGCACTCCACTTGGCTGCCCCTCACAACCTTCGGCTTGACATTAAAGGTCTTTAGCCATAAGCCGAAGTGGGGCTGGATGCAGAGGAAGGCCTCGCACACGACGATAAATGCCGAGATGTTGAGGATAAAATTCGGGGCCAGATCATGGAAATCCAGGCCATAGTAGAACATGAGCCCCCGGACAAACGGGTGGAGTGGGAAGCCCAGTCCGTGGAGGAAATGGGGAAGGAGTACCACACTCTCATGGGGCCCGGGGGTGGGGATGAGCTGCCCCTCGTCGGGGAGCCGGTGCGCGATATCGCTGGACAAATATCCGGCCTTGCGCAGCTTCTTGATGTGCCCCTCCGTAACGGAGGAGGCCATCCACTTGCCTCCCGCTCCGGACATGGTTGGAGAAGGTTGAGGTGAGATATGTGGACTTGGGCGCTGGAGCTCGAGTGCGCGCAGATGGATAAGCTAAGGAGGAAGAAGGCGTAGGTGAAAAAGGTGGATCCTTATCCCTTTATATATGGGCAACGAAACTGCGCGCCCCCACCAGCCCGGTAAAACTCGCTTATCTCCCAAGCGCCGCAATCAATGGTGCGGTTGGGTTACCCACGTCCGTATTGATGAGAATCCCGGAATAGGGGGACACGATCTCTGCTTCGATAAGACGTGCCAAGGAAACCGCTTCGCTAAATGCGCTGAGGTGGAATAATAAAAATGATTCGAGTAAAGGCTTGGCCGTGGTGTGACGTCACGCCACAAAATACGTCAGCAGATTGAACTTGTGTGTATATTGTTCTCTCTACGGTGGTACGTGGAATTTATTTTGCAGAGCCGGACACCATCCTGGTGTTCAAAAATCTTCTATAAATTATTCGGAGGAGGAACCCGCCTTGCAATGCCGAAGACAATATGCGCACCGGACTCGTCTTCATTGAAGCCTGGTTCAGGGGCTACTGAGGGAGTCTTGGACTAGGGGGTGTCCGGATAGCCGAACTATCATCATTGGCCGGACTCCAAGACTATGAAGATACAAGATTGAAGACTTTGTCCCATGTCCGGATGGGACTTTCCTTGGCGTGGAAGGCATGCTTGGAAATACGGATATGTAGATCTCCTACCATTGTAACCGACTCTGTGTAACCCTAGCCCTCTCCAATGTCTATATAAGCCGGAGGGTTTTAGTCCGTAGGACGAACAACAATCATACCATAGGCTAGCTTCTAGGGTTTAGCCTCCTTGATCTCGTGGTAGATCTACTCTTGTACTACCCATATCATCAAAATCAATCAAGCAGGAGTAGGGTTGTACCTCCATCGAGAGGGCCCGAACCTGGGTAAAAACATTGTGTCCCTTGTATCCTGTTACCATCCGCCTAGACGCACAGTTCGGGACCCCCTACCCGAGATCCACCGGTTTTGACACCGACAACCACGAAAACCTAATTCCACCGCCGCAACCTTCTGTATCCGCAAATCCCATCTTGGAGCCTTCGCCGGTGCTCCGCCGGAGGGGGAATCAACCATGGAGGGCCTCTACATCTTCTCCAAGGCCTCCCCGATGAGTTGTGAGTAGTTTACCACAGACCTTCGGGTCCATAGTTATTAGCTAGATGGCTTATTCTCTCTCTTTGAATCTCAATACAAAGTTCTCCTTGATCTTCTTGGAGATTTATTCGATGTAACTCTTTTTGCGCTGTGTTTGTCAAGATCCGATGAATTGTGGTTTTATGATCAAGTTTATCTATGAGAAATGTTTGAATCTCCTCTGAATTCTTTTATGTATGATTGGTTATCTTTCCAAGTCTCTTCGAATTATCAATTTGGTTTGGCCTACTGGATTGATCTTTCTTGCAATGGGAGAAGTGCTTTGCTTCGGGTTCAATCTTGTGGTGTCCTTTCCCAGTGACAGCAGGGGCAGCAAGGCACATATTGTATTGTTTCCATCGAGGATAAAAAGATGGGGTTTATATCGTATTGCTTGAGTTTATACCTCTACATCATGTCATCTTTCTTAATGCGTTACTCTGTTCCTATGAACTTAATACTCTAGATGCAGGCAGGAGTCGGTCGATGTGTGGAGTAATAGTAGTAGATGCAGAATTTTTTCGATCTACTTGTTGCAGACGTGATGCCTATATACATGATCATGCCTAGATATTCTCATAACTATGTACTTTTCTATCAATTGCTCGACAGTAATTTGTTCACCCACCGTAATACTTATGTTATCTTGAGAGAAGCCACTAGTGAAACCTATGGCCCCCGGGTCTATCCTTTATCATATAAGTTTTCCATCTATCTTTATTTTGCAATCTTTACTTTCCAATCTAAATCATAAAAATACCAAAAATATTTATCTTATCATATTATCTCTATCAGATCTCACTTTTGCAAGTTACCGTGAAGGGATTGACAACCCCTTTATCGCGTTGGTTGTGAGGTTCTTGCTTGTTTGTCTAGGTACGAGGGACTTTTGAGGAGCCTCCTACTGGATTGATACCCGGTTCTCAAAAACTAAGGGAAATACTTACGCTACTTTGCTGCATCACCCTGTCCTCTTCAAGGGAAAAATCAACGCATGCTCAAGAGGTAGCACGTACCGCAAAACGGGACTCCACGGGCTACTGTTCATCCACCATCTACTGCCTCTCTCCAACCTCCACAGGCTACTGTTCATCCACCATCGACTTCCTCCAGCCTCCATCTGCTACTGTTCATCCACCATCGACTTCTCCAACCTCCACGGGTTACTGTCCATCAACGGGCTACTGTTTATCTAGCCTCCACCGCCTACTGTTCAACCAGCCCTCCACGGGGTCCTGTTCATCCACCCCCACACATCCTCCATCGGAGTCCTATTCATCCAGCGGCAACAACCTCTACTACCACGGAGTCCTATTCATCCAACCCCCACCCAAAACTTTTCATCCAACCCCCAACAACAATCACTGTTCATCAAGAGGCAACAGGTTCGATCGACTTCACTAAGCAGCAGCAGCGATCGATCGCTCGGGTTCAGTTAACAGCGGAGGGATCGATCACTCGCTCGGGTTCAGTAACGTACGTCGCCAGTGCAATCGCTCGGGTTCAGTAAGTGAATGCGTCGCTCGGGTTCAGTTAGAGCCCAACGCCTTGCACACATGCACGTATGTGTACGAGAGAAACGTGCAAACCTCCATGCATCGTTTGGCCCGACCACCCACCATAACCGGGAACTCACTTGTATAGCGAGGTGCTATACAAACGGTTTTTAACCCCTTTCCGCGACAGCATGCTGAACCGTCACCTAGTGAGTGACTGCGATAGGGGGGTATGAGGGAGTCCTGGATTAAGGGGTATCCGGACAGCCGGACTATATACTTTGGCCGGACTGTTGGGGCGTGAAGATACAAGACTCAAGACTTCGTCCTGTGTCCGGATGGGACTCTCCTTTGTGTGGAAGACAAGCTTGGCGATCCAGATATTATATTTCCTTCTTTGTAACCGACTCCATGTAAACCCTAGCCCTCTTCGGTGTTTATATAAACCGGAGAGTTTAGTCCTTAGAGACAGAATCATAATCATCCTAGGCTAGCTCCTAGGGTTTAGCCTCTAAAATCTCGTGGTAGATCAACTCTTGTAACACCCATATCATCAATATCAATCAAGCAGGAAGTAGGGTTTTACCTCCGCCGAGAGGGCCCGAACCTGGGTAAACATCATGTCCCTTGCCTCCTGTTACCATCAGCCTTAGTCGCGCAGATCGGGACCCCCTACCGAGATCCGCCGGTTTTGACACCGACATTGGTGCTTTCATTGAGAGTTCCTCTGTGCCGTATCCTCAAGGCTTGATGGCTCCTTCAATCATCAACAACAATGTGGTCCAGGGTGAGACTTTTCTCCCCGGACAGAACTTCATGTTCGGTGGCTTTGCACTGCGGGCCAACTCGCTTGGCCATCCGGAGCAGATCGACAGCTACGCCCCTGGCCACCAGGTCAGGTTCGGAAACTTGAACAACACGACCAATATCCACAGAGAGTTGATCTTCAATGGATTCGGGCCTGAGCCAGGAGCGCCGGGCAGTCACAATGAGCACGGCTTAGACCTGCTGTCGGACAATACTCAGGATATTGCCAATGCAGGAGACCCGGACCTAAATCCGGAGCAGATTGCGTCGCCAGAGGACGGGTGGATGCACCCTGCCCCAGAGGCCGCACACTCATCGGCGGTAAAGCTGAACACAGGCCTCACCCTCAAGGAAGCCTATGACACCGGACCCCCGGACTCGTATCCGGCTGTAGGTTCCAATCCGTGCACCCTGAACCCGCCGAATCTGTTGGGGCTTTGATAATGGAGTTTACTGCTGCGGATATCTTCCAGTACTCGCTCTTTGGCGACATGGTGAACTCATTAAAGTCTCTCTCTTTGTCAGGAGACTCTTGGCCGAACTATGTCTGGCTCAGAGGGGAAGAAGGCGATGAAGAAATCTGTTGCCCACCCACCACCCACTTCATAGCCGCTGTCGACAGTGTATCAGATACACTTAACTTCGACTCCGATGATACAGACGATATGGACATTGGTGCAGGAGACGATTCAGAACCAACGGGGCGTTGGACTGCCACCTCCTCATATTATATATACATGGTGGATACACCTAAAGAAGATGACAACGACAAGCCAGAGGATAAAACCCCCGAGCAAAAGCCAAAATGACAGCGCAGACGCCGTTCCAAGTCCAGCAACAGTAAAAATAGCGATAACAGCGCTAGAAAGATCGACATACCAGTCAACTCCGAAGGCAACAACGATCACATGGACCCAGCAATGAAGCAGGATGAGCCAGGTCACGGCAAACACAGTTCGGAGCAGACGCCCGATCACAATGATCCCGAGGGACGAACTCATCAAACCGCCCCGAGACAAGAGCACAGTCCGGATGATGATGCATTCATCATCCCGGAAACACACTTGGAATGAGATAACCTCCACAGATGGCTTATGGACACTACGAGAAGTCTAAAGAAGCAGAAGCAAAGGCTTAAGGCCTCACAGGAAACACTCAATCGCAGATGGAATAAAGTGCTAGACACTGAAGAAAAGTACGGCGACAATCGCCACACAAAGAGCTACCCAAAACGCAAGCTGCTGCTAGAATTCGACGATGAGGCTGTCCCGCCAAAGAACAACACGGCCAGGAGGCCGGACAAACCACTTCGCAACCGCAATAGAGCAGCTACCGACGGTGCACACGATTTGCGTGAGCTCCTGGATAAAAAGGCCGGCGCGGCCAGGTCCATCTACGGATCTAAAGGACAAGCCCCGGCGCAGGACTACGGTCACCAAAACGATCAGACTGACCGGATACCAGTTTGGAATCAGTACCGGACGCAACAACAGCCGACGGCATACCACAACACGTCCAGATACAGAGGGGTTGCTCACCACCTGTGCTTCACCGAAGAGGTGCTGGACCACGAATTTCCACAGGGTTTTAAACCTGTAAACATAGAGGCATATGACGGAACGACAGACCCCGGGGTCTGGATCGAGGATTTTATCCTGCATATCCATGTGGCTCGTGGGGATGACCTCCACGCCAGAAAATACCTTCCCCTCAAGTTGAAGGGACCAGCTTAACACTGGTTGAAAAGCCTACCCAAAAATTCAATCGGAAGCTGGGAGGAACTCGAGGATGCTTTCAGGGCCAATTTTCAAGGGACCTATGTTCGGCCTCCGGACGCGGACGATTTAAGTCACATAATTCAACAACCCGGGGAGTCCTCCCGCAAGCTTTGGAACAGATTCCTCACTAAGAAGAATCAAATTTTCGATTGTCCGGATGCCGAAGCCTTAGCGGCCTTCAAACACAGCATACGGGACGAGTGTCTCGCCAGACACCTCGTCCAAGAAAAGTCGAGGACAATGGCAGCCCTAACAAGCCTTATGACCTGCTTTTGCGCAGGTGAAGATAGCTGGTTGGCCCGTAAAGGCACCAGCGACCCAAGTACATCTGAAATCAAGGATATCAACGGGAAGCCACGGCGCAATAAAAACAAACGTCAAAACAGGGAAGAGAGTCCGGACAACACAACGGTCAATGCCGGATTCAGGGGCTCTCGACCTGGTCAACAAAAGAAGCCATTTAAAGGCAACAAAGAGGGACCGTCCGGCCTGAACAAAGTCCTGGACAGACTGTGCCAAATTCACGGAACCCCCGAGAAACCTGCGAACCACACTCACAGAGAATGCTGGGTCTTCAAGCAGGCCGGCAAATTAAATGCCGAACACAAAGGAAGGGAAAACACCAAGTGAAGACGAGGATGAGCCTGACCAACCGAACACTGGGGACAGAAAAAATTCCCACCAGAGGTAAAAACAGTAAACATGATCCACGTGACTCACACACCCACGAGAAGGTGCGAGCGCGCGCTCAGAGACGCATACGTTCTAGAGCCCATCGCCCCCAAACTTAACCACTGGTCGGCCTGCCCGATCACCTTCAGTCACAGGGACTACCCGACTAGTATGCAGCACGGAGGATCAGCTACCTTGGTGCTCGACCCGATAATCAACGGATACCATCTCACTCGCGTCCTCATGGACGACAGCAGTAGTCTTAAATTAATATACCAGGACATTGTCCGCAGGATGGGGATAGACCCATCCAGAATCAGCCAAAGTAACACCACCTTCGAAGGAGTGATACCAGGCGTTGAAGCCTACGGCAGGGGCTTCGCCATACTGGAGGTAACATTCGGTTCCCCAGGCAACTCCAAAAGCAAAGAACTACTCTTCACCATCGCTCCCCTCCAAAGCAGCTATCATGCATTGCTTGGGAGAACAGCCTTCGCCCGCTTCAACGCAGTACCGCATTACGCCTACCTTACACTCAAGATGCCCGGTCCACGTGGCGTCATCACCGTTAAAGGAAACACAGAGCGCTCCTCACGCGCGGAGGAATACGCGGCGGCTCCAGCAGCCGGACTCTAAGCGGCCTCTAATAACAGAAGGCATGACTGGTCGTTAAGACCACGGACACGGTTAGACGAGTCCGGCAGCCCGGATAAACCCGATCTAGGCACCACACATGTAATCCCGTAGAGGACACTAGGGGCCATAGATAATTAATAAAGCCCAATTCTCGGCCTGACCTTATTAACAGGCCAATGTCTTACACTTTTACTATCCATTAGCGATAGCCAACTTTTCGCACGCTTACATCATACTCTTCTAAATGAGTTTCTCTTTTTTACAGACACCATTCGTGCGACACCCTCCCAGGACACGGCACAACGGAAACAAAGGTGCAGACGTGTAGCAGGGCCCCGCTCAAAGGTTTCTCTTTAGATTAAGCCCCTGTGTAAACCTTTTTTATTGTCTCCTGTTGTTTACACTTCCCATGGGTACTACACCCACAGAGGATACTGCCGTTATTGGCATTCCGCCACGGCAGACTAATGCACGTACCTGGAAATACAGGGTTCATAATGAAGGGCCTTCTTCAGCCCATTTCATGTTACAAAGTCCGAATACCTTATGGAGTGTTTGGCGTCACGAGTTTGGCCTTATATGCATCAGCTCTGAATCATGTCTTTGGTCAAATGTTGGGTTTGCCCGACTCCTGGGTTTGCCGCCTTACGTTCCGTTCTTATCAGCTAAGGCGGCCAAAGGAGAACTACTGCGATTGTGCCCTAGTTATTCCGGATGAGCACCTTAGTAGAGAAAGCCGAAAACTGATTGTCATGATACAGCGAGAGACTGTTCAACCACTCGAAGACTTATCGGAATCTTTAGGATTCCTCCGCATTAACGAAGGACAGTTTCCCGGTCATGTACACATGCGCCCGTATTCGGATGCACACAAAGGTACCAGGGGCTACATAGTAAACCCACCATCAAACTCCTATGGCTAAGTGAAAGTGTTAAATCTATATAGTCCGGTTGCCTAGTTCAACGTGCGATCACCTCTTTAACGGACCAAGACGTTGGATCAAGTGTGATTATGCATATTTTCGCGAACACCCCCGCATTGTAGGCGTGGGGGCTGAAGCCAACGACTGCTAACTTTCAGTTTACAATTATACATAAAACGGACGCACAGGAAGCACCATAACACTTTCGGGCAAAAAGTATAAAAATAGCCTTCATCATTAAAATAGCATTGTTTTTACAATTTGTCACTCGAACATGACATTTTTTGAGCAGTGCGCCTCTATCAAGCGAGCACCTTCTATTACCTGCTCCACGTAATGCTCGGCCGGATCCTGGCCTCCCGCCGGATTCTGGGTCGCAATAATGGTGGCCTCCATATCTGTCCAATATGCTTTAACGCGGGCAAGCGCCATCCGTGCACCCTCTATACATGCCGACCTCCTCATAGCATCGATCTGTGATACGACACCGAGGAATTGTTGCACCAAACCAAAATAGCTATCCGGCTTAGGCCCCTTCGGCCAAAGATGGTCTATTACAGACCGCATTGCAAGACCGGACAACCTATGAAGCTCAGCCACATCAGCCATCTTCTCACTCAACGGCAATGGGCGTGCGGGAGCATTGAATTGCGACTAGAGCAGCTTCTCCACTTCTTTATCACCTTGATCCTCGAAAAACTTGGCCACATCTGTCGTACTCTTCCCCAAGTCCGCATACGCGTCTGCAGGGCTCCAACGTCGATCTAGGGGAGCATACTTCAGATCTAAAAACTTCACCCGCAATAAGTAGGGGTTTCCAGCCGCGATTTCTCTGGCTTGGCGAAGCTCCTCCCGTGCAACCCTGCTTTCAGACCGCGTCTCCTTGGCTGCATCAAGTGCCTTCTTCAGGTCAGCCAAGTTCACCTAATTCTCCTTCTCAAGGAGCTCATACCGGTTGGCGGCATTTTTCAGCTCCACAGCCATCTCGGCTATTTTTTCCTTGCTTCGGCCATGAGCAGCCTATTCGGCTCTCAACTCTTCGGCCGCCTTCAAGGCAGCCGCATTGCTAGCCCGAGCTTGTTCCTTGGCTTGGGCAAGTTCCACCCTCAGGGCTTCCATGGCAGCAGCACCGTCTGCAGTCCAAGCATATCACATTAATATTATGCTCCTCTCAATTCGTCCTATACAAAATAGTAAGGAAAGCAGAGCACATACCTTGTGACTCATTAAGCCGCTCGTTCACCAGTGTGATATCGGCATCAATAGCTCCAATCTGCCTCCCTAGTTCGGCAACTTCAAAGGACCAGTCGGCTGCCGGATCCTTAGACACCTGCGCATACATACAACACAATCATTACTTACACAATATGATCCTCTGTTTGCCGCCTAGGGCAGGCAACCAGAGTCTCAAGGGCTACTATCCATATGGAGCACACCTAGCGCGTGCATCACAGCCAAAAAATTACGTATTTTTTATTACATACCTCAAAGCCTCTGAGTAGGCTCGTAAAGGCTTCATTCAACCCGCCTGTGGCGGAGGAAATCTTCTCGAGCACCATGTTCATTAATGAACGATGCTCCTCCGAGAGAGTAGCTCATTCCAGAAGGCCCGTCAGTGTGTCCAGCCAGACACCGAACTGTGCCGGACCCTTCTCATCACCCCCCATGGGAGCCGAACGCTCCGGGCTCAAGGCGGCAGAAGGATTAGCTTCTGGCTTCGGCAGATCCGGACTCCTCCGTGACGACACCTCGGGGTTGCCCGCCTCATGAGGCGGAGAGGTTGGTGGGATCTCACTCTCCATCATCTTCGGAAGGAGATCCCCTGAAGACGAACTCTGTCGAGAAGAGCTGCTAGGCGGACTGCAAAGATTGGATCCTGGTTATTGTTCTTGGAGAAAAGCAGTACCTTCGTATTTACAATTAACTTACAGCTCGGCTGAGGGCTGGCCCGTTGGCAGGCATGACGCGGTGAGGATGCCCTTCGGGGTAGGGCCCCCTGGTGACGCTTTCTTCCCCTGTTTGGGCACCTCCGTCTCCAAGTCTTCGGAGGCGGTCCTCTTCTTCCCGCGAGGGGAGGAGGCCTTAGATTCCCATCCCCGACTATCCTCCTTTGGGGAGGTAGCAATTCCCCCGGTTTGGATGCGCAATGTGTGAAGTTCTGCTTCTCTGTTCTTCCCTTCGTCTTTCCCTGAGGGCATTTTGCTTAGCACACGACCAAGCATCTTGGCTATGGTAGGACTAGGCAAGCCTTCGGGAAGTGGTGCCGGACACCTGATTCTCTCCGCCTTGCTAAGCCATTCCTGGCCACGGAGGATTTTCAGATTAATGATCATGATAAATATAAACGAGGTGTTCGGTTTCTGGGTTACTTACTTGGGTATCTGGGCGATTGAAGCTCAGGCCCGCATCCTCGGTGGTGTCCGGACACTTTACTTGTGATCCGAAGAATAATTTACACATCCCTTCAAGCGTCAGGCCGAAGAAGTGTAGAATAGTCCGCGGACCTTCCGGATTGAACTCCCACATCCGGAGAGGCCGGCGTTTGCACGACAACATCCGCCGGATTAGCATTACCTGAATTATGCTGACAAGGCTAATGTCCCTCTCAAGAAGCTCCCGATACGGCTCTGCAGTATTGGTACATCACTAGCAGATCCCCAATCCC
>NC_041381.1:82632018-82685134 GCF_002162155.2 Triticum dicoccoides
ACTTTGTGCCTCTAGGAGCCGTGACGTAAAACCACCTCCACTGCCATAAATCAGATACCTGTGGGAAGGAACCCTCTGGCCAT
The DNA here is from genome assembly GCF_002162155.2 of Triticum dicoccoides. Lineage (NCBI taxonomy): Eukaryota > Viridiplantae > Streptophyta > Magnoliopsida > Poales > Poaceae > Triticum > Triticum dicoccoides. Next base: position 82,632,102 of record NC_041381.1, read on the forward strand.
GGGGCATCGGTGTTCTTGCTTATTACGGCACCTCCGCACTCCGCGTGTCGCCCCTCAATCATCTTTGGCTTCACATTGAAGGTATTGAGCCATAAGCCGAAGTGTGGAGTGACGTGGAGAAAAGCTTCGCAGACAACGATGAACGACGAGATATGGAGGATAGCGTCCGGAGCTAGATCATGAAAATCTAACCCGTAATAGAACATGAGCCCTCTCACAAAGGGGTCAAGGGTGAGGCCCAAGCCGAAGAGGAAGTGAGAAACAAATACGACGCTCTCGTTGGGCTCGGGAGTAGGGATGACCTACCCTGGAGCAGGAAGCCTGTGCTGGATGTCGGCAGTCAGATATCCGACCCCCTAAGCTTCGCAATGTCCTCCTCTGTGACCTAGGAGGCCACCCACCGGCCTAGAAAGTTGGATCCGGACATAGTGGAGGATTCGGGGTGCTTGAGCTTGGGTTTTGGGTGTTAGAACTCAAGATGCGAAAAGGCGCAAGGGTGGTGGAAAAGAGGGATAGGCCTCGGCTGCTTTATAAAGGGGGTGAATATCAAGCGTCCTTAGCGTGACCGCTTGGGACTTATGTAAAATCACAGAGTCATACCAACAGTCGTCATGGGGTGCGCACGCCCGTATTGACGGAAGATCCCGCGATAAGGGGAACACGATCTCTACTTTGGCAAGGTGTGCCAATAAAACCGCCTCGCAATGCGTATCGAGGTAGGCCAAGTAAAACCGGTTCGTGTGGGGCCGGGCCACGATGTAGGAGCACGACATACAAAAGCTGCCAGCAGATCAAATTTATGAAGTGCTATGCTCTCTACGGTGGTATGTGAAGATCATCTTGCAGATCGGGACACGGTTTAAGTGTTCGATAATTACTTTCGAGTATTCGGAGATGGAACCTGCCTTGCAGTGCCAAAGACGAACTGCGCGCAGGACTCATCGTCATTAAAGCCTGGTTCAGGGGCTACTGAGGGAGTCCTGGATTAGGGGGTATCCGGACAGCCGGACTATATACTTTGGCAGGACTGTTGGGGCGTGAAGATACAAGACTCAAGACTTCGTCCCGTGTCCGGATGGGACTCTCCTTTGCGTGGAAGACAAGCTTGGCGATCTGGATATTATATTTCCTTCTTTGTAACCGACTCCATGTAAACCCTAGCCCTCTTCGTTGTTTATATAAACCAGAGAGTTTAGTCCTTAGAGACAAAATCATACTCATCATAGGATAGCTTCTAGGGTTTAGCCTCTATGATCTCGTGGTAGATCAACTCTTGTAATACCCATATCATCAATATCAATCAAGCAGGAAGTAGGGTTTTACCTCCGTCGAGAGGGCCCGAACCTGGGTAAACATCGTGTCCCTTGCCTCCTGTTACCATCAGCCTTAGACGCGCAGATCGGGACCCCCTACCCGAGATCCGCCGGTTTTGACACCGACAGGGTCCTTCCCACATGACCCAGAAATCGTCTGGGATATGCCCTCCTGGCACATACGGTTGGCAAAACGAGGTCATGTGCGACCGGCGAGCAATCAAATACGTTTATACGTACAGTAGTGCTAAAAAAATACAATTATACATGCGAAATCGTTTCCGGTCATAAGTACATCCCACACAGTCAGTCCCAGCTAAAGGTTTTCGTTCGTATATACATCCCACACAGTCGCTCCAAGGAAAACGTTTCCGTTCGCAGGTACATCACACTCAATTTTCCCCGTTAAATCATTTGTGATAGCATTGCCATTGCACACGATATTAACAATTTTATTGTTTGCATTGTTAAATGCATCACACACGGTGCGTAGAAGAAACTATGTGGCAAAGTCAGTCCATCACACATAGTTTTTATGTGGTAAACGTTTGTGCAAGGTCGCCTGACGCAAACAATTTTCAAGAGAATGTCGTGTATGGTTGTTCATTGATCCAACACGGTTTATTCCTAGAAACTGTGTGCGTTGCCCACGGTATTTTCTCAATAACCATTTGCAATAGCGAAACCCAATTAGTAGGCTAATTCGCCATTAGCAGGCTAATTGCCCTATTATTAATAATCCTTTTATTAATCTAATTGACATTCATATTAAGCACGTAATATATTTCTCCATATTAAGGAAGCAAGATTTCATAATTGAAATACATCAGAGTACAACATGATATAGCATCAGCACTCAGCTACCCCATTACACAACTGCACCAGCACCAAGTTTCAGATGCAACATCTAGAACCTTTCAAAATTAAAATCATAGACGGTACATAGACAGATGCATCTCATCTGGAAAACTGCTGAAGCGGAAGGCGAATATTGAGCCTTCATTCATGTTGAAGGTCATTGCAACTTTAGGCCAGTGCCTATGGATGATTGACCATCCATCCTTCATCCTCTTCAGGAACACTTCAATATTGAACTGTGTGTGTTGTATGAAAACCTTCCTCACCTCCTATTCATAGAGGTGGTTTGAGAGGTAATCATCAGTGAACTGCTTTGGAAAGGCCTAAAAACAAGGATGTGCATAAATATCTTCTCTATATTGGAAATGGGGCAAAGGAATAAAAAAAGACAAGGTATAATAGTTAGTACCATCTTGTAGTGAACTGATGTCTTCTTCATTGTGCAGAAAAAGATCTTGTTGTTTATTGTCGCTAATTTCTTTATCCTATCAATCTTTCTGACTTTCTTTACTTGAGTGATATTCATGGACAACTCATTTCCCCATATGCAAAAAGGGTCGAACAGTGGGTCAAAACCTCTGATAGTAGGACCTACATGTGAAGGACCAAATTGTTAAAAACCTAAATATTAGAATGGTTCCTGCAATTGCACAATAATATGCTATTAGACAACGGACCATGCACATGCTAACCTCGATTGTAAACCTCAGTGATTCCCATTGTTTCCTTGCAACACATATAAGTTAATTAGTCACCAGGTTAAGTAAGGGTTCGCATGCTATCAGTAAAATATGTTGATGAAAAATAAGCACATTGCAGATTCCTTAGATTAATTCAAGCCACATGGAAAACCCATTTATCCAAACCAAGCATGATTAAGAACTAGGAAATATAGCACTTGTATATGTTTCTCATGTATTAAGTGCAGCCAAATTCAATTTATTCCTCACATGCACAACAATACAAAATTCTACCCACGACAATTGGACATCGCACTGCAGAATTGAACCAAGCAGTTAAATAAACACTAGAACAAATGAACCAAACATTAACTGAGCACCACATTGCACAATGTAACATACTCCTAATAGAAGATCAGACAGTTAACAAACCAACCATGCTTAACAACTTGGAAATATAGCAATTGTATTTGTTTCTCATGTATTTACTATAGCCAAATTCAATTTATTCCTCACATGGTATACAATAACAGAATGCACCCACAACAATTGAACACCGCATTGCAGAACTGAACCAAACAATTAACTAAACACCAAAACAAATGAACCAAACGTTAACTCAGCACCACATTACACAATATAACATACTCCTAATAGAAGATCATACAGTTAACCAAACCAAGCGTGCTTAACAACTTGGAAATATAGCAATTTTATTTCTTTCTCATGTATTTAGTACAGCCAAATTCGATTTACTTCTCACATGGTATACAATAATAGAATGCACCCACAACTATTGAACACTGCATACAAAATTGCAGTCTGAAGAATTGAACATCACATTTGCAGAACTGAACCAAACAGTTAACTAAAGACGACAACTAATTAACCAATCAGTTAATAAGTGAGCACCACACTGCACGACATATGGAACATATACACTAGAGCAACAGATTTCATGGTAAAATTAGATAGCACAATTCAATAGAATTTGTTAATGAAAGGCAGGAGAGCACACGCAATGGGTAAACCGAGCATGCTTAACCGGCATAGCTAGCAAATGACAAGGTGCTCCTCTAAGATCTGGGGGTCGGCACGAATGGAAACCATCGCGACCTCATCCGTGCGTGCGGCCGCGATTTGCTTCTCCGTTGCCAAATGCTCCTTGAGCTCCTGTCTATACTGTATGCACCATGGCTTAGGGCGGCGCTTATTTGGTGGAGGGGTCGGTGATTTGGGTGGAAGGTGTCTTGCCAGCGGTCGGGGCATGTGGGATGTGGAAGGAGGAGGAGGATGGGGGTCGGGTGTCGATTACCTGCCTGGATAGACGAGGCCGAGCAGTGTGAAGGAGGGTCGCCGGTGAGGAGGTCGCGCTGCAAGCAAGTAGTTAAGGTCTCAACTTGGAAAGGAAGGCAGAAACAGGGGAAATGTGGCTTTTGGTAAGGGGGAGGGGGCGGGGGCGGGGAGGTATATATTTCCGCGGAAGCCAAAACTTTTGATTCCATTCAGCGAACAAACTGGCGTGCAAAGTGTCATTAGACACGGTCCCTTATTCAGAACTGTGTACGTTATGTGAACATCACAAACGATTCCGATAGCTGAACCCGTGTGTGATGAGTTTGAACGTCAAAATTTTTGGTTCCAATTTACCTGGTTACAGTGGTCATCCACGTCATTGCATAATTTGGGTACACAAAGGAGACTATAGCACACCCACACTTTTTAATAGAGAAAGTTCAACAATTAAATAGAGCTAGCTGGCTTAAACATTACTCTAACAAATTAAAGACCGGCACTCTCAATGAAACAAAACAAAGAGTACTACTACAGCTGGTGCTCGTTGATCTCCGCCGCCTCCTCCATGCCCAGCTCACGCCCGACAGTTTCCTGGGGAAGGGACTACATGGCATCCATCACACCATACTCGGCAAGCATATCGCCATCCGCGTCCACCATCTCTTTGGAAAAGGCCGCCATGAGCTGGGCGTGGGCGGTCGCGATCTGGGCTTGGACGGGCTTCGTCTTTGCAAGGTATGCGGCAGAGGAACGGACGGCTGCTCGAACGCTCTCAGTGATTGCCAACTCTTCGGCCATGGGTTGCCGACCGTTGTCGGAGAAGCTTCGTTTGATTTGTGCAGTGACCGCCACAAGCTGGGCGTGGGCGGCCTCGACATGGTCGTGGGCGGCCTCCATCAGGGATAAGGCCACTGCTGTGGAACGGACAGCTGCTGCGCTGCTCTTGACAGCTGCTATCCCCGAGGCAGATGTTGCTACCGCCACCTTAGAAGCAACATCGGCCATTTGGGCTGCCTTGGCCGCCTGGTCGCAGATTGCGGCCGCACTTATGCACCTTGTTAGCACGCGCATGGCGGTTGCGGCTGCGCTCTTGCCAGAGTGGGCCGCCAAAGTTGCCCTCCGGACGTGGGTCCACGTCCCCATCTTTCACCGGCAATGATTGCACAGTGAAATGCTATTTGTGGAGTGAGCTAGTGTGCTTGACATGCCGGCTGTGGGCTGTAACCGACACACCTTCTCGAATAAGCCATAGGGCGTACTATACACCGACGGTGCTCCACGATATTTTGTACTACATCTCACACGGTTGGTGATAATAAACTGTGTGGAATCTACTTGATTTTTCATCTTGATTTGAATTACATAATGGGGTCACAACGGCCATGGACGGTGTTTGAATTGCTAGACCTTTTATCTGTAGCATGCAACTATATGTGTGTCGCAAAAAAATTGGATTTATTCGGGGTTCCTTTGGAAATTTTATTCATTAAATTGGTTTTCTAGCCATTTCAGGTGCACAATTCAAAATTAAAGCACATGCGTATGCTCTGGTGCACCAACATGGGTTGTAAAATCATATTTGCGTCCATGGGTTTATGCTTATGTCCCATGCAAGAAATGGGGATGAATTTCCAATACCACGGCACCGTGACTCTCCGCCAAATGTTTAGGTACTTGCTTTTGTAATTCTAGTAAATCAAAAACCCGTCTAAAATTCATGAACCTTGGCATGTGAAAGTGCAACTATCCCTGGGTGGTTTTGGTAATTCCTAACAACATATAGCTCATTGAGCTAATGCTATTTCAAGATAAATATTTTAGGAACCTCAATGATTTGCATGGCATGGATGAGAAAAGTGGACCCCTCAAAATGCTAAGGACAAAAGGATTGTCTCAAGCGCAAAGCACAAGACTCTACATTTTCCATTTTAGTGATCCAAGATCACATTGAGTCTATAGGAAAAGCCAATACTATCAAGAGGGGATGAAGTGTTGCTTAATGAGTTTCTTGCTCAAAGTGCTTAGTGATATGCTCCAAAGCCCTCAACTACTTTCGCACATCCACATATGTCCCAAACCAAAAGTCAAACTCGGCCCCATCTAAACTGTCTATCTGGCGCCACCGAGTTCTGTTGACATAGCCACTACCATAAACCCTAGTCTTTTCGGTCTCACCGATAGGGATCTCGGTCTCACCGAGATGGGATTGTAATCTCTCTGTTTCCCTTTGTAACGTTTCGGTTAAACCGAGATGAGCCATCGGTCCCACCGATATTGCAATGCAAATTCACTATTTCCCTTTCGTAACGTTTCGGTCCAACCGAGATGAGCGAATCGGTCCCACCGAGTTTGCCTGACCAACCCTCTGTGTGTGTATTACCAAATCGGTCTTGCCGAGTTTGTGTAATCGGTCTCACTGAGATTACATTATGTCCTAACCCTAACCATATTGTTCCCACCGAGATGGCATGTCAGTCCCACAGAAAATCCTAACGGTCACATTATTTACAAAATCGGTCCGACCGAGTTTCAGGATTCGTTCCCACCGAGTTTGGTAAGTTGTGTGTAACGGTTAGATTTTGTGTGGAGGCTATATATACCCCTCCACCCACTCTTCATTCGTGGAGAGAGCCATCAGAACATGCCTACACTTCCAACATACATTTTCTAAGAGAGAACCACCTACACTTGTGTTGAGGTCAAGATATTCCATTCCTACCACATAAATCTTGATCTCTAGCTTTCCCCAAGTTGCTTTCCACTCAAATCTTCTTTCCACCAAATCCAAATCCTGTGAGAGAGAGTTGAGTGTTGGGGAGAGTATCATTTGAAGCACAAGAGCAAGGAGTTCATCATCAACACACCATTTGTTACTTCTTGGAGAGTGGTGTCTCCTAGATTGTCTAGGTATCACTTGGGAGCCTCCGACAAGATTGTGGAGTTGAACCAAGGAGTTTGTAACGGCAAGGAGATCGCCTACTTCGTGAAGATCTACCCTAGTGAGGAAAGTCCTTCGTGGGTGACGGCCATGTTGGGATAGACAAGGTTGCTTCTTCGTGAACCCTTCGTGGGTGGAGCCCTCCGTGGACTCGCGCAACCGTTACCCTTCATGGGTTGAAGTCTCCATCAACGTGGATGTATGATAGCACCACCTATAAGAACCACGGCTAAAAAATCTCCATGTCAACACTGCGTTTGCTCCCTCAAACTCCTCCCTTTACCTTCATATGCAATTGTTTTACATTCCGCTGCTATACTCTTAGAATTGCATGTGTAGGTTGATTGCTTGACTTGTGCTAAGTTGCTAAAATCTTCCATGAACTAAAATTGAGAAAAGGCTAGATTTTTATTTGGTCAAGTAGTCTAATCAGCCCCCTTTGGACATACTTTCGGTCCTACAGCATGCTATCATGGAATGGCATCAACATGCTGGGCTAAAAAATATTGTCTCATTTGGGGCAGGTTATGGTATAAGCTTATCGCAAACTAGAGCTTCTCACAAGAAGCCTCATGGTTCCATTAGGGAAACGTGTTATCTTTGTGGACAAAACAATATTCGTCGCCTCTTCTTCCTTTCAATTTTTTTCCTGGTGTCAACATAGAACAACAGGAGTATCGTGTTAAATTTTAGATTTTTTCGGGGATCGTTTGGACATTTTTATATGTTAATTGAGTTTTCTAGGCATTTATGTGCATAATTCAAAACTGAACTACATGCACATGCTCCAGTCCATAAAAACGGGCTGCAAAATCAAATGTTTGTCCTTGGTTGCAAGCTTAGGTCACATGCAAGAAATGAGAATGAAGGTCAAAGACCTTGACATTGTCGCTCGATCGCTAACATTGAGATACATGGTTTTAAAATTCTCATAAATCGAAACTCGTCTGAAATTCATGGAACTTGACATGATATCATGGAACGGCAGCGACATGCCGTGGTAAAAATATTGTCCCATTTGGGGCAGGTGTGGGTATAGGCTTCTCGCAAACCAGAACTTCTCTCGCAATAACCCTCATGGTTTAGGAAGGGTACGTGCCACCTTGGGGGACGAAAGGATATCGGTTGCCTCTTCTTGCTTTCAAAATGTTTCTCGTGTCAACATAGAACAACACGAGTATTCTGTCAATTTTTGGAATTTTTCGGGGTTCGCTTGGACATTTTTATACATCAATGAGTTTGCCATGCATTCATGTGCATAATTCAAATTTGAACTACAGGCACATGCTCTAATGCATATAAATAATTTGAAAATTCAGATCTGTGTCCTTGGTTGCATGCTTAGGTCCCATGCAAGAAATGGGAATGAATGTCGAACACCCTGCCACCGTCACTCGGCCGCAAATATTGACATACCTGGTATTTAAATTCTAGTAAATCCAAAACTCGTCTGAAATTCAGGAAACTTGGCATGCTATCATGGAGCGGCATGAACATGCCGTGGTAAATTTTTTGTCCCATTTGGGGCAGGTTTGGGGATATGCTTCTCACAAACAAGAGCTTCTCACAACAAGCCTGATGGTTTCGGTAAGGAACGTCCCACCTTTGGGGACAAAACGATATCCTTTGCCTCTTATTGATTTCAAAAAATTTCTCGTGTCAACATAGAACAACAGGAGTGTTATGTCAACTTTTGGGATTTTTCGGGGTTTGTTTGGACATTTTTATGCATTAATTGAGTTTTCAATACATTTATGTGCATAATTCAAATTTGAATTACATGCACATGCTCTAATGCATATAAATTGGTTGAAAATTCAAATCTGTGTCCTTGGTTGCATGCTTAGGTCCCATGCAAGAAATGTGAATGAATGTCAAACACCCTGCCACCGTCACTCGACCACAAACATCGAGATACCTGGCTTTTAAATTCTAGTAAATCCAAAACTTGTCTGAAATTCATGAAACTTGGCATGCTATCATGGAGCGGCATCAACATGGAGTGGTAAATGTTTTGTCCCATTTGGGGCGGGTTTGGGTATATGTTTCTCACAAACTAGAGCTTCTCACAACAAGCCTGGTGATTTCCGTAGGGAACATCCCACCTTTGGGGACGAAATGGTATCCATTACCTCTTATTGCTTTCAGAATTTTTCTCGTGTCAACATAGGATAACAGGAGTGTTGTGTTAAATTTTGGAATTTTTGGGGTTCGTTTGGACATTTTATACACTAACTGGGTTTTCTAGGCATTTTATGTGCATAATTCAAATTTGAACTACATGCATATGCTCCAGTGCATATAAATTGGGTGAAAAATCAAATCTTTGTCCTTGGGTGCATGCTTAGGTCCCATGCAAGAAATGGGAATGAATTTCAAACACCAGGGCACTGTTGATTGCCGGAAAAACATTGAGATACTTTTTTTTAAATTCTAGCAAATTCAAAACTCGTCTGAAATTCATGAAACTTGGCATGCTATCATGGAATGGCACCCGACATGTTGTGGTATTTTTGTGTTCATTTTGAGAGAAGGCGCACTCGAATAACAACCAACAAAAGCATTTTGAAACAAATAACTGCCACTCTAACATCGTAAACGTTTGTATAATTCAAATCGTGTGCGTTATGTTAACCATTCATGTGACGCCATGTGTCTTGGTTTTTAATGGCTATGGGAGGTGCCGTGCGAACAATTGCTTGACTGAACAGGAGGCGTGCGAGAGCAGTACAGTGCGCAGGCTGACCGAGAGGCATGCAAGCTGTCCTCCAATACACAGGCTCATCAGGAGGCATGCAAGCTGTACGCTGCATAGGCTCACTGGGAAGCGAGCCCTTTGACTTCCATGGCCGCACTTCAAAAAAAAGACACATCCGTGACATTTTGGGCCGAATGGATTTTTTTCTTTCATACTTATGACACTTCTATGACGATAATTGTGACAAAACCCGGTATAATCATAGATGTGGTGGGCTCCTACTTCTATGACAAAAAATCATGAGAGAAAATGGGCTTTTCGTCCTAGGCGGGCCGGAGACGCAGCTGCATGACATTCTTTGGGCCATGCATGCTGGAAAAAACCATGGTAGAAGCAAGGGCCAGGAAAATATCGGGGAGTTCCCAGTTATGGTGGGTGGTCGGGAGCCGAGCGATGCACGTTTCTCTCGAACACGTACGCGTGTGGGTGCGAGGCGTTGGGCTCTAACTAAACCCAAGCGAGGCGTCGCCTAATTGAACCCGCGTGATTGCACTGCAGGCTATGTGTTACTGAACCCGAGCGATCGTGCAATTCCTTCGCTACTGCTGCTAACTGAAGCCGATCGATGTTTCCTCTGGATGAACAGTGAGCGGTGCTAGGGGGATTTGGATGAACAGTTCCCGGTGGGGGTTGGATAAACAGGACCTCATGGTGTTGCCGCTGGATGAACAGGACCCCGATCGATCAAGCCGGTTGGGTGTGGACCCGTGGAGGGCTGGATGAACAGGACCCCGTGGAGGGCTGGTTAAACAGTAGCCGGTGGAAGGCTGGATGAACAGTAGCTCGTGGAGGGTGGTTGAACAGGACCCCGTGGAGAGCGCTGGTTGAACAGTAGCCGGTGGAGGAGAGTGCGGTGGAGGCTAGATGAACAGGAGCCCGTGGGTGAACAGTCACAGGTGGAGGCTAGAGGAGGTCGACGGTGGATGAACAGTAGCCTGTGGAGGCTGGAGGAGGTCAACGGTGGAGATGAACAGTAACACGTGGAGTCCCATTTTGCGGTACGCCACACCCCTCCCGATGAACAGGACCCCCGTTTCGACCGTAGCACTCCAACATAGGTTCATTTCCTCCGTTTTGCGGTACACCACACCCCTCCCGATCAACAAGACCCCGTTTCGACCATTGGAGGTCCAACAGAAGTCCGTTTCCTCTATTTTACAGTACGCCAGACCCCTCGCGATGAACAGGATCCCGTTTCGACCATGGCCGGTCGAACTCAAGGCCGTTTCCTCCGTTCTACGGTATGCCAGGCCTCCTTTCAATTGGTTATTCCGTCCAAGACGGCTGGCTCCCGATGAATAGCATGCGTTCCATTGCCTCCACATGAACACGACGACGACGCAGTTTCTCCGTTCCTACCCAGCCATGTACACGAGCCCTGGCCATACGTATGCGCAAGTAGGTCTTCGAGACCCCGTCCGTATGTATGTATGTGTCCGTATTTTCTTTCTTGCACCCTGGCCGCTATACATACATGTACATGCTACGGGCGCGCCTCTACTACGACACGTGCACGCCTCTACTACGACACGTGCGTGCATCTACATCGACTAGTATGTACGTACATGTTCGCGACCAGAATGACAACGCTATGTACGCTTCGACCAGGTGGGTCCCGACTGTCAGGCACTTCCTTGCATGCGAAGAAGTAGCTGGTGGGTCCCAGCAGTCAGGGCTGAATCATTTTTTTCATAATACAGACGGACTTCCTTGCATGCGAAGATGTAGCTGGTGGGTCCCAGGCAGTCACGGGGAAACATTTTTTCGCAAAATACAGTGGCCCGTCTGGTGGGTCCCTGCTGTTAGGTGGAGGAATCATTATTTTCCGCATAATAAGGAGGCACTTCCTTGCTGCGGCCGTGGACCCAGCTATCAGCCACTCCACATATAGTACTATTTTGATGGAAGTCGTTCCTTGAGCACGTCGACCACGCCACGCCGAGAGCACCAGGGCGATGGACGACGGCGAGGCCTAGGAAGTAGATGACGTGGAGTCGGGGAAGACGCGGCAGCGGATGCCCACGCGGAGAAGAGCATGAGGGTTCACTGGTTCGGCTGCGGTGTGAGGCTGCCGTCACCGCAGGGCCTGGCTACGGTAGGACTAGTAGGAGGCGGTGAGGCCTCAACGGCAGCACAGCCGGGCACTGGAGGCAGGAGCAGGCGGTGTTGCCGGTGCTGGTTTGGGTGGCTGGTGCAAGAAGAGCAGCGATTGAAGAAGCAGCAGGACCGTTCGATTCAAATTCAACGGTCACTGCTGCAAGAATCGTTTGTTGACTAAGTTGACAAGACCTGCGTACGCGTCAACTTAGTAGGCCCACAGGTTAGCTTCCCAACCGGTGCGCCCCAGATGTCAGTGGGAGGAATCATTTTTTTCGCATAGTAAGGATGCGGTTGATTGCGTGCGGCCAGGCCAGCGGAGGGAGTAGGGTGGACCGGTGAAGCAGGCAGTCCCACTGGCGCTAGTTTAAGCGGCTGGAGCAGGAAGATCAGAGATTGAAGAAGCAAGTCGGCCGTTGGATGGACATCCAACAGTCACTGCTACAAGAATCGTGTGTTGACTTACAAAGCCTTGCGTAGACAAGCCAGCCTCGAACATCCCATTTGCTATTATTTTTATAAAATTTACTCATTTTCTAATTCATATGGAATTTATTGCAGCCCATTTTCTATTTTTGGAATTGCTGCCCATTTTCTGGCCAGTACTAGGGTTAAAAATTGAACTAAATATGTGTTAAATTTTGAAAATTCACATTTTTTTGCTGGAGAACAAAATATTCTTAATCCAAAAATTAGTAGCCATACTAAAACAAATTTAAAAATAAATTAGTACTATTTCATGTTAAATCCAATGAAATACTCCCTCCGTCCCAAAATTCTTGTCTTAGATTTGTCTAAATACGGATGTATCAAGTCATGTTTTGGTATTAGATACATCCATATCTAGACTAATCTAAGACAAGAATTTTGGGACAGAGAGAGTATAAAAATCAGTGAAGAACAAAAATAAAAAAAGAATCTAATTTCCCATTTGCTATAATTTTTTTGGAATTTTCAAACCCTTTGATGTTACTTTTAACAGACAGTGAACATACTCTTTGGCTAGGCCAGAATGGATCCCTCCTTGTCTTGAAAGATTTGCAGCCCAGTAAGTCGGAGAAAACAAATAGGCCTAGCTTGGGTATTCTTCAAAAAGAAATACTGGGCTACCTATTTTCCCAAAGAAAAAACTACTAGGCTGGTCATGTTGTTAGACGGGCCACAGTGACCGCACAACCTAGTTTATAGACTGCTCCTACTAAAAAAAGTTGTGCAATTCTGTCGTTAATTGACTATATGTTGAAAATGATGTGGGTCCCAGATATCAGCAGGGTGGATTAGAGTAGAAAAACGAGGGGTGCATCTGAGTAGTAAAAGAGGCGCTTTCTTGTGTTCGGGAGTGGACCTGGTGGGTCCGTACTGTCATACTCACAACTATATTCCTCTCCCGATTCACTATGCAGGGTCGGACGATGGCGCCGCGGCGAGCGCACCAAGGTGGAGGATAAAGTGCTGTCGCCAATGTGCTGGGTTGGGTTGGACATTCTTATTGAAAAATAGAAATGAACCGGAACTATTTACAACATTGACTGTGATTTGCATGGGTCCACTGGTTGCAGGAAGAAAATGCTGGGAGGAAGAAGACTGGTTGCTATCTTTGCCTAAGAATAATATCGACTAAATGTAACGACACTATCATAGGAAATAATTTCCTCCTGTTAAATCGTGAATTTAAAGAACTGGTGCATGAGCATTTAGCTTTATTTATTTACTTACTTATTTATGTTTAGGGGACCATGAGCATGTATCTGGGCCGGATGCATGTGAGAGCCTCCTTTCCAGTTAATTATGGGCTCCTCTATTAGTCCTTCATCAGTGGGATGCATGTTATCAAGTAGTGGAAAATGTGTTCCGTACCAAAAAATAGTATGCGCTATGTACAGTACGGGGAACTAAAGGATCGGACCGTCCAACAACTTCCAAAACATTGTGTTTGTTGTTCTAACAACACATTTATTCAACCGATAGACGAAATATACTACTGATTGTACATTGAAAATAGCAGCAGCAGCAACCAGGGCTGGGGTGCAACAGAAGCAATAAGCAGGCCAAAAGAGTAAAGACGCATATCTCTCTTCCAAACCAAACATCAGCCATCATTACAAAAGGGCTACCAAAAAATAACAAGTGTATGCATCAAACTAAATAAAGATCCTACTATACCAAGTGTACGCATCTAACTAACTGGCTCAGTTAGACGTTACTATTTATTAAGCTGTGGAGATTGGCTGACGGCTTGAACCAGATGGGTGCCTGACGGGGGAAACTCTAGCCGGAAGGTCGAAGTCTGATACTTGCGACCCTCTCTCCTACTTTGGGTTGCAGAGCGTGGCGACACATATCAGGGTATGGTGCATGCAGAGACGCATGGTATGCTGTGTACACACAGTTTTTCCCGATGAACGATACTGCGCTGCCATCATGATCCTTGCCGTCAGTTATCTCCTGGTTAATCGGATAATTCAGTCTGAGAAACAGAGAGCGTGTACCAAGGCTACTTACCAGCCTCCAGTCAAAAAATCCTGAAGGCCCAGAGAAGCTAGGATCCTGCTCAAAGACCTTGCAGTAACTGTGATTGTATTCCGTGAAACAACACGTCTGGTACGTGCGAACGATCATCAATCATTTGCCGTCGTCTGATCGAGCCAGGAACCACCTGCAACTGCCATGCCGCTTTTCTTTGAAAGGTACTGGGATTAGGAAGGGTAGGGACACCAGGCGGCCTACAACATCATATCAAGTTGGAGTCAAATAAAAAAGGGCTCTTAATGTAGTCAATCTTAAGAACAACATGTTATGAGCATGAATATTTTTTCATTAATTGTTGACAGTAATATAAGCAAGCCATCATGATATCATAGGAAAGTAACATACTGCTGTAACAGCCGTTTGTAGCGATGACGGGAGTAGGCCAGCAATACGTCTGGCCATAGAAGAAGTCGACAGCGTAAATGAAGCCTTTGTGTTCAATGGCATCAAAGAACCATGGAGGATGTATGATCCTGCGATGGATGTGTAGATTTATCCACTTACCGCAGTGACCTATCAGATAGGCGAGACCGCGGTTGAAGAACACAATTAGCCTAAAGTCTTTATAATTCACAGATCTTGTGGGCACATGGCAGATTACAACCTTGAGAAAATCAAACTTGGTATCATGTTGGCTACTGTAAGATTTAGAGTATTCTGGGCCATGGTGCCAAAGCAGTGCAGTGTTAATCGAAGGAAGGGGGATCAATCACCGGGTGTAGACCTCCACGAGCATCCAGCTGTCGCGTCCATCGACGAGCACCATCCAAGATGTGTTGATGCCGATCCAGTACATACCGTTAATGTAGTTGAGGGTGATGGGGATCGGATTGCAGTCAAGGGGGTTGATGCTCGCCACCCTATGATCGTTATGCTGCGTGACATGCTGTTTCTGAAGATTAGGCGGCATCAGCAAGCAAGGAGTTGTCTTAAAAAGCTCCGGCTTGAGGGCTTTGAGCAAATGGTATAGCCCCGACGAGCACGCTTCTAGTGGCATGGTACTGAGATTGTCCACACGCGAAACAAATAGCTTGATTACCTCTGCGGGGAGCGAATTCCAACCACTCTTTCGGCGGACGCTGCTCGGTTCTTCCATTGTTAGTGCTTAGGTTTCGGACGAGGGGGTGAGGCGCCTTGGCGGGGATGGAAGATTGGATGAGATTACGTGTGGACAAAGATGGAGAAGCGAATATGTGCTGCGGGAAGTGGACTTGTGATGATGACTGGTGGTCGGACTAGGCGGAGGCATGGGGATGGACGACGCCGGCAGCGGCCACCATGCCAGATTGTTCCAGAGACTTCCTTTTTTAATTTCTCAGCAATGAGGTTGTGGGAGATAAGTATGAACAAGGAAAGGCCTTATTTGTAAATGTGGAGAGAGGTGCAGGTATCTTTTGTAAAATTGTCATAGTTTGCTTTCTGTCCGTCAGATATAGATCGGACAGTCTATATTATAAGATGGCAGGCACACCATCATCACCAACTCGGTTTTTTTCTACTACTACTCCTATAGAAGACTCAGTTGGTGATGATGGAGGCGAGGAGGCCTGTTCAGCCGATCATGCAGCAGACGGCACAATACTATTTGATTTGTTATAAAAAACAAAGAAGAGTAGTAGAGATAGAGATAAGAGTAGAGATAGAGACTTAGGGAGGAGCACCATCTATTGATTCGTGTGCTACTCCTGCACTCCATTCGCCAGCCGCAACGTCCCCTACAGCCACCCCTCCTGCGCTCCATTTGACAGGCGCTGTTGAAATTTGGGGAGCGCACTCTCGCGACTGCTGGCAGCGACGACTTCACCAACGACAACTTCTTCCCCGACCTCAGCAATCTCTTCCTCAACGACATGGGCGACAACCTCAATGCCAACGGTGCTCCTCCCTTTGCATCATATGTGTTTCTATCCTTCCTGTTCGAAATTGTGGTAGAATTCATGTTTCTACTCAGTATCCTAGATTCTATCTGTTCATCTACTATGCTAGTCCACATGATTAGTTTAATCTCTGTTATATTCCTCATGATTTATTTTGTGCTTATTTGGATTAAATCTCATAGTAACTTGCTCATATATTGAACTGGTGCAACATCCCCTACCGCCACTCCCGTTTCATGGACGGCCCGGTCGATGCCTCCAAGGAGCCCTTCATCTACTGCTATCAGTGCCCGATGCCGTTTTGGGGCTCGCCGGCGGACATCGTGCATCACATCACAGATGCATGCGATGATCACTACTGGCTCTTGTGTAGGATGAAAGTATGTCTAGAGGGGGGGTGATTAGACTACTTGACCAAATAAAAATCTAGCCTTTTCCCAATTTTAAGTCTTGGCAGCTTTTAGCAACTTAGCACATGTCAAGCAATCAACCTACACATGCAATCCTAAGAGTATGGCAGCGGAATGTAAATCATTGCATATGAAGGTAAGGGGAGGGGTTTCGAGCGAGCAAATGCAATGTTTACACGGAGATTTTTAGCGTGGTTCCGATAGGTGGTGCTATCGTACATCCACGTTGATGGAGATTTCAACCCACAAAGGGTAACGGCTGCGCGAGTCCATGGAGGGCTCCACCCATGAAAGGTCCACGAAGAAGCAACCTTGTCTATCCCAGCATGGCCATCGCTCATGAAGGACTTGCCTCACTAGGGTAGATCTTCATGAAGTAGGCGATCTCCTTGCCTGTACAAACTCCTTGGTTAGACTCCATAATCTTGACGGATGCTCCCAAGTGACACCTAACCAATCTAGGAGACACCACTCTCCAAAAGGTAATAGATGGTGTGTTGATGATGAACTCCTTGCTCTTGTGCTTCAAATGATAGTCTCCCCAACACTCAACTCTCTCTCGTAGGATTGGATTTGGTAGAAATATGATTTGAGTGGAAACCTACTTGTGGAAGGCTAGAGATCAAGATTCATATGGTAGGATTGGAATATCTTGGCCTCAACACATGAGTAGGTGGTTCTCTCTCATGAATGCTGGAAGTGTAGGCATGTTCTGATGGCTTTCTCCATGAATGAAGAGAGGGTGGAGGGGTATATATAGCCTCCACACAAAATCTAACCATGACACACAATTAACCAAACTCGGTGAGACCGAATCAAAAAACTAGGTCAGACCAATTTAGTTCATAATGTGACCATTAGGCATTTCGGTGGGACCGAATGTCAACTCGGTGGGACCGATTTCTTTAGGGTTAGGGCATAACGTAATCTCGGTGAGACCGATTACACAAACTTGGTGGGACTGACTTTGGTAATAAGCTAACCAGAGAGTTGGTTAGGCAAACTTGGTGGGACCGATTCGCTCATCTCAGTGAGACCGAAATGTTACGAAGGGGAAATAGAGAGTTTGCATTGCGAACTCGGCGGGACCGATCGCCCATCTCGGTTAGACCAAAACATTACGAACGGAAATAGAGAGTTAGCAACCCCATCTCAGTGAGACCGAGATCCCTATTGGTGAGACCAAAGTGACTAGGGTTTCTAGCAGTGGCTATGTCAAATGAACTCGGTGGTGCCAGATAGATCAAATTGGTGGGGCCGAGTTTGACTTTTCGCTTGGGACATATGTGGAAATGAGGAAGTGGTTGAGGGCTTTGGACATATCACTAAGCATTTTGAGCAAGCAAGCCATTAAGCAACACCTCATCCCCTTTAATTAGTATTGGCTTTTCCTATGGACTCAATGTGATCTAGGATCACTAAAAGTAAAATGTAGAGTCTTGAGCTTTAGAGCTTGAGCCAATCCTTTGTCCTTAGCATTTTGAAGGGTCCACATTCCTAATCCATGCCATGCCAATCATTGAACTTTCCGGAAATGTTCATCTTGAAATAGCATTAGTTCAATGAGCTATATGTTGTTAATCATTACCAAAACCACCCAGGGATAGTTGCACTTTCAATCTCCCCCTTTTTGGTAATTGATGACAACATATAGATCAAAGCTTCGACAAATGATAATTAGATTGAAATGCATCGTCGCTTTGAGAAGTATGTGATAAGCAAGAGCTCCCCCTAAATTTGTGCATTATTTAAGATTTGCTTTGGAATGCAAATGCACAATCGATTAGTATCATGGGTTACTCTTCCATGTCACATACATATTGGTGGAGCGCTCAAAATGATAGCAATGAAAAGCATGCACTCATCAGCAAGCAAAGTGAATGATCATATATGGATAGAAGAGATAATATCATCCAAGAAAACATTAAAGTAGCATATGATCAAACATATAATCATACAAGTATCTCACACAAGGACATAAGGTATCAAACAAGCACACAGTAAAGTTCAACCAAATAAATAGCAAGAGAGACAAAAAGCAACACTCTCTCTCGAAGCCTATGATCTATACATATATCTCCCCCTTTGGAAACAAGTTACCAAAAAGTTCAAATATGCATAGTGCTATGCATCTCTCAGGCTTGGTCTCCGTGAGGTGGTCTTGAGATGACTCGAAGGACGAACACTTCTGTCGATGTAGCTGGAGCTGGTGGAGTGGTTGCTGGAGGTGGCACTGAAGCTGTAGCTGTTGGTGCTGATGTGGTGTCTCTAGTATCAGGTACTGGCACTGTAGCTGACCTCTGACCTCTTGGCACTCGCTGAAAAGCATCTGTAGTTGCCTTCCCTTTCTTCTCCTCTGCTTCCTCCTGGAGCTGCTCAACTTCTATTTGCATCTCAGTCACTTTCAGATCAAGATCATAGAATTTTTGTTCAATGATTCTCTCCAACCTCTCGTGATTCTGAGTCAGGCTGGCCAAGCCCTTCTCAATCCTCCAAGTAGATTGGATCAGATATCCAAGTTGATCTTGTTTGCTCTTCAAGAATACTTGAGATGCCTCTTCAACACTTGGTATCTTTGGAGCTTTTTCTGCCTTTGCCTTAGCTCTCTTCTCTTGTGCTTGCACGGATGAAGGTTCATTCTCATCCATTACAACTGTGTTGTCTTCAAATTCTGGGTAGAGAGGTAAATGCTCCTTGTCCAACAAGTAAGTGCAATGCCCATATTTCAGTTGATGAGCACCTGAATGTGTGGAGCATACCCACAAGACCTTTTCTGGTCAGCAACTGTCCTCTTGATTGTCTCTACAATCAGACTCATGACCTTGAATTTTTGAGGCGCATAAGAAATGTGCAGCAAGTTGATTGAATGTCCTCTTATCATCCTATGATCTCCAGATTTGGGCAACAGAGTATGCCTTAAGATGGTGTTAATAGTAGGCAGACCAGACAACAAATATTTCACTGAGCCCAACTTATGAGTTTCCAGGGCTTCATCAGGAATTTCCTTATACATACTTACCATGGAGTTGTGGTCTTTCTTCTTCTTGGCATACACATCCAAATCATCCTCATGGTCTTTTGGAGCATAGATCAACTTTGCCCATTCTTCAATAGTTGATTGGTACCTTGTACCTTCAGACATCCACACTATCCTTCCATCTGGATAGAAATGAGCAGTGGTGTAGAATTGCATGATTAGATCATCATTCAATTTAGTGAGCTTCTATCCAACGAACTTGTCAACTCCACAAGATTTGAAACTGTCATGTACACCTGGAAAGTGATCTTCATTCTCTTTAATGTATTCCCAATCAACCCATCTCATATCACATACAATTGGCTTCTTGTCAAGCAAAATAGTCTCATAGAAATCTTACTGTTCTTTGGTGTGGAACCTGTAGTCCACATCAGTTCTCCTTCTCATAGCATAAGGATCATTCTTCCTCCAAACTCTCAAACATGCATCCTTTATGATGTTCATGTCCTCTGCCACTGGATGAGTGTCATTGTGGTCTAGAATCTTTGGTTTGAGATTTCTCAACACTTGGGCTTCAACATCTTCTTCTTCAACTTCAGGCACTGGGGCCTTGTTCTTCTCTTCAGCTGGGATGTTTCTGGTGCTTCTCTTGAGTGCAGACTTGGTGGTTTGAGCAGCAGCTTTGGGAGCAGGTTTGGTCTTAGATGTAGCAGCCCCTGACTTGATTGCATCTCCCATAAGCTTTTGTGACTTGGGTGCTGGTGCAACATCCTCTTCCTCTTCCTCTGAATCTCTTACCATAGTTGGCTTTCCAAGAACTTTTGCAGTTGTGGTTCTTTTCCTCTTCTTCTTCCTGCCATCTCCAACTGCCTCACCATCATCTGATTCTATTGTGAATTTCATGGTTTCTCCTTTTGGAACTTTCCTTGGCTTGGATGTTGGGACTCTCTTGGCAGGTGCCTCATTGTGTATACCAGGCTTTGTTGTAGCAGCAGTGCCATACTCTTTCTTAAGCACTTTCTTCTTTGAGGTAGCCTCATCCTCAACAGCTACATAGTCCTCATCCTCAAAGTCTGAGGTTCTCTTCTTTCTTGTCCTGGTGGCTGCCTTTGGCAAGTTGCTTGGAGTGCTCCTGCTGCTTGAGAGACTAGTGCCCTCACTCATTTGCACTTGCTCTCCAGATTTATTCTGGCTATCACTCTGGTCAGACATCTTGGCAGGCAAACTGATAGCAAACCTTGTGAATAGATATAGATGAGGTGGAGTAGATGAGCATCACAAAGTGCAGATATTTTTGCAAAACAAATGAGTCAAAAACTTAGTTTTATTTCTCTACTAAAATGATTTCAGAGCTACCGAATTGATAAACTCGGTGATATCGAAGCAACATTTGGAACCTAAACTAGTGAACTCAGTCAGACCGAGTCACAGTTTGGTCACACCGAGATTGCTAGGGTTTCACAGAGAATTGAACTTGGTCACACTGATTTGTAGTTTTTGGTTAGAGTGAAAAGCGCATGTGAAATGGCCTAAGCCAAATCGGTGAGACCGATTTCTACAATTTGGTTGGTCCGAGATGAGTTCAGCAGAGACCTAACCCTAATTTTTCGAATCAAACTTATCCTAAAGGAAGTTTTCTTTGGATAGATTGATTTCATACGTGACAATGATCATGGCATTGACCTTGTGCTAAGAATCGGAGGTAAAAATGAGAGCACAAGGGGTCAAACTCATACCCTAATTTGTTGGGAGTTTGCTACGGCGGTAACGGCGGAGCAAATTCCCGTTGACAGCGACAGAAACCAGCGGCGGGAGGTCGTTGGCAGCGAGGAGACAATTCGGAGACCCGAGGAGGCAGAGCAGGATATGCACGGGCTGAGGGCTTTTGAAGAAATTTCCAAAATCTCACCCGTGGTTATATATATCCCAACCCTGTCGCTGTGATCAACTGGAACAATTCGGTGGCACCGAGATGCAGAATCACAAGTGGTTAGTGCAACTTGGTGAGACCGAAATGTTCAAATCGGTTGCACAAAGATGAAAACCTAGATCAACTTAGTGAACTCGGTGTGACCAAAATGGATGACTCGGTCATACCGAAATGCACAAAGAGGTTTTGGAAGTTTAAGTCTATGACGAATCGGGGACTCCGAGTGCTCCTCACACAGAGTGGTTTGAATCTAACTTGATCAAACTTTGTGATGTAGCATGAATAGAGTTTGAAACGAGAAAAGCATAGATAGCTAGAGGAGGTTCTTAGGCATTCTTGTCCATCCACTTGGCAAAATAGAAAGAGCCAAACAATCAAAGCAACAAGTGGATGTCCTCGAATGAGTAAAATATGCAACCAACATGCTCAGACAATAAAATGACAAATGAAATATGTGGCAAAGCATGCACAAACACTCTAGCATCTATCAAGCAATTTGTGATGACTAGGTCATCTATATATGAGTATATTGACTTAGGAGTCAAATGAGAATATTTGATCATAGGTCATACTCATCGCTTAAGCACAAGTGGGGTTACCACTTTTACACAAAGCACTGTTGTGTTCACACCGTTAGAGTTGCTTTAGCTCAATTCTTAGAGTAAAGCTCCCCCTAGATGTGATATCCCCCCATAAGAGGGATGGACTAACCTTGGGTTTTGTCGATGATGACTTCATGTAGGTGTTGAAGATGGGGACGCTCAATGTTGATGTAGATCATTTGGAGCAATCCATTGGAGTGAGTTGCACTTTCAATACCTACATGGGTTAGTCCCACAAGGAACAAACAAGGATATCCATAGACATAGAATCATGTACACACATGATGATGTCCATGAAAGCATTAGGTTACCTTGTACATTGTCTTACCAACAATAGGGTTTGTGACTCCTTGAACTAGTGCAAGATATGGAATTTGTTTGCACTTGTTCTTGCCAAAATGATATGAGTGAAGTGTGTTGGCGGATTCACCCTCAAGAACTCTCTAGTTCTTCTTCTTCGGGATCCACATCATCTTGATGGGAATCCTTGGGGTTGTAGTTGTACTTGATGAACTAGAACTTGATGTAGTCTTGGGAACCCACTTGACCAAGGCCTTGGGAGCTTCTTCAAATGCATCAATCTCCTCTTGAAGCTTATCCTTGCCTTTTTGCTTGTGGTCTTGTGGTCGAAGATCATCTTGAGCTTGTGTCCCTTGGAAACAAGTAGGATCATACTTCTCTTGGTGAGGAACAAACTTTGTCTTGGGGTATTGATCTTCTTCCCACTCAACTCCATTGGCATTGAACTTTCATTCAAAACGAACACCTTGGTTCTTCCGGTGCCTTCCTTGCTTGCGTACAATTTCCTCAAATTGCTTACTTCCGGCAAGGCTCTTGTAAACACCTGGAATCAAGAAAACTACTAGAAGCAACAACATTGGATTTAGCATGATTATTGTTACTACTAGAAGATGAATCTTTCTTACTTTTGTTTCTAGATTTAACTTTTGGCATGTAAGTAGACAACAGTAAACGTTTGGCAATGTAAGCAGAACTTTTCTTGCGAAGATCATCATTGATTGCCTTTAAAAACTCATGCTCTTTCTCTAGGTTGAGATTTTCAAAGCGTAGCTTCTCATGAGTCTTGAAAAGTTCTCGATGATCTTCCAAGGTAGTTTCATGAGCTAACTTAAGAGTATTTAGCTCTTTAGTTAGACGATCAAACTCCTTCTTATCATCGTCATTCATTTTATCTTGATTAGCATGAGTAATAGCAAATTCATCATAGTTTTCTTAACTAGAGTTATCAACAAGTAAATCATCATCACCTAGCAAATCATTTTCGTCACTATTAAAATCACATACTCGGGGTGTGATACCTTCGGGCCTTTAGCCAGGAAGCATCTTCCAATTCCTTCATTTGGTGAGTCAAATATGTCATAGGAGTTGGTAGACACAAGTGCTAGACCGGCAACACCTTCATCTTGAGTATATTTGGTGTCTGAGTGATAACTTCTTTCGGAGTGATGGTCGAAATCCGAGCCGGATACCCATTCACCAATGTGAGCTTGATGTCTTCGTTTTGTGTAGTTCTTTGATGATTTGTCCTTCCTTTCCGAATCCTTGCTTCTCCGGGAGGTTCTTCATTCATAACGATCATCTCTACTCCTTCCCTCTCTTGGTGGTGATTCTTCTCTTATACCTCTTCTTTTAGGTGAATCTTCTCTTCATTTGTAGGGATCCGTACACTCATTGGAGTAGTGTCTGGGTCTTCCACAATTGTAGCAATTACTTTCACGACTCGAAGATCCTTTGTCATTGTAGGACCTTGACTTGGAACTTATTTCCTTGCTTCTACTCTTGTAGAACTTGTTGAAGTTCTTCACCATTAGGCTCAATTCTTCATTGAAGGTTTGTTTCTCACTTGATGATGTAGGAGCATCACATGAGGCTTTGTAAGCACCACTTGAGTTGTTGTGAGGCTCTTCTTTACCCTTGAGTGACATCTCATGAGCAACAATTCTTCCAATGACTTCCGTTGGCTTGAGATCTTTGTAATTGGGCATCATTTGGATCAATGTGCACATGGTATCATATTTTCCATCCAAGGCTCTTAGGATCTTCTTGATAATGAATCTATCGGTCATCTCTTGATTTCCTAAGCCGACAATCTCATTTGTGATGAGAGCAAGCCTAGAGTACATTTCAGCGACACCTTCACCGTCCTCCATTTTGAACTTGTCAAGTTGACTTTGAAGCACATCCAATTTGGATTCCTTGCCGGAGTTAGTACCTTCGTGCGTATCAATCAAAGTATCCCAAATTTGCTTTGCATTCTCAAGACGACTGATTTTGTTGAATTCTTTGGGGCACAATCCGTTTAAGAGAATATCACAAGCTTGTGCGTTGTATTGCAGCATCTTCAACTCTTCCGCGGTAGCTTCATGGTTCGGTTCTCTCCCATCTAAGAATTCACCTTGCAAGCCAATACACACAATAGCCCAAACGGCGGTGTTATGTCCAAGAATATGCATTTTCATCTTATGCTTCCAACTAGCAAAATTAGTACCATCAAAGTAAGGACCTCTACGGTGGTAATTTCCCTCGCTAGACGCCATACTCTCCTAGGTTGTGAAACCAAGGCTATGATCGCCAGAAGCTATGGAAATCAAGGCAAATGGAGATCATAGAACTGATACCACTTTAAGGATCAAAAGTATGTCTAGAGGGGGGGGGGGGGTGATTAGACTACTTGACCAAATAAAAATCTAGCCTTTTCCCAATTTTAAGTCTTGGCAGATTTTAGCAACTTAGCACAAGTCAAGCAATCAACCTACACATGCAATTCTAAGAGTATAGCAGCAGAATGTAAATCATTGCATATGAAGGTAAAGGGAGGAGTTTGGAGGGAGCAAACGCAATGTTGACACGGAAATTTTGGCGTGGTTCCGATAGGTGGTGCTATCGTACATCCACGTTGATGGAGACTTCAACTCACGAAGGGTAACGACTGCAAGAGTCCATGGAGGGCTCCGCCCACGAAGGTCCACGAAGAAGCAACCTTGTCTATCCCACCATGGCCATCGCCCACGAAGGACTTGCCTCACTAGGGTAGATCTTCACGAAGTAGGCGATCTCCTTGCCTGTACAAACACCTTGGTTCAACTCCGCAATCTTGACGGATGCTCCCAAGTGACACCTAACAAATCTATGAGACACCACTCTCCAAAAGGTAATAGATGGTGTGTTGATGATGAACTCCTTGCTCTTGTGCTGCAAATGCTAGTCTACCCAACACTCAACTCTCTCTCATAGGATTGGATTTGGTAGAAAAATGATTTGAGTGGAAAGCAACTTGAGGAAGGCTAGAGATCAAGATTCATATGGTAGGATTGGAATATCTTGGCCTCAACACATGAGTAGGTGGTTCTCTCTCGGAAAATGAATGTTGGAAGTGTAGGCATGTTCTGATGGCATTCTCCCTGAATGAAGAGAGGGTGGACGGGCATATATATCCTCCACACAAAATCTAACCGTTACACACAATTTACCAAACTAGGTGAGACCGAATCAGAAAACTCGGTCAGACCGATTTAGTTCATAATGTGACCGTTAGGCATTTCTGTGGGACCGACATGTTAACTCGGTGGGACCGATTTCTTTAGGGTTAGGGATAACGTAATCTCTGTGAGACCGATTACACAAACTCAATGGGACCGACTTTGGTAATAAGCTAACCAGAGAGTTGGTCAGGCAAACTCGGTGGGATCGATTCGCTCATCTCGGTGTGACCGAAATGTTACAAAGGGGAAACAGAGAGTTTGCATTGCAAACTCGGTGGGACCAATCGCTCATCTCGGTTAGACCGAAACGTTACGAAGGGAAACAGAGAGTTTGCAATCCCATCTCGGTGAACTGAGATCGTTATCGGTGAGACCAAAGTGACTAGGGTTTCTGGCAGTGGCTATGTCAAATGAACTCGGTGGCATCGGATAGATCAAATCGGTGGGGCCGAATTTGACTTTTAGTTTGGGACATATGTTGATATGAGAAAGTGGTTGAGGGCTTTGGAGCATATCACTAAGCATTTTGAGGAAGCAAGCCATTAAGCAACACCTCATCCCCTTTTAATATTATTGGCTTTTCCTATGGACTCAATGTGATCTAGGATCACTAAATGTAAAATGTAGAGTCTTGAGCTTGAGAGCTTGAGCCAATCCTTTGTCCTTAGCATTTCGAGGGGTCCACATTCCTAATCCATGCCATGCAAATCATTGAACTTTCGTGAAATCTTCATCTTGAAATAGCATTAGTTCAGTGAGCTATATGTTGTTAATCATTACCAAAACCACCCAGGGATAGTTACACTTTCACCTTGGCAAAGAACATCAAGTACGAGACGTGCTACCCGTTCACCGAGCCGGAGTCGCTGGAGGATCACCACCACGTGCTAGTCTCGGACGAGGACGACATCATCTTCCTCTTGATTGTGGGCACTGGCGAGACCTGTGTTGGCCGCCGCCCCGTCTTTGTAGTGTCCGTGAGGGGCGACGCCGCTGACGCTGACACTGACATGAGGCTGATGTACGGGTGCGTGCTCACTGTTACTACCCCTTAGAGGTACGTAGGCGGCGACACCGGCTCCATCATGCTGATTAGGACTATGTAGAGTTGGGACCTTCCCGCTGATGTGGACATGGAAGACGCATGGTATGATTCCCCCCCCAACGCGGTGCACGGGGACTCCAAGGAGGTTCACCTGGACATATGCATTACCAAGTTAAATGTTGATCATTATTCTTCTCTTGATGTAATCTG
Source organism: Triticum dicoccoides (assembly GCF_002162155.2). Lineage (NCBI taxonomy): Eukaryota > Viridiplantae > Streptophyta > Magnoliopsida > Poales > Poaceae > Triticum > Triticum dicoccoides. Next base: position 82,659,125 of record NC_041381.1, read on the forward strand.
CTGTCTAAGAATGTTGAGACTTCCATGCATGATCTTTCTCTATTGGAGTATCATGCATGAATAAAAGTGTATCCATTTATGGTTTAGTGTAGAATCTACCATGTATGAATTTTTACTATAGTACTTGTGAAAGACTTACGATGAACCATTTCTTACATCTCCTCTGCCCCCTTCAAAGTCATCCTAATTTAATCCCTCCATCTAGGTATATAAGTGCATGGTTAATACTTAATAGTATAGCCAACTGTTCACTATAAGAAAGTGCCATGTCATCTGTAGCCAACATGTATAACAATCGATACTCAAAAACTAATTCTTAAAGAGCATTTCTTGCAAAGCACAATAAGTGTTATTTCTTCACAAGTTTTGGATGCAGGTTGAACAGTTGAACGCTTTTTTTTGTAAAAGGTACTTTTTTTATCTATTTCACCCGGATGTTTGTGAGCTCTAGACATGAAATAATATCTCAACAAACCTATCGATACCCGTTACACATGAGATGACCCCCACATCCTTTGTCCAAATAAACAACTCCCCGGTCAATGTATTTCACTCTTCCGTGCAACACACGGGCACCTTACTATAGATTAGTACAACCAAAAATTGACTAACATTATATATAGTACGATAAATGTTGATGCATGTAACCTACAATTATATCATTGAAAACTATGTTCAAATACGAATCCAACGATATAGTTTTTGTTGACATGCACTAACATTTTCTCAGTTAAATCTTCAGTCAAATTCAATAGGGGGCTAATAAACCACGACCGATGTAGTACTAGTGTAGAGGGTGGCGCTCCACGGGGTCTCACCCCGCTCGTGGCGCGGCAGTAAAGCCGTCATATCACAAAACCCAACCACTCCCAGTAATAAGTGGCCTGGTAAAATAAACGGACAAGCAACCATCACATCCCTCCATCTTTTTTGCATTTCATCTCTCTGCATTTACTTTCTCCGGTTCATCTCGCACACTCGATCCCTAGCAACTACTCCTAGTATCCCTAGCTACTACTCCTGGGCCAGTTCTTTTGACAACTTAAAAAATAAGCCGTCTCTTCCCCAGCTTTTCCCATAAGACTAGTCACAGTGGAGAGTAACATTAAGGCGCCTCACTCATTTATTTGGGTTTCTAAACTACTAATAGTACCTCCATCCTGGTTTATTCGTCACCATTGTAATTTGTGCTAAATTTTGACCAAAGATTTAACTGATAAAATGTTAGTGCATGTGACATGCACAAACATTTCATTAGTTAAATTTATGATCAAAATTTGAAACAGATTACAATGGGGAGCAATAAACCAGGACGGAGGTAGTAGTAATGGGATTACTAATCTAGAAGCCTAAACGAACTGACCCCTGGTAGTCCTACTAGCAGTAGTACTCAAGTTGGAATTCCAATTGCACGGCACAACTTGTTAGGCAAAAAATTTGATACAGGGTGTAGGAAGCAGTTTGGGAATTTGCATGCCTTTCCGACCAGTGAGATACTTCGTACAAAGTACGACAGATAAATAAACCACAGAGAGCGAAGCGAAAAGTAAACAATCAAATGATCATTTTTCCATTTGTTTTGCATTGAATCGTTTCACAAGCTTGACTAGTGCTGTTTTTCTACTTTTACAAAAACCGGATCATAATGTTAAAACATGCATTTGCACGTGCATAAGTAATAGCAGTACTCCCTCCGTTTGGGTGTATAAGTCTTCCCTCCTTCTTGGTCATGATGCACAACCAAAGATGAATTATTCACCTGGATGGAGGGAGTAGCACAGTCTGCAAGCATATATAGAGAGAGACGTGTAGTGCAATAGTATATATTAAATTTTGTGCTATATGCACGTACTTACAAAATGGGTATGGATACACAAGGTTTCCAAACTTTCCCTTTTACATACTTAATTCAGGATGCTAATAATTCCCGAACTTTCGGGATTTATCATTTGCCTCCCAAAACTAATGAGATCGCCTTAGAAAACTAAATTATACTCCTACCAAAAGCCACGACGCTCGCAGGAGTGCTTGCAGCGGGCCACGAGTGCCCTGGTGCACGGTCGTTTCCCAGTGCACCGACACAACGCCTCTTCCTTAGCCTCGCAACTCGTGAGGTGCTGATTGGCGGCTTGCCGGCGGGCAAGCGTGATCTCACCGGTGTGGTGATCCCGCGCCAACAGGTAATCCTCCTTGCTGGAAGCGTGCAGCCGGTCCATGGACCGCCAAGCGTAGATGAGGCGCTTGGGCCCAACTGCACTCAGGGCTTTGGCACGGGCGTCCTCCGCCACCCTCAAGGCCCTCGCACGAGCCTTCTGCCAAAGAGCCAATTGCCTAACTTTCTCGGACGCGACATAGACCTGCCAGGAAGCTTGCCCCGCGGCGCGCTTCTCTTCCTCGGCCTTCTCCTCCTCCTCTATTTTGGCGTGCTCTGCCGGAGGCAAAGCTTCCCACAAGGAGACACCTATTTCTTTCCAAAGCTCCTCAAAGCTAGGGGGGCTCGGCGGGCGGTGCGGTGTTCTCCTCGTAGCGGGGAGCCGACGCGTCCTCCGACGCGTGTGTTGGTGATATTGGGAATGCCGACGCATCCACATCGACGCGCCGCGGCGAGGAGTGGAATGCCGACGCGTCCTCCTCGACTAGTGGCGGCGAGGAATGGAACAACGACGCGTGATCGTCCATGCGGTGTAGCGAGGGGCACCTAGGGCTTGGGAGGGGTGATGCCATGGTGGTCGACGTGAGAGGGAGGGGGAGGATATAGCGATGAATGTGAGCCTTCTTCCGAATGCCGTGGGAGGCGCAATATTTATAGCGAGCAATGGAACACCTACGTAAGATATGGACTGAGCTGAACTGACTTAAATGCAGGTCCAGTTGCATCACTGACATGTGGGCCAGACCCCTATTAGACCCATATGTCAGTGACCCAATGCACCTGCAGTTAAGTAACTAAAGCAGCATCCCATAAGATATGTTGCATGATTAACGTAACAGCTACGTGGGCATATTTGTTGGAGTAAATTAAGGGGGAGGGAAGGGGTGGAAATATTGCTGGTCACAACGGATTGGACGAGCGCGGGGGGAGGAGAGTCATGCATGCAGATTTTTTCCACACGGGGTGGAGTGGTGGGACCACCGGAGGGAGAAGGAGAGTCTAGTAGGCATATTGTTCTCACACACGGAGAGGAAAATATTTGGAGAAGAACGGGCTTCCTGCGGGTATGGGGAACGATGCATAATAAGCCATCTTGCATGCCGGGCAAGGTATAGTCTCAATTTATTAAAAACATACACACCCCCACACATGTTCATATTTCAAGGTGCACTAAATTATTCCATGCGATGATTAAGGCTGGCCATAATGGTGGTATCTTAGCTGGTATCATGCACACGGGAATAGCAAACATACTGATGTGGCAAAGAATTAAAGAAAAGAGAGGGAGGGTTAGAGTAACTAGTGTTCATGCATGCATCACTACAAAAAAAAGACACATCCGTGACATTTTGGGCCGAATAATTTTTTTCTATCATACTTATGACACTTCTATGACGATAATTGTGACAAAACGCGGTATCATCATAGATGTGGTGGGCTCCAACTTCTATGACAAAAGATCATGACAGAAGATGGTCTTTTCATCCTGGGCGGGCCGGAGACACGGCTGCATGACAACCTTTGGGCCGTCCATGACGGAAAAAACCATGGTAGAAGCGAGGGCGAGGAAAATTTTGGGGTGTTCCCGGTTACGGTGGGTTGTCGGGGCCGAGCGATGCACGGAGGTTTGCGCATTTCTCTCGTACACGCACATGCGTGGGTGCGAGGCGTTGGGCTCTAACTGAACCCGAGCGAGGCTTTCGCCTACTGAACCTGAGCGCTTGCACTATAGGCTACGCTTTACTGAACCCGAGCGACCGATAGATTGCTGTTAACTGAACCCGATCGAGCGATTCCTTCGCTACTGCTGCTAATTGAAGCCGATCGATGCTGCCTCTGGATGAACGGTGAGCGTTGCTGGGGGGGTGGATGAACAGTTCCCGGTGGGGGTGGATGAACGGGACCCCGTCACTACAAAAAAAAGACACATCCGTGACATTTTGGGCCGAACGAATTTTTTTCTGTCATACTTATGACACTTCTATGACGATAATTGTGACAAAACCTAGTATCATCATCGATGTAGTGGGCTCCTACTTCAATGACAAAAAATCATGACAGAAAATGGGCTTTTCATCCTGGGCGGCCCGGAGACGCAGCTGCATGACATTCTTCGGGCCGTCCATGACGGAAAAAACCATGGTAGAAGCGAGGGCGGGGAAAATTTTGGGGAGTTCTCCGTTACGGTGGGCGGTCGGGGGCCGAGCGACGCGCGTTTCTCTCGTACACGTACGCGCGTGTGTGCGAGGCGTTGGCTCTAACTGAACCCGAGCAAGGCGTTGGGCTCTAACTGAACCCGAGCGATTGCACTGCAGGCTACGCGTTACTGAACCCGAGCGATCGATCGATGGTTGTTAATTGAACCCGATCGAGCGATTCCTTCGCTACTGCTGCTAACTGAAGCCGATCGATGCTGCCTCTCTGTATGAACAGTGAGCGTTGCGGGGGAGCGGGGGAAGGGGGGGGGTTGGATGAACAGTGAGCGGTGGGGGTGGATGCACAGGACCCCGTGGCGTTTCCTCGATCTAGCCGGTTGGAGCTGGATGAACAGGACCCCGTGGAGGGCTGGATGAATAGGACGACCCCGTGGAGGGCTAGATGATCAGTAGACGATGTAGGGGTGCCCGTGGAGGGGTGGTTGAATAGTAGCTGGTGGAGTAGTGCGCGGTGGAGGCTGGATGAATAGGAGCCCGTGGAGGCTGGAGGAGGTCGACGGTAGCCCGTGGAGGCTGGAGGAGGTCGACGGTGGAGATGAACAGTATCTCGTGGAGTCCCACTTTGCGGTACGCCACACCCCTCCCGATGAACAGTACCCCCGTTTCGACCGTAGCCCTCCAACACAAGTCCGTTTCGTCCGTTTTGCGGCACGCCACACCCCCCGATCAACAGGACCCCCGTTTCGACTGTAGGAGGTCCGTTTCCTCCGTTTTGCGGTACGCCAGACCCCTCACGATGTACAGGATCCCGTTTCAAACGTGGTCGGTCAAACACAAGGACGTTTCCTCCGTTCTGCGATACGCCAAGCCTCGTTTCCATTGCCTGTTCCGTCCAAGCCCTCCCGATGAACACGAAGACGCATTCCGTTCCGACCCAGCCGGTTGGCTACGCATGAACACGACGACGACGCTGTTTCTCCGTTCCGACCCAGTCATGTACATGAGCCCTAGCCGTACGTATGCGCGAGTAGGTGTTTGAGACCCCACTCGTATGTACACATACGTGGACATATTTTATTTCTTGCACACTGGCCGCTGTATGTACGTGTACATGCTACGTGCGCGCCTCTACTACGACACGTGCGCACCTCTACATCCACGAGTATGTACGTACACGTTCGCGACTAGAATGACAACACTACATATGCTTCGACCAGGTAGGTCCTGACTGTCAGGCACTTCCCTGTGTGCGAAGATGTAGCTGGTGGGTCCCAGCAGTCAGGGGGGCGAATTGTTTTTTTTCGGACGCACTTCCCTGCGTGCGAAGATGTAGCTGGTTGGTCCCAGCAGTCAGGGGAGAAACATTTTTTTCGCGAAATACAGTGGCCCGTCCGGTGGGTCCCAGCTGTCAGGTGGAGGAATCATTATTTTCCGCGTAATAAGGAGGCATTTCCTTGCTATGACCATGGACCTAGCTGTCAGCCTCTCCACGTACAGTCCACGTCCGATGGAAGTCGTTCCTTGACCATGTTGACCCTGTCACGCCGAGAAGACCACGGCGGTGGACGATGGTGAGGCCTAGTAAGGGGACGACGTGGAGCCGGGGAAGACATGGCAGTGGATGCACACGCGGAGAGGAGTACAAGGGTTCACTGGTTCGGCTGCGGTGTGAGGCTGCCGTCGCCGCAGAATAACAGGGGGTGTGGGTGAGTGGAGGGATGGCCTGGCCAGCGGTGGGAGTAGTAGGGGGCGGTGAGGCCTCCGCGGCAGCACAGCCGGCCACGGGAGGCAGGAGTAGGCGGCACGACCGGCGCTGCTTTGGGCGGCTGGAGCAAGAAGACCAGAGGTTGAAGAAGCACGACGGCCGTTGGATGGACATCATTCGGTCACTGCAGCTAGAATCATTTATATTGACTAAGTTGACAAAGCCCTTGGTACGTAAACTTAGTAGGCCCACATGTCAGCTTCCGAAACGGTGCGCCCCAGATGTCAATGGGAGGAATCATTTTTTGGGCGGGTGAAGCAAGAATACCCGAGATTGAAGAAGAAACACGGGATCCGTTGGATGGATATCCAACGGCCACTGCTGCTAGAACCGTGTGTTGACTAGAAGTTGACAAAGCCTTGCATACACGTCAACTCTCTTTTCTTTAGGGGACATGTCAACTTAGTAAGGCCAGAAGTGTATGGCAGAGAACTTATAGCCCATTTGAGATTTGTAAGAATGTGCAGCCCATTTTTGAATTCTAATGGAATTTACTACATCCCATTTACAATTTGTTAAAAGTACATCCCATTTCAACCAACCATTCAAAACCACATTTTTATGGGATCCAAAATATTTTTATCCCGAAATTTCTAGTCAGATTAAATACAATTTCAATATAAATTTATATTACGTAAAAATCCAACGAAACATTGCACTCGCAATAATTAATGAAATTAAAATTTCAATATCCAAAAATAATATTTTATAAAGTAATTACGTGTTTGGTGCATTTTTTATAGTTACTGCCCACTTTTTATAATTACATCCCATTTATTATTTCTTAAAGCCCATTTTCTTGTTAAGCCTAATGCATCCCTCCTAGGAAAGATTTGCAGCCCAGCGGGGTGGAGAATGACAACTTGACCTTGCCTGGGTATTCCTAAAAAAAGTATAGCTGGTCTAGCCATTTTCAGCTTGAAAAAAATTTATATCAAGGCTGGATATCTGGCCTGGGCTAGACGGGCCACAGCCCGCCCAGTTAATACCTGCAGCGATGTTTTCGTTGTTGGTCAGAGGAGAAAAATTAATATCTGGGCTAAACATCAAAAAACTCTACAGTGCTCACACCTCAAAAACACAAATACTGCTCGAGTTGCTTGGTCACAGCTGTCGACCGCTTGTGCAGTTCTCTCGTTTATTGACTAGTCCCTCGTTTTCGGTTTATAGTGCTCAATACAAAAATCTCACCAGTCAAGGTAGATGGCGAGTCGTGGAATACTTTTTGTAGTTTTGCAAAAGCACCTAATAAAGGCTCTTGTTATCCTAAAAAAATTATGTTTATCAATGCATTAATTGTTGGAAATATGCCCTGGAGGAAATAATAAAATGGTTATTATTATATTTCTTTGTTCATGATAATTGTCTACTGTTCATGCTATAATTGTATTAACGGAAATCATAAAACATCTGTGAATACAGAGACCACAACAAGTCCCTAGTGAGCCTCTAGTTGACTAGCTCATTGATCAACGGATAGTCATGGTTTCCTAACTATGGACATTGGATGCCATTGATAACGGGATCACATCATTAGGAAAATGATGTGATGGACACGACCCAAATCCTAAGAATAGCACAAAGATCGTATAGTTCGTTTTGCTAGAGCTTTTCCAAATGTCGAGTATCATTTCCTTAGACCATGAGATTGTGCAACTCCCGGATACCGTAGGAGTGCTTTGGGTGTGCCAAACGTCACAACGTAACTGGGTGACTATAAAGGTGTACTACGGGTATCTCCGAAAGTGTCTGTTGGGTTGGCACCAATCGAGACTGGGATTTGTCACTCCGTATGACGGAGAGGTATCTCTGGGCCCACTCGGTAATGCATCATCATAATGAGCTCAATGTGACCAAGTGTCTGGTCATGGGATCATGCATTACGGTACGAGTAAAGTGACTTGCCGGTAACGAGATTGAACGAGGTATTGGGATACCGACGATCGAGTCTCGGGCAAGTAACGTACCGATTGACAAAGGGAATTGTATACGGGATTGATTGAATCCTCGACATCGTGGTTCATCCAATGAGCTCATCGACGAGCATGTGGGAGCCAACATGGGTATCCAGATCCCGCTGTTGGTTATTGACCGGAGAGGCGTCTCGGTCATGTCTGCATGTCTCCCGAACCCGTAGGGTCTACACACTTAAGGTTCGGTGATGCTAGGGTTGTAGAGATATGAGTATGAAGTAACCCGAAAGTTGTTCGGAGTCCTGCATGAGATCCTGGATGTCACGAGGAGTTCCGAAATGGTCCGGAGGTGAAGAATTATATATAGGAAGTCAGGTTTCGGCCATCAGGAAAGTTTCGGGGGTCACCGGTATTGTATAGGTGGACCACCAAAAGGATCCCGGGGGTCCACCGGGTGGGGCCACCTATCCCGGAGGGCCCCATGGGCTTAAGTAGGAGGGGAACCAGCCCCTGGTGGGCTGGTGCGCCCCCCTTGGCCTAGGGGTGGGGGCGCCTCCACCTGGCTTGGGGGCAAGTTTCCCCCCTGGCCGCCGCCCCCCCTTGGAGATGGCATCTCCTAGGGCTGGCGCCCCCCCTAGGGGGCCTATATAAAGAGGGGGAGAGGGAGGGCAGAGACACCCCAAGTCTTGGTGCCTCCCTCTCCCCTTGCTACACCTCTCCCTCTTGTAGAAGCTTGGCGAAGCTCTGTCAAGATCACTGCTGCATCCACCACCACGTCGTCGTGCTGCTGGATCTTCATCAACCTCTCCTTCCCCCTTGCTGGATCAAGAAGGAGGAGACGTCTTCCTCAACTGTACGTGTGTTGAACGCGGAGGTGCCGTCCATTGGGCGCTAGGATCTCCGGTGATTTGGAATCCGACGAGTACGACTCCCTCAACCCCATTTTTTGGAACGCTTCCGCACGCGATCTACAAGGGTATGTAGATGCACTCCCCTCTCTCGTTGCTAGATGACTCCATAGATTGATCTTGGTGAACGTAGGAATTTTTTTATTTTATGCAACGTTCCCCAACAGTGGTATCAGAGCCAGGTTTATGCGTAGTTACTATGCACGAGTAGAACACAAAGCAGTTGTGGGTGTAGATATTGTTAATTTTCTTGCCACTACTAGTCTTATCTTGCTTCGGCGGCATCGTGGGATGAAGTAGCCCGGACCGACCTTACACGTACGCTTACGTGAGACAGGTTCCACCGACTGACATGCACTAGTTGCATAAGGTGGCTAGCGGGTGTCTGTCTCTCCCACTTTAGTTGGAGCGGATTCGATGAAAAGGGTCCTTATGAAGGGTAAATAGAAATTGGCACATCATGTTGTGCTTTTACGTAGGTAAGAAAACGTTCTTGCTAGAACACCTATAGAAGCCACGTAAAAAACATGGAACACCAATTAGAGGACGTCTAACTTGTTTTTGCAGCAAGTGTTTTGTGATGTGATATGGCCAAAGGATGTGATGAATGATATATGTGATGTATGAGATGATCATGTTCTTGTAATAGGAATCACGACTTGCATGTCTATGAGTATGACAACCGGCAGCAGCCATAGGAGTTGTCTTTATTTTTTTGTATGACCTGCGTGTCATTGAAGAACGCCATGTAAATTACTTTACTTTATTGCTAAACGCGTTAGCCATAGAAGTAGAAGTAGTCGTTGGCGTGACAACTTCATGAAGACACGATGATGGAGATCATGATGATGGAGATCATGGTGTCATGCCGGTGACGAAGATGATCATGGCGCCCCAAAGATGGAGATCAAAGGAGCAATATGATATTGTCCATATCATGTCACTATTTGATTGCATGTGATGTTTATCATGTTTTACATCTTATTTGCTTAGAACGACGATAGCTTAAATAAGATGATCCCTCGAAATAATTTCAAGAAAAGTGTTCCCCCTAACCGTGCACCATTGTGAAGGTTCGTTGTTTTGAAGCACCACGTGATGATCGGGTGTGATAGATCCTAACGTTCGAATACAACGGGTGTAAGCCAGATTTACACACGCAATACACTTAGGTTGACTTGACGAGCCTAGCATGTACAGACATGGCCTCGGAACACGGAATACCAAAAGGTCGAGCATGAGTCGTATAGTAGATACGATCAACATGAAGATGTTCACTGATGTTAACTAGTCCGTCTCACGTGATGATCGGACACGGCCTAGTTGACTCGGATCATGTTTCACTTAGATGACTAGAGGGATGTCTGTCTAAGTGGGAGTTCATTCAATAATTTGATTAGATGAACTTAATTATCATGAACTTAGTCTAAAAACCTTTGCAAAATGTCTTGTAGATCAAATGGCCAACTCTCATGTCCACCTCAACTTCAACACGTTCCTAGAGAAAACCAAGCTGAAAGATGATGACAACAACTATACGGACTGGGTCCGGAATGTGAGGATCATCCTCATAGCTGCCAAGAATGATTATGTCCTAGAAGCGCCGCTAGGTGAAGCACCAATCCCAGAGAACCAAGACGTTATGAATGCTTGGCAGTCTCATGCTGATGATTACTCCCTCATTCTGTGAGGCACGCTTTACAGCTTAGAACCGGGGCTCCAAAAGCGTTTTGAGCAACACGGAGCATACGAGATGTTCGAAGAGCAGAAAATGGTTTTCCAAGCTCATGCCCGGGTCGAGAGATATGAAGTCTCCGACAAGTTCTTTAGCTGTAAGATGGAGGAAAATAGTTCTGTTAGTGAGCACATACTCAAGATGTCTGGGTTGCACAATCGCTTGACTCAGCTGGGAGTTAATCTCCCGGATGATGCGGTCATTGACAGAATCCTCCAGTCGCTCCCACCAAACTACAAGAGCTTTGTGATGAACTTCAATATGCAGGGGATGGAAAAGACCATTCCTGAGGTATATTCAATGCTGAAATCAGCAGAGGTAGAGATCAAAAAGGAACATCAACTGTTGATGGTGAATAAAACCACTAAGTTCAAGAAGGGCAAGGGTAAGAAGAACTTCAAGAAGGACGGCAAGGGAGTTGCCGCGCCCGGTAAGCCCGTTGCTGGGAAGAAGTCAAGCAATAGACCGAAGCCTGAGACTGAGTGCTTTTATTGCAAGGGAAGTGGTCACTGGAAGCGGAACTGCCCCAAGTACTTAGTAGAAAAGAAGGCCGGCAAAACCAAAGGTATATGTGATATACATGTAATTGATGTGTACCTTACCAGTGCTCGTAGTAGCTCCTGGGTATTTGATACCGGTGCGGTTGCTCATATTTGTAACTCAAAGCAGGAGCTGCCAAATAAGCGGAGACTGGCGAAGGACAAGGTGACGATGCGCGTCGGGAATGGTTCCAAGGTCGATGTGATCGCCGTCGGCACGCTACCTCTACATTTACCTACGGTATTAGTTTTAAACCTCAATAATTGTTATTTAGTACCAGCTTTGAGGATGAACATTGTATCAGGATCTCATTTAATTCGAGATGGCTACTCATTTAAATCCGAGAATAATGGTTGTTCTATTTATATGAGTGATATGTTTTATGGTCATGCCCCGCTGGTGAATGGTTTATTCTTAATGAATCTCGAGCATAATGTTACACATATTCATAGTGTGAATACCAAAAGATGTAAAGTTGGTAATGATAGTCCCACATACTTGTGGCACTACCGCCTTGGTCACATTGGTGTCAAGCGCATGAAGAAGCTCCATGCTGATGGACTTTTAGAGTCTCTATATTATGAATCGTTTGACACATGCAAGCCATGCCTCATGGGCAAGATGACTAAGACTCCGTTCTCCGGAACAATGGAGCGAGCAACCAACTTATTGGAAATCATACATACTGATGTGTGCGGTCCAATGAGCGTTGAGGCTCAAGGAGGATATAGTTATGTTCTCACTCTCACTGATGACTTGAGTAGATATGGGTATGTCTACTTGATGAAACACAAGTCTGAGACCTTTGAAAAGTTCAAGGAATTTTAGAATGAGGTAGAGAATCAACGTGACCGAAAGATAAAGTTCTTACGATCAGATCGTGGGGGTGAATATTTAAGTCACGAATTTGGTACGCACTTAAGGAAATGTGGAATCGTTTCACAACTCACGCCGCCTGGAACACCTGAGTGAAATGGTGTGTCCGAACATCGTAATCACAATCTATTGGATATGGTGCGATCTATGATGTCACTTACCGATTTACCGCTATCATTTTGGGGATACGCTCTAGAGACAGCTACATTCACTTTAAATAGGGCACCGTCTAAATCCGTTGAGATGACACCGTATGAATTATGGTTTGGGAAGAAACCTAAGCTGTCATTTCTAAAAGTTTGGGGATGCGATGCTTATGTCAAGAAACTTCAACCTGAGAAGCTCAAACCCAAGTCGGAAAAATGCGTCTTCATAGGATACCCTAAGGAAACCATTGGGTATACCTTCTATTTAAGGTCCGAGGGCAAGATCTTTGTTGCCAAGAATGGGTCCTTTCTGGAGAAAGAGTTTCTCTCGAAAGAATTAAGTGGGAGGAAAGTAGAGCTTGATGAAGTACTACAGCTTGAAACGGTGAGTAGCGCAACTTAGGAAGATGTTCCTATGGTGCCTGCACCGACAAGAGAGGAGGTTAATGATGATGATCAAGATACTTCGGATCAAGCTCCTACTGAACTTTGAAGGTCCACAAGGACATGTTCCGCACCAGAGTGGTACGGCAACCCTGTCTTGGAAATCATGTTGTTAGACAATGGTGAACCTTCGAACTATGAAGAAGCGATGGCGGGCCCAGATTCCAACAAATGGCTTGAAGCCATGCAATCCGAGATAGGATCCATGTATGAAAACAAAGTGTGGACTTTGACAGACTTGCCCGATGATCGGCGAGCAATAGAAAACAAATGGATCTTTAATAAGAAGACGGACGCGGATGGTAATGTTACCATATATAAAGCCCGACTTGTCGCTAAGGGTAATCGACAAGTTCAAGGGATTGACTACGATGAGACATTCTCTCCAGTAGCGAAGCTGAAGTCCGTCTGAATCATGTTAGCAATTGCCGCATATTATGATTATGAGATATGGCAAATGGACGTCAAAACGGCATTCCTTAACGGTCACCGTAAGGAAGAACTGTATATGATGCTGCCGGAAGGTTTTGTCGACCCTAAGAATGCTAACAAGGTATGCAAGCTCCAGCGCTCCATCTATGGGCTGGTGCAAGCATCTCGGAGTTGGAACATTCACTTTAATGAGATGATTAAAGCGTTTGGGTTTATGCAGACTTATGGAGAAGCCTGCATTTACAAGAAAGTGAGTGGGAGCTCTGTAGCATTTCTCATATTATATGTGGATGACATACTTTTGATGGGAAATGATATAGAACTTTTGGACAGCATAAAGGCCTACTTGAATAAGTTTTTTTCAATGAAGGACTTTGGAGAAGCTGCTTACATATTAGGCATAAAAATCTATAGAGATAGATCGAGACGCCTCATAGGTCTTTCACAAAGCACATACCTTGATAAGATATTGAAGAAGTTCAATATGGATCAGTCCAAGAAGGGGTTCTTGCCTGTGTTGCAAGGTGTGAAATTGAGCTCAGCTCAATGCCCGACCACGACAAAAGATAGAGAAAAGATGAGTGTCGTCCCCTATGCCTCAGCCATAGGGTCTATCATGTATGCCATGACCTGCACCAGACCTGATATAAACCTTGCCGTAAGTTTGGTAGGAAGGTACCAAAGTAATCCCGGCATGGAACACTGGACAGTAGTCAAGAACATCCTTAAGTACCTGAAAAGGACTAAGGATATGTTTCTCGTATATGGAGGTGACGAAGAGCTCATCGTAAAGGGTTACATTGGCGCTAGCTTCGACACAGATCTGGATGACTCTAAGTCACAAACCGGATACGTGTATATTTTGAGTGGTGGGGCAGTAAGCTGGTGCAGTTGCAAGCAGAGCGTCATGGCGGGATCTACATGTGAAGCGGAGTACATGGCAGCCTCGGAGGCAGCGCATGAAGCTATCTGGGTGAAGGAGTTCATCACCGACCTAGGAGTCATACCCAATGTGTCGGGGCCAATCACACTCTTTTGTGACAACACTGGAGCTATTGCACTTGCCAAGGAGCCCAGGTTTCACAAGAAGACTAGGCACATCAAGCGTCGCTTCAACTCCATCCGTGAAAATGTTCAAGATGGAGACATAGATATTTGTAAAGTGCATACGGACCTGAATATAGCAGATCTGTTGACTAAACCTCTCCCTAGAGCAAGACATGATCAACACCAGAACGCAATGGGTGTTCGATACATCACAATGTAACTAGATTACTGACTCTAGTGCAAGTGGGAGACTATTGGAAATATGCCCTAGAGGCAATAATAAAATGGTTATTGTTATATTTCTTTGTTCATGATAATTGTCTATTGTTCATGCTATAATTGTATTATCTGGAAATCGTAATACATGTGTGAATACATAGACCACAACAAGTCCCTGGTGAGCCTCTAGTTGACTAGCTCGTTGATCAATAGATAGTCATGGTTTCCTGAGTATGGACATTGGATGTCATTGATAACGGGATCACATCATTAGGAGAAGGATGTGATGGACAAGACCCAAATCCTAAGCATAGCACAAAGATCGTATAGTTTGTTTTGCTAGAGCTTTTCCAAATGTCGAGTATCATTTACTTAGACCATGAGATTGTGCAACTCCCGGATACCGTAGGAGTGCTTTGGGTGAGCCAAACGTCACAACGTAACTGGGTGACTATAAAGGTGCACTACGGGTATCTCCGAAAGTGTCTGTTGGGTTGGCATGAATCGAGACTTGGATTTGTCACTCCGTATGACGGAGAGGTATCTCTGGGCCCACTCGGTAATGCATCATCATAATGAGCTCAATGTGACCAAGTGTCTGGTCACGGGATCATGCATTACGGTACGAGTAAAGTGACTTGCCGGTAACGAGATTGAACGAGGTATTGGGATACCGACGATCGAGTCTCGGGCAAGTAACGTACCGATTGACAAAGGGAATTGTATACGGGATTGATTGAATCCTTGACATCGTGGTTCATCCGATGAGATCATCGAGGAGCATGTGGGAGCCAACATGGGTATCCAGATCCCGCTGTTGGTTATTGACCGGAGAGGCGTCTCGGTCATGTCTGCATGTCTCCCGAAACCGTAGGGTCTACACACTTAAGGTTCGGTGACGCTAGGGTTGTAGACATATGAGTATGCAGTAACCCGAAAGTTGTTCGGAGTCCTGGATGAGATCCCGGACGTCATGAGGAGTTCCGAAATGGTCCGGAGGTGAAAAATATATATAGGAAGTCAGGTTTCGGCCATCGGGAAAGTTTCGGGGGTCACCGGTATTGTACCGGTGGACCATCGGAAGGGTCTCGGGGGTCCATCGGGTGGGGCCACCTATCCCGGAGGGCCCCATGGGCTGAAGTGGGAGGGGAACCAGCCCCTGGTGGGCTGGTGCGCCCCCCCTGGGCCCCCCTGCGCCTAGGGTTGGAAACCCTAGGGGTGGGGGCCCCTCCACCTGGCTTGGGGGGCAAGTTTCCCCCCTGGCCGCCACCCCCCCTTGGAGATAGCATATCCTAGGGCCGGTGCCCCCCCTAGGGGGCCTATATAAAGAGGGGGGAGAGGGAGGGTAGCGGCACCCCAAGTCTTGGCGCCTCCCTCTCCCCTTGCTACACCTCTCCCTCTCATAGAAGCTCGGCGAAGCTCTGCCGAGATCACTGCTGCATCCACCACCACGCCGTCGTGCTGCTGGATCTTCATCAACCTCTCCTTCCCGCTTGCTGGATCAAGAAGGAGGACACGTCTTCCTTAACCGTATGTGTGTTGAACGTGGAGGTGCCGTCCGTTCGGCGCTAGGATCTCCGGTGATTTGGATCACGACAAGTACGACTCCCTCAACCCCGTTCTCTTGAATGCTTCCGCACGCGATCTACAAGGGTATGTAGATGCGCTCCCCTCTCTCGTTGCTAGATGACTCCATAGATTGATCTTGGTGAACGTAGGAAATTTTTTATTTTATGCAACGTTCCCCAACATTAATTGCAATGCATGCATGCATAAAGTACATGAATTGGTCAATTTTCTCTTAATACTTGCATGCAATGATTTAATGCACCTTGGAATATGAACATGTGATGGAAAACAACCAAATTGAGCCTTACAAAATAGAAAACTAAAATTTTGAGATAAGCCCTATAAACCGGAAAGGAGGGAGTACATAGGTTGACAATGGTGTGGGATCGTGATGTCAGGAAACCAGGAGGAAGCAAAATAAATTATAGTTATATATATATAATAAGGAGGCACTTGCGTACGTGAGGCTATGGCCCTGGTGGGTCCCCATTGTCATCCTCTCCAAGTAAAGTCATCTCCTCGCCCGCGCACGCTTTCCGCCCGAAACAGTCAGCGCCGCCCGCCCCGCTTCCCGGTGCAAGCGATTGCTCTGCCTTCCAACGACACAAGTGTCGTTTGTCCGTCCATCTTCCGCCCACATTAATGATACGCGGTTGCCGAGGTGGCTACTCCGGCGCCACACGTCCGTCCCTCCGCCGCCCACCATTGCTATATAAACTGCTGCGCCGGCCATAGCCGCAGTCATCTGCATCCGTTCCCTTTCTCCTGTCCACACCACTACTGCCCACCATGGCTTCCTCGAACTCCAGCGCTCTTCGGGACGGGCGGACGATGGACCACAAGGAGATGGTAGCCATTGCTGCCGGCCGGCTGGCCGACAGGCAGCCAGAGGACGACGACATCCTAATGGAGAACATGGTAGTCGATGATCCGGCGCCAACCCCCTCCTCCGTGCCATCCTCGCCGGTGCATTGCACCATGACCACCGGCGAGGCCCGTGCCCAATATATGGACACGGTGAGGCAGATGTGTGAGGAGCAGTTCTGAGAGGCGCAGGCCGACGGCGACTACAACCACCATCTCCTCCAGGAGCACCTGCAGGCGGAGGAGTAGATCGCCGCGGAGCGGGCAGAGTAGGAGGTGCTGCTCGACTCGTACCGCTCCACCCGCGAGGTCCGCCTCAAGCGCTGGCGGTACCACATGCGGGTGGCGGAGGCTGCGGCCGCCTACAAAGAGGGCGATGAAGCGGGTGAGGCGCTGTTTGGTGAGACCGAGGACGAGGCAGAGGACAATGCCAGCTCCGACGAGTGCCCGCTCCGCTGGCGTCAACGAGGCCCTGCTCCTCCGAGGCCCCGCGGCGCCAAAAACGAGGCAAAGGACACTGTTGGCTCCGCTGAGGCCCCGCCCCGCCAACAACGAGGCAGAGGACATCACCGGCTCAGCCGAGGCCCCACCCTGCCGGCAACGAGGGGGAGGATTTCCACCGCTCCGCCGAGGCGCTGCCTGCCGGGAACGAGACAAAGGACATCGCTGGCTCCGCCG
Organism: Triticum dicoccoides; assembly: GCF_002162155.2. Classification (NCBI taxonomy): domain Eukaryota; kingdom Viridiplantae; phylum Streptophyta; class Magnoliopsida; order Poales; family Poaceae; genus Triticum; species Triticum dicoccoides. The sequence continues at coordinate 82,676,569 of NC_041381.1, forward strand.
AGGCCCCGCCTCGCTGCCAACGAGGTCGCGCCACACAGAAAACAAGGAAGAGTAGAACACGGTATGTCACCGCTGCTCGGGTCCAAGTAAGGCCATCGCTGCTACCCTCTGGTTGAAGCCAAGCTAGGCGGTTTGACCATTGACGGCCGGTTAGCTTCTTGGCAGCGACGTGGAGTCGGAGAGCTATGCTGAAGAAGAACTCTGCTTCTACTTAACTGCTGGTGTAGTTGGCTGACTGACATGTCGGCCCAATAGGCCACATGTCAGTTAAACAACTGCACCTGCAGTTAAGTCACTAAAGCTTCTGTTCGGCTCAGTGGGACACAGGTGGGTAGCTTCGGTTAATTAATTATACCTCTAGCACACCCCTTTTTAGTTGAAGAATGTATAAAATGTAATGAAATCTGGCATGTTTATATGAAATCCGACCGTGTATGAATGAATTTATTTGGATTAGTTCGAATTCCTGTATCACTGGCATTGGATGAACATGCAAAACAATACGTACTAGCATTATTGCTAGGGTGATCACCTCGTTTGCAGCAGTTTCACATGTACTCCCTCCGGTCCTTTCTAGTCTGCATACAAGTTTTGTCTGCAGTCAAAGTATCTCTACTTTGACTAATCTTATACAAAAAAGTATGCACTTTCCCAATGTGCGAAGTAAAAAGGAACAGAAGGAGTACAAAGAGTTTGACTAGCTTTTTTGCGTTTCTGTACATTGCAATCAAACACACAGGGCTAGCAATTCATAGAGAACATTCTAAACAATCGATGATTATGCATCTCAGCGACTCACATGTCAGAGGCAATATTTACTTCACAACTAAAGAATAAAGAAAAAAATTGATCGACGCTGCTGACAGCAAAGGGCGTCCCATTCGAAAATATCAAACACATGTCTTGCTAAAATCAATGAGCAAAATTTAACAAGGTTGTCCCATTCCAAAATATCAAATGCCTATGATTGTGGAATGGGAAGGGTTTGCCATCAGTTCGGATATTGACATGGCACCTTGTGCTAAATAAACCAGCAGTTCTTTTTTTGCAATTCCACCAAAATCAACCAAATTCGCGCGTAGCTTGTATGATTTCGCCCGTATATGTTGCAACGCCTTGAACTTATTGGCACCTCCTTTCTTGTGGTGCAAATGAATGATTCGATGTATTCATGAACATTTTGTGCAGTTCCCAGAAATCAAGCTGAGCACCCCAGTTTGCACAAATACAAAAAAAGTGATTAGTATAAAGCACATTGTACTATGAATTGACAGTTTAAACAGGCACCTACATGGTCCATGTCGAGCACACTTTAGAAAAATGGAACTCACTAGAAAGAATCCTAGAACAACATTGTACTCGCGCATCATAGCAAAAAAAATGGAGATTTGTCAGTCCTTCTGAGCTGAAGTTAGTTTGGTCTTGTGGGGAGTAATGTAACCATCCTTCAACTGCTCTTTCTGATGAGAAGATAGAAAGGGCTTCTTCATCCTGGCATAATCGGAACTAGTCACTTCACGTACTCCATATCCTTCTTCAGAGGAAGATGATCCTGTTGTGCAAAGACAAGAGGACTACTAAATGCTAGCATCCATGTTTGCTCGAAAAAAGGAAAGGAAATATTTAAAATAGCACAGATGAAGCACTTCTCAAGGACAATACCACTTTTTCATGACAGTATCTAAACAGTAGCACAACACCAATAGAGATGACAAAGCTCAATCATATGGATGAAATCAGTGGGTGAGTACCAACCTTTGTCAGGAGGCTTATTGTGTAGAGCATACAGATGAAGCACTTCTCCGGAACCATCAGCTCCTATCTACTGTGGTGGCCATGCTTACTATATACTCCTCAATTAGGTTTCCAACATCTTCTTGTGCAGTTCCACTAAAATATATGGTATCTTCAAAGAAGATCCTTGTTTGCAGAAGTAGAGATAATTACATATTACATTAAGAGTGTCATCAAATCAGTGGCAAAACAATTGCTCGTTCCAGCCATAGCAATAAATTAAGATGCAAAACTATATCATTACTTGTGTCATCACAATTCCAGTGCTTCATTACAGTACCGGGAGTTGATTTTTGTTTTTCCGCTTGTTCTTCCCCTTCATCACTTGGTTCAATAACAGACAAGCTTCGCCTTCAATGTAAGATTTGGCATGTCAATTAGAGAGCACAAGTATAGCACTAAACAATGACATTAATTTTTTGATGAAAGTGGCAAAATACAGGCCAATAGTTGTGAAATATCCTTATCTTACCTCAATGGGATATTACGGTGCACATACAGATTGGAAGTCTTGTCTCCATTTGTGCAGTTCACTAAAATCAAGCAACATTACCATACAAGTAGCACAACATATGAAAGCACACTGCAGAATCATGTGAAAGAAGGCTAGTACTAACCTATCATGATGCGGAATTCAAACAACTCACAAGAAGAAGATCTGAACCAAATTTGCCAACATGGATAGGAAGTAAGATCTCCTCTTGTGCAGTTCCACTAAGATCAAGCAATCAAGCAACATTGTCGGTGTGACATTTTGGTTGAACTGCACAAAACACTCATAAACAAAATTGTTTTGTGCAGTGCAACAAAAGTTCACAATGACAACGAGGTCAAGTAGATAACCCTGTTTACACAGAGGTGCAAAGGAAACAACTAGTGGTCAATAACGGTGGATGACACAGAAGCCAGCAAAAAGAAACATCTACATTATCTAGATGGGAAAGAAAGCAAGACAGTAGCATTTCTCAAACGGTGGCATTGATTAATATTAACATAGAGATTATATTAACAATAAAATTCGTTAAACATGTAATTTGCTTTTAACTGTGGCATTGCATCAATTTCACGCGGCATTATTAGAGGGTGTTTGTTTACAGGGACATTTTGGTGTAGGGACTAAAAAAACTCTGTGTCAGTCCCATCTAAACCAAACAGGAGGGACTTTTAGGGACTAAAAGTGGACATTTTTGGGACTAAAGAAAGAAGACCTCGAGGGAGTCCTTTTGGGACTTTTTCCAACAGTTGCCCCTGGCATGCATCGCACCTTGTCTCGATTAGTTCATTACTAGGGGTAACAAGGTCTTTTAGCATGTCATTTAATAACCTCTAGTCCATGTTTAGTCCCTGGAACCAAGCAGGTAGGGACTAGGGAGTTTTTAACCAAACAGGGCCTTAGATTAACAACAGCTAAAGAGTTGCACGGGGCAGTGGACGCACCAGTACCATGTGCATCTACCGATGTACGGTGGTCATGCACAGTCTGTTGCAACAAAGAACAAACAACCAAGGAGCATATTTGTGTTGGTCCCAGTTTTGTTATCTTTAGACACCTTTCCCTATGTGAGTGCAGCAAATCTAGTCCTGCTCAAACTCTACAGCCTTGTTCCCCAAAACAAAAGATTAGTTCGTTACAGATGTGCGTACTGCGTTTGTCATTGTTTTCCCTTATCGACCAACATAGGTGTTGGATAGCTAGTCTGTACTAGTACTTTCGCCCCTTCCTTTCCTCTTTGAACCACGTCCTAGATTTATGCGATACAACATTCCCCCACTCCTTTCCTCTTTGAACCACGTCCTAGATCATGGTATACATGCAACTAGAGCAATGCATGTGGAATAAGTAAATTATACCTTAAGGTTCTTGGGGCATGGTTTGGTGGGCGACGAGACAGCGAAGAAGAAGAAGGGGTCGGAGGCCCTCCCGTGCAGCCGCTGTGTGAAAGTGAACAGTTGCGCCAGTAGTGGATTCCCTTCCTCACCGATGGCGACAGCGTTAAGCCTCCTTCACTTCTCGATGGACGGATCCTGCCGGCTCTTTGAGCAGCAGTGAGGGGAGAGAGAGAGGCTAATGAAGTCTTGTTTAGATCTGGAGAGGGTGAGAGAGTGTGAAGAGAGCAACTACAAGCACTGAGGCTCCAGTGTGTATATATATACTGGAGAGAGAGTGTGAAGCGTGCAAACCCTAGAAAACAAGTGCCGAGGCTGTAGCTTATAGAGTATGTGATGAGGTGATTATATGGTCACTACAAGATCGTATAGCTCCGTATCCATCCATTTTGACCAGTCAAAGAATCCTCCTGGCACAAATTATGCTCAAGTGTAATTATCGAACCCGAGACCCCAAGTTTTTTTTTGAGTGGAACCCGAGACCTCATGTTTGATGAGCGAACATGCTAACCAGGTGCACAACCCTCCCGTTATGTTCAACGAGAGGAAAACAACCTTTTATACATTCCTGCATTCGTGTGACAAGCATGCCGTGTTTTTTTGTGTGTGTGGGAGTCATTGGGATTTAAATCATAATCGTGTCATGTGGCTTTGGTGGTAAGACTATCCACAATGGTGCAGAAATAATGCAGCCTTAGTCACCTTACCTCTCTCCACGTAGTACGTTGGGTCCCACCAGTCAGAGGGTGAAACAAACAAATTAATAAGAAAAAACAAAAGCGCTAGTGGTGTATCTTACTTCACACATCTCGCTACTGCTCGGGAACACTGTCCAATTGATCCCTCTGTTCGCTCACGTACTATTTTAAGTGAATCCTTATTATAACATGCACACAATTTTGGGCACTTGTATTCGACCTAAGTCAGTGTGCCACCGTATCTTGTACTTACTAATCCCTCCGTATAGGTGTAATAAGTCACGTTAGAAGGTGCAGCGGGACCAAGGTGCGTGCATGTGCATTTGTGTGTGTGTGTGTGTGTGTGTGTGTGTGTGTGTTTAGCAACATGTGTGTGTTAGAGAGAGCGACAGATTGACCTACTCCTACAGAGCAATAATGCTACACGCACGGATGAATACGGGGCTGACTAGGAAACAATCCGACATGGCCGCGTTGAGGCATGAGACAGTTAGAAAAATGGAGAACGTGTCGCTGTTTATGCTAGCAAAAAACCTAGAACGCAACAGAATGGCAGCTCGGTTTGCCCCTTGTTCCAGATTACTGATCGCGCCGCCTCGGATGACCTCGACTTCACCGGCCTCCTCGGAGGACATCGTGCTCTCCCGCCGCCAAGAGCACATTGACGCTTGCTGCGCCGATCTGTTCGAGCGGCGTTTTTCTTAAATTAATAACCTTTTCTTTGCACGCCCACAGCCACATCGGATCGTTTCCTAGTCATCCCCGTAAACGCCCGTATTCGTCCGTGTGTGTAGCATTATTGCCTACAGATAGATGGTGTGTAGTGTACAATTTTAGCCGCGAGAGTCGGTGCATCCTCTTGCTTCCGGGCGTGTCCGGTAGGGACAGGCGGACAGCTGCCACGCCCGCTCTTGACCAGCCTAGCCCACCCAAAGCCCCTCCATCACCCACGCGCGCTTCCTGCCTGAAACGGTCAGCGCTGCTCCAAAGAATCGTGCCGCATTCATGCTTGGGCAGAGTGGACGCGACCTCTCACTGGTGCAAGAGTGATGGTTGCTTCGTCCGTCCAACTTACTGCTTGGTCTATGTGATTTGATGGCTCATTGGTCTTTATTACCGAGGTGGTAGGACTCCTGGATGTCCCACACTTTCGGCGAAAGGGGGTACTACTAGATTACAATTTTCTCCATTCTTACAGCGGAGGAGTGCAAGAGCAGTGAGAACACGCAGGCTCAATGATTACATGGCCCACCTCACACTATCACCATATTTTCTGGAGACCGTGCGACACCTACTCCTTCATAGTACTCCCTCCGTTCCTAAATACTACTAGATGACTTCCCACGTGTTGCCGCGGAACAGCCGTATATCTCTCTGCGTAAAATTATCGATTTCATAGAACTAAAGAAACTCTATAACCGCATGACAAATGTGGTAGCCAAACTAAAAAAACTCCCATCATCATGTAGATCATCCCACGTAAGGAAAAAAGATCAGCCAACTCCTACTGCAAAATGGGATTATATTTTTCTTTTTTACATGTCAATGGGACTTAAAAGCTCACTTACATGCATGCTACCAGTGCATGCTTGCGTGCAGACATGTTGATGTGATTTAAAACCCACTCACATCCATGCCATGGTATTTCTGCATGCTTGCATGTGGCTTAGTGCGGAGGCTCTCAACGTCTAGATCAGACGGCTATTATGGACTGATTTAGTTCATCTAACGGCTACATCCATTTTGATGATGTGGCTCAAGGAGAGGATAGTGAATTCCTAGTAGTGGGGGCTAGCTATTACTAGTAGATAAGTCTTTGTAGAGATTCCACTAGGTGAACTACATACGGAACAAAATGAATGAATCTACACTTAAAATGCATCTATATACATCCGCATGTGGTTCATGGTGAAATCTCTACAAATACTTATATTTAGGAACGAAGGAAGTACTAGTATAGTACGTACTGTAATTTATCGGCGAGATAAATTTGTACAATGCTATGAAGCTTCCAGCTTCTGTTACATGTATCTTGCGTCCAAGGTTGCCCATTGCAAAATTTCATCAAATACAAAGGAGACTAACATGCATGCTATTGCATCTCAATGATTGACAGATCATAGCAAATATGTACTCCCTCCGTTCCAAAATAAGTGTCTCAACTTTATGCAAACTTTAGTACAAAGTTATACTACTACTAAAGTTGGCACTTATTTTGGAATAGAGGCAGCTAAAGAATAAAACGATCCATGCAGTCCCTAGCCCTTGAACTGTGAACCCTAACCAGGCTTCAATTTGCTGGCAACATTCGAGCGTCCTAAGAAATGAAGTTTGCAATCCTTTGACCATCGGATCATTTTGTGCAGTTTCACCAAAATTGAGATGAGCATCCCTGTGGCAAAGAAATTGAAGAAGCGTGATTAGAATAAGATTACTGGGACTAGTTGATGAGACATAAACTCATCACAAATACAGTACGTAGAAGCCAGTAGAGGTATGTGCGGGGCAAAGAAGTAGAGAAATATTCACATGGAGTGATGTGGGCAGCTGGAGCAGTGGTGCAAGCCGGCTGTAAAGGGAGTTGTACCTGAGGGACGTAGCTCAACCTTGAGGAGGGCGGCTAGAGGCGGCAACTGCCCACGTCGCGACAATGATCAAGGGATGAAGGCAACCTCACCGGCTTTGTGAGAGAGAACGGCGGGGACCCCTGATCAGGACGTGCCGACAGTGGGTTTTCACCATCGGCGACGGTGACCGCATCTATACTAAGCATCCACCCCTTCCCCCGGTGGACGTGATCCACCGGGATGTTAGAGATGTGGCCACAGTTGTTTTGTGCGAGAGAGTGTGAAGAGAGCAACCCCAGCAAGCAACCATGTTGGCTGGCCCGTCCTGACTATGTATATAGTGGAGCGGTTTCCTTTTCTCTCCATACGAACCTATCATATTGCGTACGTGCCACTGAAGAAAAAAACTTTATTTATAAATGACGCAGCTCCTACTACTCGTTCTCCTATAACCTTGTGCTTGGCATCTCCAAAATATTTACCTTGCGATTGGCTGTTCGCCTCGTTGGGAAATCGAGCAATAATGGTAGTGCAGTGTATATCGTTCTGGCTATATGAGTCCGAATGAATTGCTGCACGTCCACCACGTGGGCGAGGGTCGAGGGGCGAGGGAGAGTGCTACATACGGAGCAAAATGAGTGAATCTACACTCTAAAATACGTCTGTATACATCAGTATTTGGAGTATGTACTAGTAGTTCATATTGAAATCTACTAAAGGGCATATATATTCCAAACAATATGATATAATCTCTATAACGAAGGTAGTAGGGATGAGCAGTAAACGGAGGGAGTAATAAATTTTGCTCCTCGTCCTGCGAGCCACTACGCACATGGGCGAGGGAGCGGGCGTAAGGCGGACAGTACTAAGCAAGCTTCACCTCATCCTGCGAGCCACTGCGCCCGTGGGCGGGGGAGACGGCGTACTAAGCAAGCTTGTATTCGTTCTGCGAGTTGACGGGACACATCAAAAGTACTCAAGTGCATAGAGCCTTGCCTCTAAGGTAGGACCCACATGGTTTGCCTCTTTTTTTAACATAACGCGTCAAGTCGCAATTTGTTTGTTCACTCGTGGTAGACGATCCTCCCTCCACCAAGTAGAAAACCACATGGGCTGCCTTTTCAAACAGAAATGAGCTCCACCGTGTACCCGCGCGGGTGTGGTTGGGAAAGAGACGGGAGTACGTGCGCCGTGCATGCACCTCTTCTCTTCGTGCACGTCCCCCACCTACGTGGGTGTGTGTGAGAGATACAAATCACATTCGTGAGTGTTTTTTCTTTTGGGGTGGGGGGTGGTGGGGGGTTGATTTCGTGAAGTATTTGTGGGAATATGTGTCGATGACATCTCAAACAAAATTTTGCATGCAATGTGTGTGAAATGGAGGCCTATCCATATCATATATAGAGGGTCGGGAAATCCATGAGAAGAGAGGGAGGGGTCATAGATATCGATAGAGTCGAAGAGAGGATCAAGTGGGTGGGTGCGAGATCGATGAAGAGATCCATCGAAATTGTGTGTGTGTGCAAGTCAAAGATATAGGGTGACTGACCTACCGGAACATCAGAGGGCACATGTCAAGTTTGTGTGTGGCAGGGAGACATGACTAGAGCGCTCGATGTA
>NC_041381.1:82685403-82688083 GCF_002162155.2 Triticum dicoccoides
GAGAGAGAGAGAGAGAGAGAGAGAGAGAGAGAGAGGAGAGGAGAGGGAGGGAGAGGGAGGGAGAGGGGTAGAGTGCTGGATTGGTGATGGAGTTGCTTCTCAAAGATGGTGGGAGAGGCCTACTAGAGAAACTAAGGGTGGAACTGCAATGTTATCAATAAGAGTGGGGATGTGTTTCTGTGTGTGCCTGTGTGTGATAGATCTATCGGGACGCATTCATGGATGATGAAGGGGAACCATGTGTTTGGTAAGCAAACCTAACTAGATCGGTAGATCAATTGTTGTTTGTCGGAGGAAGGGAGAGACATAACTAATGAGGTAGATCAATCAACGCGTGGGTAAAAACGAGTTATAAGGACCTAGCTAGCTATATGTATAGCGAGAGATCGGCCGGTGTACGTCCATTTGTTAGAGGCGAATAAGGCACAGCGAGCCGGATAGAGAGAGAGAATGGAGCTAGGAGGTGGTGTGAGAGGCCTAGCTACTAGCTAGATAGGGGAGGAGTGTTCGGTTGTGAGATCGATGAAAATAGGGGCGAGAGTTTACACGTGTGTGTGTGACCGTATGAGAGACACGAGGCAAGGACACATAAAGGAGGAGATTGAAGGTGCGTCGTATGTTGTAGGCAGGCATCGCTGGAGAGGTTTATCAATCGGTGTGTGTCCAAAAGGACTTGTGGAGACTCTGGGAGATTGACCGAAAGAAGAAAAATGAATGTGCCCGGTGGATAGAATGCCGAGGGAGGGGAAGGGCGAGGAGGGCGTGTGCATGCATGAGAGAAAGTTAGTGGTAGCTACAAAGGTTAGAGGATTGTGTGGGTGTAAGAGACTAACAAAGATCATAATTTGATATGAAAGCGGATTCATATATTTGAATAGGAGATCATAGTGTTTTAAACATATGCATGCACGAATATAGCGGTCATACACATGCTGTGCATATGTTATACCATAATGTGATAATGCATGGCGTTTCCAACTCACATCTGAATGTCGAACAATCTAAACCATACTATACATCAAACAATCTCACATTTTATTTGAATTTGTGATAATGTGTGGCGTTTGCAGCTTACAACTAAATATCAAACTATCTAAACAATACTATATATCGAACATTCTCACAGTTTATTTGAATTTGTGGTAATGTGTGGTGTTTGCAACTCACATCTAAATACTTGTAGGCGTAGGGGGCGGGGCACCATACGTAATGTGATAAACACATTATACATCCGAGACATGTCTTAGATTATGAAGATCTAGCTAGAGCTAGAAATGTAATGTGATTTGAAATCAACATAAAGTGGATTCAAAAAATCGAGTTCGAGTTCATATAGTACACATAGTTCATATGTAACTCGAGACTAATCATGTGGTGTGTTCTGAAGATAATACACAAACAATGATTTAACTTGACAATAATGATGATTGTAGATCTTATTAAAACAGAGAAACGAATTATAATTCTTTGACTGCACAACAATCATTACTTTAGATCCTATTCAAATAGAGAAACGAATTCAAATTTAGTTCATATTGAAGCGGTAGTATATACGTTTGGAATGCACTAAAACGTTCATTTGAGTAGTAGGTTGCATGCATTATACATGTAGCAAAATATTTTAATTGAACATAACATGAATTCAAATTTTTGAATGACATTTGTAGTGGGCATTGATTTCGTACAGTACACGTTAGGCTTGTCTGGAAATTTCAATCCGCGCCTTGTTAGCCTGAAATATTTAAGATATATCTTTGTCTCGTCGTGCTCCGACAACTCCCTCCATCTCAACCCGCGCCTTGCTATTCCGAAATTACAACACGCGCGAAAACTCCCACCTCTTGTGAAATCCCGACACGCAAAATGCCCATGGTAGCCCTGAACCGAAAGAACCGCCTCAAATCGGTGGGGGTACTTTCGTAACTTACCCCACATTTCGAACAAGAGCCTGCCTAAGCCATGGTTCCCCACTGCCATCCCATCCGCCCACCCATTCATACACCAAGGCCGCGAAAACCCACGACTAAGCCCCACACCCTGCTCCATCCGCCACCCAGCCGGAGCCTCTTCCCCGGCGAGGTCGTCCACAAGAACACCTCGACGTCCCTCATCCACCATACAGGATGAGGATCCATCGTCGATCTCGTCGTCCCGCTGGTTCAGCCACCCCGTCCTCCACCTCCAAGGAGCTGCCCCAACGTTGCCCTCATCTTTGACGCCACCACCATTCCCACACCGCCGTCTTCACCTGCACCACCGGAAGAGCATCATCGTCACCGTTTCCTCGGATGAAGCTGCGGCCTAATCGGCGCCACCAAAGAGGTTGTACACTAATCGCCGCATTTTCTTCTTGATTTGATCTCACGATGCTGCCCTAACTCGGTCCCGAGCCGACATGGTGCGGCTCCATCCACGGCTGCATCGCCAGCCACTTCCTTCATGGCGTCGCTCCCTTAGTGGCGACGTCCACATCAGTAGGATCTGCTGCTGCTTTACCTCTCGCTCGCGCTGCTGCTCTGCTCTTGCTCTCGGTCCCCTGCCTGGGCTGCTCTTGCTATTGCTCTTGCTCGCGCTGCTGCTCTCGCTCTTGCTCTTGCTTGCGTTGCTGCTCTGATTTAGCTACACTTCAGTTGACTGAATCGACTTTTGGATCAGTCGATTTTCAGGGGGTGGGGGGGCT
>NC_041381.1:82688561-82708958 GCF_002162155.2 Triticum dicoccoides
AGAGGGATGGCCGGGGCGGCGGCGGACCGACAGTGGGGAGTGATTTCGAGGCGGGCGGGGTGGCGCACCACCGGCCGCGGGCGGCGGGGGGCTGCTATTTGGTCGGTGGTGGCTGGCGGCTCAGGGGGGTGGAGGTTGAAGATGAACTGCAGGCCCTTGATTTCGTATCCAACGGCTGCAAAATCGACTGACCAGAGATGAAAAAGTGAATTGACCGACGTGTAGCCTTACCTTGCTAGTGCGTTCAGTTTCGATAGCAAAATTCAGTTTCGACAACAAAATTCAGTTTTGACAGTTAAGTCAGTTTGGACAGTTAAATTTAGTTTCGACAGTTAAGTTCAGAGATGAGCGGCTGATGTATTTTACATCTAGCACTTTGTGGTTATGAATTTTACGTCATGTATTGGAGATGCTATTAGAATTCCACTCAGGTTAACGTTGTCTATCTTGTCCTGCTTCAGCCTCGGCGTTGTACAACTCACCGGAGCTGGTCCAATGACAAAACCCTCCATCACAGTGGAGCAGTACCTCGGGCTCCATCTCCAGACGCCTAAGATCTTCTTCCCCTCCTCCGACAGCCAAGTTAGCCAGAGCATCCTCACCGGCCAACCCAATCACGCTGAGATCAACATGGCTTCGCCAAAGAGCTTGTAGACTTGTTGCATCTCTTTTTTACTCTACATGTTATATATATTGTCCACTGAGCACACGTAGTAACGGGAAATACGATTATTTTATCCTACTATTTGACAAGCAATGAGGTACTAGACAACTTAGCTTTCCGTGATGGACTCTCTTGAACGCCATCATTATTTATCTCTGCGCGTTTGAGCTGTGCATTTGTCGATGGCCCTAGGAGTTTAGCTAGTAGGGCAGTGGCCTAGGTCCAAAGTAATAGAAGTAGCACAAAAACATTTTTTTAGTGTAGGTTTTTCCTTGCTCAAGCCTGCCTACTAGAATCGCCAGTGCTTGAAAGGAAAAGTGAACGAAAAACATAGGAATTCGGAAGTTTCCTATGGTACTACTATTCATGAATTTGGTTCAAAGTAATGGAGCAAAGGAAAATTGTTGGATTTGTTCCTTTTGTGTCTCCTTGTAAGAAAAAGCGTAGGAATTTTAATTTTCACTTGTCCTCCTTTTCAAATTCCTATTCATGAAGCACAAGACTAGGAGATAGTAGCATAATAGCATTATAACCGTACATTTTCTAGTGGTTTGACTTAATCTCACCATGCTTCTCTGCATCCTGTGATCTTCCAATTGTTGTGAATCAAACACCCAGATTGGCAGAAATCATGTGTTTTTAAATTCTCTGTTTTGCACGTGCATTCCTATCCTATTCCTGTCTATTTCCTATCCCTGCATTGTTGGAATCCTCCAATTCAAACGAGCCATTACAGAATTACTTCTCTTAAAGATAGTTCTCAAAGAAAACCTTGCGTGTCCTGCTGCGCCTGAGGGAGTCCTGGATTAGGGGGTATCCGGACAGCCGGACTGTGTACAACATCCGGACTATTGAAGCATGAAGATACAAAACTCAAGACTTGGGCCGGTGTCCGGATGGAACTCTCCTTTGCGTGGAAGGCAAGCTTGGCGATCCGGATATTATATTTCCATCCTTGTAACCGACTCCATGTAAACCCTAGCCTTCTCCGGTGTCTGTATAAACCGGAGAGGTTGGTCCTTAGAAGGCCGATCACAATTACAATCATACCATCATAGGCTAAGCTCTTAGGGTTTAGCCTCTACGATCTCGTGGTGTATCTACTCTTGTACTACCCATATCATCAATATTAATCAAGCAGGAAGTAGGGTTTTACCTACATCGAGAGGGCCCGAACCTGGGTAAACATCTGTGTCCCTTGCTTCCTGTTACCATCGGCCTTGACGCACAGATCAGGACCCCCTACCCGAGATCCGCGAGTTTTCACACCGACATTGGTGCTTTCATTGAGAGTTCCTCTGTACCGTCGCTGTCAAGCTCGATGCCTCCTTTGATCATCATCAACTTTGCTATCCAGGGCGAGACTTTCCTCCCCAGACAGATTTTCGTGTTCGGCGGCTTTGCACTGCGGGCCAATTCGCTTGGCCACTTGGAGCAGATCGGTAGCTATGCCCTCGCCACCAGGTCAGGTTCGGAAATTTGAACTACACAGCGGATATACGAGGAGACTTGATCTTCGACAGATTCGGGCCAGCGTCAGGAGCGCCAAATAGTCACGATGAGCATGGCTTAGACCTGCTGTCAGATGATGCTTGGGATATCACCCCGGCAGAAGCCTCAGACTTAAATCCGGGGCAGATTGCGTTGCCCAAGGACGGAGGGCTGGACCCCGCCCCGTAGGCCGTACCCTCATCGGCGATGGAGCCAAACACAAGCCTCGCTCTTGAGAGGGCCTGTGACTCCGGACCCCCGAATTCATGTCCGGTTGTAGGTCCCGGTCCGCACGTCCCCGAGCCTGCCGAGCCTAATTGGGCTCCGGTCATGGAGTTCACCACGTCGGACGTATTTCAGCACTCGCCCTTTGGCGACATGCTAAACTTATTGAAGTCTCTCTCTTTGTCAGGAGACTCTGGGCCGACCTATGTCCGGCTTGGGTGGGAAGCAGACGACGACGGAATTCGTTGCCCACCCACCACCCACTTCATTGCCACGATCGATGATCTAACCGACGTGCTTGACTTCGACTCCGAAGACATCGATGGTATGGACGACAATGTAGGAGAATTACAGGAGCCACCGCTCACCGGGCGGTGGACGGCCACCTCCTCATATGATATATATATATGGTGGACACTCCGAAGGAAACTAATGGCGACGAGGCATCGTAGGAGAACCCCTCGGGAAGAAAACCAAAGAATGGGCATCGTAGGCGCCGCTCCAAGCCCCGCCATAGAAATACCGGCCCCGGAGACGAAAATAATATGGATGGCGCCGAAGAAGAATATGAGCCTGACCAGCCCGCCTTCGAGCAGGCCGAACAGGAAGATGAGTAGAACAACCTAGAAGAACAGGCGACGAACGCATACCCGAAGGAGGACAACTACATGCCCCCTCTGAAGACGAGATTAGCCTCGGCGACGACGAATTCGGCGTGCCTGAGGATCCCGTAGAGCAGGAGTGCTTCAGGCGCAGGCTTATAGCCACTGCAAGGAGCCTGAAGAAGAAGCAGCAGCAACTCCAAGCTGATCAAGATCTGCTCACAAACAGATGGACTGAAGTCCTGGCAGCCGAGGAATACAGACTCGAATGCCAAACGGCTGACCGGCCACCCCGTGGCCAGGATAAAACGGGATATCAGCCCGGATACCAGCCCGCACCCCCACGCTGATACACTATGGCTCGGGGCAATAGGAAAGACCTACAAGATATTCTGGAAAATAAAGCAGGACAGCCAAGATCGATCTACGGATCGCGGGGGCGCGCCCCAGCGCGTGACGATGGCCGTCGTGCCGGATACATCATCAACAAGTCCGGCCGGGCCGAACACAGCAACCTAGACCAATCCGACCTGCGTAGCCACATAGCCCGGCACAGAGGCGTCGCAGACCCCCTCCTAGAAGGGTTCAAACCCGTAAATATCGATTCATACAATGGCACAACAGACCCCGCAGTATGGATCAAAGATTTCCTTCTCCACATTCACATGGCCCGCGGAGATGATCTACATGCCATCAAGTATCTTCCCCTTAAGCTCAAAGGACCAGCCCGACAGTGGTTAAACAGCCTGCCAGCAAATTCCATTGGCAGTTGGGAAAACCTGGAAGACGCATTCCTTGATAACTTCCAGGGCACATATGTGCGACCACCAGACGCCGATGACCTGAGCCACATTACTCAACAGCCCGGAGAGTCAGCCCGGAAATTCTAGACTCGGTTCCTTACTAAAAAGAACCAGATAGTCGACTATCCGGACGCCGAAGCCCTGGCGGCTTTCAAGCATAATATCCATGACGAGTGGCTCCCTCGACACCTCGGCCAGGAAAAACCCAAGTCTATGGCAGCTCTCACAACCCTAATGACCCGCTTTTGTGCGGGTGAGGATAGCTGGCTGGCTCGCAGCGGCACCACGCCACATTCTGGCACTTCAGACGGTTGTGATGCTAACGGAAAGCCATGGCGTAACAGGCATAAGAGATGGAGCAACGGCGACAACACTGAAGACACGACGGTCAATCCCGGATTCAGCGGATCTAAGTCCAGTCAGCAGAAAAAGTCGTTCAAAAGAAATAATCAGGGACCGTCAAGCCTGGACCGCATACTAGAGCGCTCGTTCCAAATTCATGGCACCCCGGACAAGCCAGCCAACCACACCAATAGAGACTGCTGGGTGTTCAAACAGGCCGGCAAGATAAACGCCGAAAACAAGGACAAGGGGCAGCACAGCGACGATGACGAAAAGCCCCGGCGTCCGAACGGGGGGACAAAAGAAATTGCCCCCAGGTGAAAACGGTCAACATGATCTACGCCACCCATATCCCCAAGCGGGAACGGAAGCGAGCACTATGGGACGTCTATGCGATGGAGCCAGTCGCCCCCAAATTCAACCCATGGTCAGCTTGTCCAATCACCTTTTATTGTAGGGATCATCCTACTAGCATTCGTCATGGCGGCTCAGCCGCATTGGTCTTAGACCCAATCATTGACGGATTCCACCTCACGCGAGTCCTTATGGACGGCAGAAGCAGCCTGAACCTGCTTTATCAGGACAAAGTGCGCAAGATGGGCATTGACCCTTCAAGGATCAAGCCCACCAAAACTACCTTTAAAGGTGTAATTCCTGGAGTAGAGGCCTGCTGTATGGGCTCTATAACACTGGAAGTGGTCTTCGGATCCCCGGATAACTTCCGGAGCGAAGAGTTAATCTTTGACATCGTCCCTTTCCGCAGTGGCTACCACGCACTGCTCGGACGAACCGCATTCGCTAGATTCAATGCGGTAGCACATTATGCATACCTCAAGCTCAAGATGCTAGGACCGTGCGGGGTCATCACTGTCAATGGGAATATGGACCGCTCCCTTCGAACAGAAGAGCATACGGCAGCCCTCACGGCAAAAGTACAATGTGGCCTACTCCGACAAACCAATCCGGCGACAACCTCGAGCACAGTCAAGCGAGTCCGGAGTACCCCGCAACAGGATCATCAGGAACGCCAAGAGCGTGATTAGCAGTCCGGCCTCCACTCAAGCCCCTTCAAAGCGGCATTCGTGCCACCCGTACACAATTATGCAATCGAGATACCATGGGCATAGGCGGAGGCGCATCAACGACTCAGTCAATAGTGCGGGTAACCGCCAACTACCTTCACACTCTTTCCCTCTTACATTTTAGGACACCGCGTTAGTGCAACATCCTCAGAAGAGCCGAATTGCCAGACTCATATGGGAGTGACATCCAAGGAGGCAGCAGACATTGTGCACAGAAGGAAATACCCAGGTGGAATCTATTTACGATCATTATACCTGCTTTATCTATCTGCTCACAGCCCGCCCTTGGATAGGACATGTCAAATAGTCCTATTTTATCCCTGCTTAATGCATCCATTATAAACATAGCGTCACCTTATTATACTTATTTGAGCATTTTCTTGTTTTATAAATGTTTATTTGGTATTGCATTCGTACACCTTGGTACGGTCAGTTTGCCAGGGGCTTCTCACGGCGCCCCGTAATATGGCAAATAAAGTCCGAACACTTTCAATAGTGCGGCACCCCGAACTTATAGCACTATATGCATCAGCTCCGAATCATGTCTTGGGTCTACAGTTGGGATAGCCCTGCTCCCTTGTTTTGGTGCCTTACGTTCCATTATATAGGCTAAGGTAGCGCAGGGAGAACTACAACGATTGTGTCCTGGTTCTTCCGGATGAGCACCTCAGTAGAGAAAGCTGAAAACTGACCAGCATGATGTGGCGAGAGCTGGTCGCTGTTTGAGAGGTCTTAAAATCCTTAAAGATTTTCTGCTTTAGGCGATAAATCGGCTTTGTATGATCTAGGCGTATATAGCACGCAAATTCGGCTTTCCGGATTCTAGGGGCTTCGCCGAAATTTAAAATTGTAGACTTCTATGGCTAAGTGAAAGTTATAAAGCCGCATAGTCCGATTGCCTTGTTCGATGTGCCGGACACCTCCTTAAGGGACCAAACATTTGGATAAAGAGTGTCTGGGTTTTCCACGAACACCCCAGTACTAGTTATGTGGGGGAGGAAGCCGACGACTGGCCTACTTTCAGAATTTTATAAACAGCCGCACAGAAGGTAATATTTTAAATAACAAAAGTGCTACATAGCGCAAGTAACTTCGTCCTTAAATTACAAACATGACAGAAGTGAATTCATTAAAAATGGTGTCCTTGGTACATTCATCAGCGACGAGACGAGCACCCTTCATAACGCCATCATAGTACAGCTCGGGATGGCGATGCGCCTTGCCCTCCGGCGGCCCGTCCTTGACCAGCTTCTCCGCATCCAACTTGCCCCAATGCACCTTGACGCGGGCAAAGGCTCGGCGGGCACCCTCGATGCACATGGATCGCTTGATCACCTCAAGCCGCGGGCAGGCATCCACCATCCGCTTGATCAGGCCGAAGTAGCTACTAGGCATAAGCTCATCAGGCCACATCCGGACTATGAAACCTTTCATAGCCAGTTCGTCCGCCCTGTGGAATTTGACCAACTGCTTCAGTTGGTCACTCAGAGGCATCGGGTGTTCGGCCCCAGCATACTGGGACCAGAACAACTTCTCCGTTGAGTTCCCCTCCTGGGAACGGTAGAACTCCGCAGCATCTGATACGCTGCATGGCAGATCTGCGAACGCCCCTGGAGAGCTCCGAATTCGAGTAAGTAAAAGAAACGCCTCCTGCATATGTTTGCTTTGCATAAAGAACTTCTTACCCGCTGCTATCTTCTTGGCCTCCTGGATCTCCTGCTGTGCTTTCTCGGCTTCGGCCTTGGCGTCCTTCAAATTCACAAGGGCCTTCGCAAGCTCGGCCTCTTTCGCCTTCAGATCATGCTCCACGGACTCGCATTTCTTGCCGAGGTCCTAGAGCACTTGCTGTACCTCAACTACCCTAGAACTTTGCTTTTCGCGCTCCTTACACTCCGAGGCCGCCTTTTCTTTGGCCTCCGATAGCACCTTCTTCATGGACGCCACTTCGGTGGTGGCCCCTGTTTCACAGTCACGACGCTTTGGCGTTAGACTAGCCAATTTTGGTATATCCAAAAATACATAAGAGAGGGGAATCAATTACCCCTGTTCTCTTCGAGCTGCCTCCTCGTGAGGTCGAGCTCTCCCTGTGCCTGCTCCAGGTCCCGCTTCAGTTCGGCAACCTCGGCAGTACGGGCAGCAGCAGCATGCAGCACAGCCTGCTTACACACACAAATATTTATTGTTACTCCTACAGATTATTATTGACCCTCCATTTGGTTTTTCTTTCCGAACACCAAACAGAGTATCAGGGGCTACTACCTATCGGGTGGTAATTTTGCACATATTTATTACTTACCTCAAAGCCTGTCAGGAGGCTGGTGCAAGCTTCGGTTAGTCCCCTCTTGGCGGACAAAACCTTCTGAATCATTGTACTCATGAGAGTACGGTGCTCTTCATCCATGGAAGCGCCGCGAAGCACTTCTAACAGACAGTCCCGCGCCTCATGCGCAACGGAAGTCCGCGACACAGACGGCTCGCCCTTCCTAACAAGGGGTCGCCCGCTTGAGTCCGGAACCATCGAAGGTTCCAGAATTGTGTTCGGCTGAGAGCCCGGCTGGCCATGGCTCCCGTCGACACGATCCGCGGTGATCTTGAACCCCGCCTCGGGGCGTCTCCAAAGTCACCCCCCCTGCTCTGGGAGCCTTTGGGACAACACCTTCGTGTCATCCGCGGGTTGAGGAGTAGTGGCTGTCGGAAGCGAATTTATCTCCGAATCGCTCAGGGACCCGGAGGAAGATACCTCGGGGTGATCCCTGGCCGGACTGCACACATGTTCGGCATTATAAATACAAAAACTATGAAGTGAAACCATGATAGAATGCGGACACTTACGATCGCACTAGGGGCTTCCCCTGGGCAGCCACCCCTCCTCGCTGTGATCGGCCGTGGCAGAATAGTCCGGAAGGGATCCCTTCCCTTTCTTGGACGCCCCAGCCTCCCCTCACGGGGTGGCTTTCCTCTTCTTCTCCCCCCCAGTGTGGGGAGGTAGAATCTCTTCCTGATTCCCCCCGCCTCCGCGGGAGGAATCCGTCTCGTCGTCATCGGACGACAGGGGAATGACGGCCCTGCGCCGAGGGCCTTTTCCGGCCCCCTGGTCCGCTTCCCCGGGCCCCTCATCCTCTTTGGATGGGGCTTATTCTTCTTCCTCCTACCCTTCGTGGGAGGAGTCCGCCTCGTCATCTTCGGACGAGGCTTCCGGCACAACCTTATGCCGGAGACCCTTTCGGATCCCCGGGGCTTTCTTCTCGGACTTCTTCGCCGGGACCAGCATCTCCGTCAGGAGAGCATCTGCTGTGCCTTCTGGCAGCGGCGCCGGGCAGTAAACATGCTCCGCTATCTCCACGTAATCCTGAAGCAAATATGCACTACTACTTAAGGCACTCCCATGAAAATATCGGGAAGAACTGGGTCTGGTGTCAGTCTAAGAACTCACCGGCCTAGGAGCCCGTGCGGCTTGAAGCCTGCGGCCCTCGGATGTTGGAGGGGGTACTTCGGAGGCCTTGAACAACACCTTCCATGCGCCTTTGTGCGTCATGTCGTAGAGCTTCTGGAGCGTCCAGTGTTCGGTTGGGACGAACTGCCATAGATTGACGGCCCGCCTTTGGCAGGGCAGGATCCGGCGAACGAGCATGACCTGGATCATGTTGACAAGCTTGATGTTCTTGTCCTTCATGCTTTTGATGCATGTCTGGAATCGCCCCAGGACAGGCCCTTCTTCTCCCAGGAGGTGAGCCCAGTAGGGGCTCCGGATCAGAACTCGGGGGCCGCTGCCCAGTTGGCGCCGTGTGGCTCGGTGATGTAGAACCACCCCGATTGCCATCCTTTTACATTCTCCGCAAAGGAGCCGTCGAGCCATGCGACGTTAGGCATTTTGCCCACCGTGGCCCCTCCGCACTCTGCTTGTTGGCCGCTTACAACCTTCGGCTTCACGCACAAGGTTTGCAGCCATAGGCCGAAGTGAGGCCGGATGCGGAGGAAGGCCTCGCATACAACGATGAACGCCGAGATGTTGAGGACGAAGTTTGGGGCTAGATCATGGAAATCTAGCCCGTAGTAGAACATGAGCCCGTGGACGAAGGGATGCAGTGGATATCCCAGTCCACGGACGAAGTGGGCGATAAATACGACCCTTTCGTGGGGCCCTCGGGTCGGAATGATCTGCCCGGCGTCTGGTAGACAGTGCGCTATGTCCGCGGCCAAGTATCCAGCCGCCCGAAGATTTGCAATGTGCTTCTCCTTGACGGTGGAAGCCACCCACTTGCCTCCAGCTCCTGACATGTTTAGCTGTGCGGGGAAGATTTGGGCTTGGGCACTGGAGCTCGAGGGCGCATGAGTGGGCAAAGGAGGAAGAAGGCGTGGGTGAAAATGGGGAAATCTTATCCCTTTATAGAGGAGCCGAGAGCGGTGTGCCTCTCCACTTGCCTGTTGAGAATCGCTTGTTTCCCAAGCGCCACGAGTAATGGCATGGTGAGATTACCCATACCCGTATTGATGAGAATCCCGTGATAAGGAGACACGATCTCTGCTTCGACAAGACTTGTCAAAGAAACCGCCTCGTAATATGCGTTGTAGCTGGTTGTGGGAAAATGGATCGAATAATGATCCGACCATAATGACATGTCATGTCATCAGAAAAAGTTGTCAGCATATTGCATTTGTGAAATATCATTCTCTCTACGGTGGCATATGAAGATCATCTTGCAGATTCGGACACGGTCTACGTGTTCGATAACCACTTTGGAGTATTTCGAGAAGGAACCCGCCTTGCAATGCCGAAGACAATACTGCACGCCGGACTCATCGTCATTGAAGCCTGGTTCAGGGGCTACTGAGGGAGTCCTGGATTAGGGGTATCCGGACAGCCGGACTGTGTACAACGTCCGGACTATTGAAGCGTGAAGATACAAAACTCAAGACTTCGGCCCGTGTCCGGATGGAACTCTCCTTTGCGTGGAAGGCAAGCTTGGCGATCTGGATATTATATTTCCTTCCTTATAACTGACTCCATGTAAACCCTAGGCCTCTCCGGTGTCTATATAAACCGGAGAGGTTGGTCCTTAGAAGGCCGATCACAATTACAATCATACCATCATAGGCTAAGCTCTTAGGGTTTAGCCTCTATGATCTCGTGGTGGATCTACTCTTGTACTACCCATATCATCAATATTAATCAAGCAGGAAGTAGGGTTTTACCTCCATCGAGAGGGCCTGAACCTGGGTAAACATCTGTGTTCCTTGTTTCCTGTTACAATCGGCCTTGACGCACAGATCGGGACCCCCCTACTCGAGATCCGCCAGTTTTGACACTGATAGCGCCGTCGTCCACCCGAGCTCAGCTGCTCCAATGACAGAAGGGTCCAGCACAGTAGGGATCCAGCCTCCAGACTTTCTTTCGCCGCCTCAGATCTTCTTCCCCGCCACCGGCAGCCATGAAAACTGCATTACCATAATCAACCGAGCAGATGACCTCGAGGACTACACGGGTCCGCAAGACAGGTCGCACTCTTTCGTGTCTGCTTACTTATGCATCACTTAATATTACATGCTACTTTATCGTCCTGTTCATCGATTAGACTCCGAGTCAGCTCCAAACTAATGGTCAAACTTGAGTTTTTAAATGGTTGTGGGTTACATATCAGGGCCGCAATCAATAGTATCTATCTACTATCTGGTTAATCTCCGGTGTCTACTATGAGTTTCATGTTGGGTGGGAAACAAACAATAAAGAAGCCATTACCTGTATTTTTTAACTCAAGCCATTGTGTGCCTGCTATTATTAGTTTAGGGTCTATCCACAGGTTGCTACCATCACTCCGGATTTCTGCATGCACTCCTTACATAATCTCACTATGTTTATTCCTATGCATGACAATTATTGTAAACAATGGAACTAAACATATAGAACAAAAGAGATGAGCCTTGCGTGGCAATAAATTTCATGCAGACGTTGCTCCATGGTAGGCGCAAAGGCAGCCCCCCTCCACACATTTCAGATTGTAATCGAGAGGAAGATATATGTTCTGAGGGGGATTCAGAAGGAGAAGACAACTCCTATTTACCCCCTGAGTTCTTCGCTCTAACTTGGCATGCCGATGTTGGTTATATCATGCATATGGTGCCTTGCATTGCTTACTTTATACATAAAATATGTCATCTGCTTATTTTAGACATCCTTTGTGTGAATGACATCTGTTTAGTTTATTCATCGTTTATGTGAATTATGCAACGCCACTTGTTTAGCCAGGCATCGTATATGTGAATTTTGCAATGCCATCCTGCTTAGCCAGTCATCTTATATGTAAATTATATCAGCCATCCTTTTTTTGTTACATATTACATTTGTCAACAATGTTAGTACGCTCAACTGCTATTCGTGTGCATCAGCCATTTGACACGGTGATGGAAAATTATGGAGTGAAAATAAGGTCTTCAGAGCAGACTATGCTATCTGACGAAG
The DNA here is from genome assembly GCF_002162155.2 of Triticum dicoccoides. NCBI lineage: Eukaryota > Viridiplantae > Streptophyta > Magnoliopsida > Poales > Poaceae > Triticum > Triticum dicoccoides. Next base: position 82,700,228 of record NC_041381.1, read on the forward strand.
CACATATCTCGCTGGTTACGGATAGCTCCTCAGAGGAGGATTCAGAGACAGATGACCAGTCCTATCCCCCCCCCCCCCGACGTGTATGCTCTAACTTGGCAGGGTTATGTTGCTCATATCGTGCGTATGGTGTCTCGCATTGCTATGTCATTTGATTAGTTTAGACATGCTTTGTGTGAATGGCACCTATTCAGTGTCTAATTACCATATATGTGAATTATGCATTGCCATCTTGTTGCAAGACATTATATATGTGAATTATACAATGCTATCTTGTTGCAAAGGCATTATATATGTGAATTATGCAATGCCATGTTGTTTAGCCAATCATCATGTATGTGAATTATATCATGCTATCATTTTTTTGTATTACGTATTCCATTTGTCGACAACGTTTGTATATTCAACTACTCTTCCTGTGCATCAGCCATTTGAAGTGGTGATGGAAGTATCTGGAGTGAAAACAAGGTATTCAGAGCAGACAATGCTACCTGCTGAAGCAGACATCTTGCTGGTTACTGAGAGCTCCCCAGAGGAGGATTCAGAGACTGATGACTAGTCCTATTTCCCCCCTGAGGTCTATGCTCAAACTTGGTAGGGTTATATTACCCATGTCATGCATGTCGTCTTGCATTGCTTAGTTTTTACATCATATGTGGATCGCCATCTACTTACTTGCTTACTATATAAATCATATATTTGAATTATATCATGCCATCATGTGTACATAGTACATACACATCATCTATCTGAATTATGGCATGGCCACCCATTTAATAAATACATCATATAGTTATATCAACTCATCCTGTTTAGTGTTTACAGTCATCATATTTTGAATTATGGCATTCTATCCGTGAATGTATGTGAATTATGGCATGCCAACCTATTTAATAAACATATTATATAGTTATATCATGTCATCCTGTTTACATAGTCATCATATTTTGAACTATGACTTTCCATCTTTTTTAGTTAGCCATCATAATGTGAAATTGTGTCATGCTATCCCCGTTAGTTAGCCATCATATATGTGAAATTGTGTCAAGCTATCCTGTTTGGTTAGACAACATAAATATGAATTATTTCATGCCCTCTTTTATTCCCCACTATCCATTGCACCTGTCTATCATAGAATGTCTATACTTTCAATTACTTTTCTTGTTTATCAGCCATTTGAATTGGAGAGGGGGTTGGCAGTATCTAAGGGAGTAACAACACTGTCTTCAGAAAAGACAGTGCTATCAGTTGATGCAGATAGAACCACGGTTGTACTTGCCCAAGGACCAGATCCACCACACATAACCCAGATTATCGTAGATTGTATCCCTACCCAGTTGGACAGAGAACTAGCTACACCCCTTCTAACCCCAACCCCGGTAGATAGTAACCTAGTTCCAGTTGACACAACACCGTCTCCACCACAAAGCACCCAAACACGAGCAGTTAGTAAGGGAACTACAGTGCCCAAAGCACCAGGACCACCACTCTGAATCCCAACTCAACGCTTAAAGGAGAAGAAGATTTGTTCTCAGGTCAGGTTCTGTAGATATGGTTCATTGTCACATCCCTAGTTCTGGTATGCACTAGACTAGCACTTCATGTGTGCATCATGTTTAAACTTTGAAAGAAACTTGAAATGGGGATTGCTCAAACCCTAGCACCAGATCAAATCAACTAGGTTCAAATAAAAATATTCTCAATGAACCCAAAATGCTCTTCAGAAAAGTTCATTATTTTTGGATTGGTCTAGAACCTCTCCCAAAAATGGTGCACATTTTTCTAGGCCATTCTGGATTTTTGAATTAAATCATATAGTATTTTCATTTGGGAATTTAAATGCTATTAAATATTTTAATTGCTCAAATAATCCCAAACTGAAATGTTTACTGTAGGATATATTCCCAACAATGGTCATGAGCAGTTGCATGATTTTTGGGATTGATTTAGTATTTTTAATAAAGCCACAAAGCTGCAGGAAAATAGAAAACAGGAATTAAAAGAGAAAGAGAGAGAACTTACCTGGCACTTACCTAGCAAAGCCCACCTAGCCTGGCACTTTAGCAGCCCAGTCGGGCAAAACCAGCCCAGCCCACCAGGGGCTCCTCCCTGTCGTCTTCCACCTCCTGCCAGTTGGCAGGAGGGCGTGTGGCCGCCGTGCTCGCACACGCGCCCCGGCCACCTCCTGCTTGCCGCTCCCCCTCGATGATCTGGCTTTCTCTGGTGGTGCCACACACCTCCCTGCCTCTCTCCCTCACTCTTCTTTGCTCATCCCCATCCTCTGCTCTCTCACCGCACGTGCCCGAGCGCACCCGATGACACCGACGAGCACCACCACGGCCATGGCCATCCCCGAGCCTCTCCAACGCATCCCCAAGCTCCGCCTAGACGCCCTCGCCCTCTCCATCGAGCTACACGTCGCTGGGAGGCCTGTTCCGCCGTCACCGCCGTCTTCTTCAACCTCAGGCATCCGAGATGCCGCCGGCCGATTCGTCTGCCCCAGGTCATCCACGAGCAAGCCGAGCCCCTCCTCGAGTTCACGGTGAGCTCCTCCACCGTTTCCCCTAGCCTCGTGGTCTGCTTCTCGCCGTAGATGCCATCCCCATGAGCTCCGAAGCTCGCCGGCGCCATGCTATGTCGCCGTCGTGGCTACGGACACCGTAGCTCGCAACTGAGCTCGTCATCGTGCTCGGGTTGCTCCCATAATTTGAACTCAGCCGCTAGCTCGCCTTGCCGTGCACCGCAGCGCCGTAGCCGTCGTTGCCCGAACTCCAGCCGCCGCCCAACTCGCCGCTGCCGCCGCTACAGCCTGCCTCGCGACCTGCTACCGCCTCTGCTAGATGTGCGGGAGCACGGGATCCCTCCTGGTGCCCTCAGCGCACCCAGCCACTGCCCTAGAGCCACGCCGGCGAGCCTCCGCTGCGAGATGGGGTCGCCGCCGGCTGAACTCTGGCGAGCCGATGTGGCCGCGTGATGAGCGCTAATCACGGCCAGCTAACCCTCCCCAGAGCCACTGACTACCAGGCCCCACGCCCTAATTAACCCCAAGATTTATTTCCTGTTTAGTTTAGATTAACCCCAGTGGCCCCACGTGTCAGCTTTGACCTTGGTCAAGTCAACGTTGGCCGGTCCCACCTGTCATACACCCAAACCAGCCTGAGACATTGACGTATGGGTCCCAAAGGTCAGGTTTGACATGGGCGACCCAGTTGACTTGCTGACATCACACCTATGTCATGCTGACGCAGTAACTTATTTTCTGGATTTATTCTTATATAGGAAATTCCAGAAAATAACCACAACTTCTAAAAATCATAGAAAATCAACCGTAGCTCCAAATGAAATAAGTTATATATGAAAAATGATCAGAAAAATCCAATCTATCCATTTGTACTAGTTTCATGCATGTTTAAACAAGCTAACTAGCTGTTTAGTGCAAAACATGATAAAGCACTATTTAAGATCACAAGTGAGTTTGAACTTTGAATCTTTGGTTCAAAATAGCTCAAACCCATTTGGTTGTAGTTGCCTTAGACCAACACACTCATTTTACCATGTCATGATCATGCATCATATTGTTGCATTGCATTGATTGTGTTTCCTCTCTGTTGCCGGTAATTGTCCCCCTAGTAGACGTGGTTCCGACGATGAGATCCATGACACCGATGAAGAGCTATATTATCTTCAGAAGTGCCAGGCAAGCAAAACCCCCTTGTTCATTCCGATACAATCTCACTCTCTCGCTCCTGCTCTCTTTTACTCCATTAGGACAACAATGATTCAACTGTTACTTGCTGCGGTAGCTGAACCCCTTTATCCTCTGCATGACCTGTCATTGCCACAGTAAATAGATGAAACCCACTAGCATGAGTAGGAGTTGTTTGAGCCCTGATGTGCCTACTCATTCATGCTTGTTTGTCATGCCTGCTACTACTTAGAGTTGAGTCAGGTCTGATTCATTGGGGATGAATCAGAGGTGTGTGAACATGTCCTACTGTGTGTGAGCCAAGTGTGTGAACACGATTTGGTAAAGGTAGCGGTGAGAGGCCATGTAGGAGTACATGGTGGGTTGTCTCATTGAAGCCGTCCTCAGGAACTGAGTTCTGTGTTTGTGATCCATGAACAACTACTACCACACATTGGGATCCTTAATTGACTCTCTCGACTTATTAACCGACTTGATCTCTGTCCAGGAGTCGCAACTAGTTTCTGGTGTTTGTAGGTAGTGGTAGTAGTGTACCAAGTGGCACCCGGTACAGGTGGGCTTGGCACAGACTAGGCACAGTGGCCCGGTGTACCAAGTGGCACCCGGTTGGTGGACTTGGGAACCCTGCTCACATTGTTTGGGGCCGTGAGTGACACCCCGGCCGGATCTCCTTGCGGATGGAACCCGAATAGGCGACAAACCTGGACGAGAGACTTGTGTGGTTAGTCAGGTCATGGCCGACTCCCTCCCCATGCTTCCGCTTGAAGGTTGCCGAGATACATGAGATGTACATGGCGGTAAGTGGCGAGAGCGTGTGTGAAGAAGTACACCCCTGCAGGGTTAATATGATCTATTCGAATAGCCGTGTCCGCGGTAAAGGACTTCTGGGTTGCCTGTACAGTTCATAGACAAGTGAAAGTGGATACTCTAAAATGCACAAGATAAGTGTGAGTGCTATGGATGGCGTTCTCGTAGGGAGACAGGAGCAGATCCATAGTGGTGTATTGATATGGTGAATATGTGGACTCGTGTGCGCGACCTTAAAAGAGTTACTTGCAGTCATAGTTCAGGTAAGCCACCGAGTCAAAGCTGGCTTGCTGCAGTTAAACTCCACCATCCCCTTTGTTGATAATGATGCATACGTAGTTAGTTCTGATGTAAGTCTTGCTGGGTACATTTGTACTCACGTTTGCCTATTTTATGTTTTTGCAGAGAGACTTCAGTCTCACTAGTAGTTCCGCGTGAACTTCGACGTTTAGCTTGTTACCTTAGCTACGATCTTGTGCCCTCGGCAGGATCTAGTAGATAGTCAGGCTTCTCAGCCTTTTTCATTTGTAGATGTCTGTACTCAGACATGTTAAGCTTCCGCTCGTGCTTTGACTTGTATGCTCTGATTGTTGGGTCATGCGACCCATGGTTGTAATATCTTGCTCCTTGGAGCCTATTGAATAAATACTTGAGCTGTAGAGTTATGTTGTGATGCCATGTTGTATTTGCACATATCGGGAATATTGTGTGTATGTTATTGAAATGCTTGGTGTCAGGACCCCGACTCAATGTCACATCGATCTAGCCTGTAACACCTCATATCACTTTGCGGCCTCACGCACGGTATTCCCACGGGTGTCGCCTTACCTTTGCCCGGGACCGTTTGCGCCTTTTGGCTCACGTATAGGATGATGTCGCTAGCATCCATATGATAAGGAGCCCGGGCTGACATGACTAGTCGTAAACCCAAAGTGGCACAGACTTACAGGGACAGGCATCCATGACCCAGCATCGAATGTGTCGGTCATCAGCGGGTGAATCCAGGCTGTAGCACTGGGCTAGCAGGACTCCGGTGAACCGGGCTATAGCGGGCTAACAGGACTCCAGTATTCATCGCGTGACATTTCCCCGAAGGGACAGACACAGGAACGAAGGACACATGCCGGCCAGCTAAGTGTTCCGGAGCAGTAGCAAGCTACCATGGCTCGGTGGAAACACTAGGAGACATTTCCCGGTAAGAGAGGCTACTAAAGATAAACAACTAGATAGTCAGATCCCACACATACCAAGAATTTCAATAACATACACACAATATGCTCGATATGTGCAAATACAACATGGCATCACAAAATGACACTACAACTCAAGTATTTATTCATTAGGCTCCGAGGAGCGAGATATTACAAACATGGGTCTCATGACCCAACAATCAGAGTATACAAGTCAAGCACAAATGGAAGCTTAACATGTCTGAGTACAGACACCTACAAATGAAAAGAGGCTGAGAAGCCTGACTATCTACCAGATCCTGCCGAGGGCACAAGATCGTAGCTGAGGTAACAAGCTAAACGTCGAAGTCCACGTGGAACTACTAGTGAGACCGAAGTCTCTCTGCAAAAACATAAAATAGGCAAACGTGAGTACAAATGTACCCAGCAAGACTTACATCAGAACTAACTACATATGCATCATTATCAACAAAGGGATGGTGGGGGTTTAACTGCAGTAAGCCAGCTTTGACTCGGTGGCTATCCTGAACTACGACTGCAAGTAACTCTTTTGAGGTGGCGCACACGAGTCCACATATTCACCATATCAATACAGCACTATGGATCCGCCCCCGTCTCCCTACGAGAACGCCATCCATAGCACTCATGCTTATCTTGCGCATTTTAGAGTATCCACTTTCACTTGTCTATGAACTATGCAAGGGGTCCAAGTTTCCATATCCGAGGAATCCGGCTATTCGAATAGATAATGATAACCCTGCAGGGGTGTACTTCTTCACACACGCTCTCACCACTTATTGCCCTGTACACGTCATGTACCTCGGCAACCATGAAGCAGAAGCCGGGCGAGGGAGTCGACCACGACCTGACTAACCGAACAAGTCTCTAGTCCAGGTTTATCGCCTATTCGGGTTCCATCCGCAAGGAGATCCGGCCGGGGTGTCGCTCACGGCCCCAAACGATGTGTGCAGGGTTCCCAAGCCCACCATCCGGGTGCCACTTGGTACACCGTGCCACCGTGCCTAGTCTGTCCCAAGCCCACCTGTACCGGGTGCCACTTGGTAGACTACTAACACTACCTACAAACACCAGAAACTAGTTGCAACTCCTGGATAGAGATCATGTTGATTAATAAGTCAAGAGAGTCAATTAAGAATCCCAATGTGTGGTAGTAGCTGTTCATGGATCACAAACATAGAACTCAGTTCCTGAGGATGGCTGCAATGAGACAACCCACCATGTACTCCTACATGGCCTCTCACCGCTACCTTTACCAAATCGTGTTCACACACTTAGCTCACACACAATAGGACATGTTCACACACCTCTGATTCATCCCCGATGAATCAGACCTGACTCAACTCTAAGCAGTAGCAGGCATGACAAACAAGCATGAATGAGTAGGCACATCAGGGCTCAAACAACTCCTACTCATGCTAGTGGGTTTCATCTATTTACTGTGGCAATGACAGGTCATGCAAAGGATAAAGGGGTTCAGCTACCGCAGCAAGTAACAAATATGTCGTTGTTGTCCTAATGCAGTAAAAGAGAGCAGGAGCGAGAGAGTGGGATTTTATCGGAATGAACAAGGGGGGTTTTGCTTGCCTGGCACTTCTGAAGATAGCATTGAGTCTTCATTAGTGTCAACGATCACATCATCGGTACAGCGTCTACCGAGGGGGAACAACACCGGCAAACACAGAAGAAACACGATCAATGCAATGCACAATATGATGCATGCTATAACATGGCAATATGAATGTGTTTTGGGCTAATGCATCTAGCAACAGGTTAAATGGGGTTGGTTTGAACACTAGGTTCAAATTCAAACTCCATATGTGAGATTTTAAATGCCATTTAATTGATTTGTGCTAAACAGCAGCTATAAGTTGTTATAACATGCATGAAAATGTTACAGATGGATAGATTGGATTTTTCTGATCATTTTTCATATATAAATTATTTCATTCTGAGTTACGGTCGAATTTCTGTGATTTATTCAAGTTTTAGCTATTTTCTGGAATTCCTGATTATTTGTAAAATAAACTAAATTCCAGAAAAGGAATATTGCGTCAGCATGGCGTCATGCTGACCTCAGCAGAGTCAACAGGGCAGCCACGGGTCAAACCTGACCAGGGGGGTCCACTGGTCAGTGACACATCGCTGGCATGAGTCACTGACGTGTGGGGCCGGTCAAAGGCCATGTCAGCAAGTCAAACTGACGTGTGGGACCAGCTGGGTTAATAACTAATCTAAACAGAAACTAAACTGGGAATAATTAGGGCGCGGGGCCCATGTGTCAGTGAGCAACGGGTGTAGTTAGTGGCGTCATTAGCCACTAATGGCGGTGCCACGTCAGCTCGCTGGAGTGTCGCCGGCGAAGACCATGGCCGACGACGGAGATGCACCGTGTGCTTGCTATGGAGCACCATTCGACGCGTGGTTTGCTCCTACGGGTAGCTAAAGGTGCGCCGCATCCAGCTGGGCGAGCGGCAGCGGCTGTGGTGGCCGGAGCTCACCGAAAACGAGCTCGCGGCGGCGCCGTAGTTCCGGACCTCAACGAGAATGGAGCTCCGATGCACAGGGAAACTAGTGGAGGGTCTCAGAAGACTCCTGACGATGTGAGGAGCACAAATATGTGCTCGGCCGTGACAGATGCTAGCTCAAACGACAACGAGCTACGCGGCGGCGGCATGGAGCTCTCGGCCACGACGGGGCTATGGCCTAGAGGTCAAAAGCGACCAGGGAAGAAGGGGGAAACGACTCAGGGGCTCACTTCGAGTCCGTTGGGAGGGTTAGTGGGCTCGAAGATGTCTTCTCGGGGGCGAATCGACGACGGTGATCGACGGGGCTGAAGGTTGAGGAAGGCGGCGGTGTGGGCGTTCGGGGGCGTCCGGTGGCGCGTGTGTCCTTGAGGAGGCGTAGACGACGGAGGTGGAGCTCCTGGACAGTTGGGAAGGCTAGACGGTGGCTGTGGCCGCGGCGAATAGCGTCGGTGGCGATGGTGGCGTTCGGCCATGGCTGCGGC
>NC_041381.1:82709349-82745397 GCF_002162155.2 Triticum dicoccoides
GGTGGGCTGCCAGCACAGGAGCTGGGCCGGTTGCTGGCGCCAGGTAGGCGACAGGTAGGTTTCCTGCTCTTTTTTTATTGTTCTGTTTTCTTTTATTAATATCTTTTGCCATTGTTTTGAATTTAAACAAATTCAAAGACAGTGACAAAATTCCCCTGAACATTTTATTTAGCACAATGGAATTATACCAGAGCACATAAAAATGTTTCGGTTATTTGAACATATATTCAGTAATATTTGGATATAAGTTCAAATTCAAAAATAGTATTGATTTAAATTCAAAGTCCCAAGATTAAGTCCTTAAAAATGTTCAATATTTTGGTTGGGACCAGAACCCTTGCCAAAAATTATCAAACATTTAAGAAGAGCATTTTGGAACAATGAATGAGATTTTAGGGTTTTTGCCCTTCTTTTATTTAAGTTTTTTTTTAGGCTTCCAAATTTCCTCAGTTCAAGTTTCAAAAATTTAAACATGATGCAAACACTAGGCAGCACTAGAAGCTAGGGATGTGACAACTCACCCCCACTAAACAAGAATCTCGTCCCGAGATTCAAGCATAGGGTAAGATGAAGGGGAAACACAAACTAGTATAATCTTCACGATCCAGGGTGCACTTCATAAAAGCGTTGATTCGATCACCATCTTTGTCCCATCGTCTTGCTCTGAGAACTCCGGCTAATCATGACAAGAAGAGGAAAAGGACAACTCCGGAAGAATCGATCTTCGCGAAGATCAATCAACTTAGGATCAGCTCACAAAGTGAGTCATAACAACATCTCTTGAGCTGAGACACGAAGCATACATCTGAAGAAATGTAGTGAGACAGATGACGAGGGCTCATTAGGTAGGCAATAATTCCACACCTAAGAAGGTGGTGAACGGTTGCCAACGTAGTGAGGAGTTGAGTTGCCATGATACCATAACAAGACATCTTGGAGGAGGTGACTCATAGATTATCCCCTTAAGTGGCAAAAAGAATTACCTTTGATTCAAAGATCATTGAAACTCTTTATACCAGCCTAAGGCAATTATCGAGCGATCGTTTGGAGGGGTGCAAAGGAATGGCATACCCAGACTAGAATGGATGATGTGGATTACCTTGTTGAAAACAACACAAGAGATGATTTTAGTAACTGGGAAAAGCTCAACAGTAGAGAGTGAATCCACTGTTTGAAAAGTTATAGCATAACCGAGGAAACTGAGAGCAAACCTAGTTAGTGCCGATGGTAACACCTAACGCTTGTGCGTGCTCTCAAGAACTTGAGCATTTCCATATTCATCAAGGTTTTACCAATATCCATGTCAGGGATCCTGGCAACACAACATACTACCATGATGGCTAATGATGGATGATGCAGATGCAAAGGAAGATAACACCTTCTCAGATTTCACCTTAGCGAGGCCAAGGAAACAAAATCTGGATAATCGACCGAGAGACATTTAGCACTCCGCTTCTAATGTTCTCCTTGATGTGCTAGCGTAATCCATAGATAATTATGGTTTGATATCTAGAACATCAAGTAAAAGATCGGACTTCGGGAGCACAAGAATCCATAAGGAATAACTACGGAGGTAAATCCTGCGAAATCCTTATGGGGAGGTGGCCAACTTCTTCAAACAAGATACTACAATTATAGGTCTTCCGGCTGGGTGTGTTGGCCACGACATCCACTTTACTGGTTATCGAGGGACCAATATTATAGTTCTTGGGAAATGTTCCAACCATCATATCTGCCTGAGGTTCAGAACTGGTTGGTGTCAGAATATTCCAGACTCATCGAGTCTAGGAAGAAAAATGAAAGTTTGCAACACAAATCAACGAGATGACGTTGCGAGATTCTCGGGAAATGAACTACGATAGCAAGCTCCAAAGCATGAGCTGGTTCTGCTACGCACGTGTGAACACGCTGTTCCAGGCAAACATGATCACATGGTAGTCTTACAATAAAACACTACCGAGTTCGGGTAGGGAACCATCATTCAGGATATCGAAGTTCTTTCATAAGTCCGGATTAGCTCTTATGAAGGAACTCCTTCCCCTTGAACAAATCAATTAGTGGCTTGGGGTGCTACGGAATACATATGGAGTGGAGGTAATTAATCTACCAAACCATAGTATACTTTGCACATGCATGACTGACTTGGAATCATTCCAGAGGAGCAAAAACAAACTTTCTCGAATTCATGACGGCAACTTACATCAAATGCACGTGAATCAGAGGAAGTCACTTCTTTCATCGAAACATATGCTTCATGCACGGAACATGAAGATAATGCTTATAGAAGTTTCCAATAATAGCTTAATGTTCAACAAAATCATGGAGGAGATAAGGATGTTGTCAATGGGCTCAACAACAATTCATCTGACTTCCCTTTTAAAAGGAATTCCATAGTTAAGTGAACACGTTGATAGCATTGGTCAGACCAAAGAATATAATGGTGTATGCTCGAGGAAAAACCACGAGTAAGACAACATTACGAATATCGTTGGTTCTGATTTGATTTGACGATAGCCCATACTTAAATCAAAGGTTTGGGTAAGATAATAGATCCAACAATTGTTCACAAGGACCAATTGATGAAGATATCATCTTTCTTCAACACACACACACACACAAAGATATCCCTTAACATGAACTAAGTCGGACAAGCTTTTATCTTCCAACTCTCCAAGTTGTTGTTTAGCTTATCCAACTAGCTCAGTGTATCCAACACGGATTCTTGGAGAAGGGGTGGTTTACAGGAATAAACCAACTTGATCACGAACTCAACATAGCGGTCAGGTGACAACCTGGTAATACTTCCAAGAAGATATACGGAAAATCACGAACCACCGATATGTTACTAAGCTCGAGAACAATCTTGCTTTTCAGGGCAAGATGATATGATCAAATGAGCGAGGACTTGACAAAATCCTAACTCATCAATCAAAGAGTGCACCAGGAAATAAGGACTAGGTAGCACAATCTATCTTAGAATGGTGATTCAATAACCAACATGCTAAGAATGAGAATATTGTCCATTTACTACCAAGCAACAAGGTTGCTAGGAGTATTGATTTCACACATCATAGTTCACCCGTCGGCGTTCCGGTTGCAACAACATGGAAGCCGAGAAATGAATAATGATGGCAAGAAGTATCACTGCAACAAGAATTCATAAGAGGGTGTGCAATTCCAATGATATTCCTGATATAAAGATGGTAATACCTCAAGGTAGAGCAGACCAGAAGCTGGATTGCAACTCGATCTGCGGAACACAACTACTTTGACCCAATCCTACATATGGATGAGGTACTGGAGTTTGTTTCTCCTAGTCATTCTGAACTAGAACTGCTTGACAGACCACAAGAGTAATAGGCATCGATGAACGAATGCACACATAATCTTGACTATCAATTGATAGACGAGGGTCAGAAGACAACTAAAGAGGGACAACTCAAAGGAACATACGATTTTCTGAGTTGTGGATGCATGGTTTAGCATGTCGAACGAAGTTCAACATATTTCTTCCGGATAACCCATGCAGAAAGGTAGAACTGGCAGAGTCACAATATAGAATCGAGAACTCATCAAGAGCACTCTGGTTGTGATCTTTTGACCCAACAAACTTCTGCCATAAAGTGATTCATAGTATTTGGAAGAAGGAAATACCACGAACTTCGAGGACTATCGCAAAGTTACTAATATCCTAAAGGAACTAGCAAACACTATCAACATGAAGTAAGTAGAGTGAATCTCGGGTTCAAAACCCAGGAATAGAATACCTACTCTACTAAGTAGCATCACGGGATGCTTTCGAGAATAAAGGCCAGAATCATCACACTAGGACACAAATCATGGCTAAGTTACTAGGTGGTACTCTAAGACACCTAGGGTCATAATACTAGCTCCAACATATATGTTAAGGCAATAAAGTACCTCAACTCACTGATTTGTGTGATTAATCTGACCAAAGGCACATCGGAAACAGGAGGAAGGGATTTGCAAATGCATCCGACTATTTAGAAACCTGGGATGACTCGGACAGCATAACGGCTGTAAATGCTCAGAAAAGATTTGAGACAATCACAAAAATGGTGGCATAACCACTCAGAAGCACAATATCAAGGTTTCGAGATCAACAATTAACATACGGAAGTAGTAGGAACTGACTGAGATTAGAACCATCAATCCTACAAGTCTATGGATAAGTAACACGTGATCCTGATAGAAGAAGAGATAGCCTAGTTTCTTAACCCCGCAGGAAAGATAAGATGACTCAGATCAGAAGGCATGAGATATAAGGAGTAAAAAGAGCCTTACGTTCCCATCCCACAATCAATTCCCCTACATATAACTAAAGCATTTCTAGACTCAACTTCGACCAGTTTGGTTTGGTAATCCTACAGGCAGTCAAGCTCTGATACCAACGCTGTCAGGACCTCGACTCAATGTCACATCGATCTAGCCTGTAACACCTCATATCACTTTGCGGCCTCACGCACGGTATTCCCACGGGTGTCGCCTTACCTTTGCCCGGGACCGTTTGCACCTTTTGGCTCAAGTATAGGATGATGTCGCTAGCATCCATATGATAAGGAGCCCGGGCTGACATGACTAGTCGTAAACCCAAAGTGGCACAGACTTACAGGGACAGGCATCCATGACCCAGCATCGAACGTGTCGGTCATCAGCGGGTGAATCCAGGCTGTAGCACTGGGCTAGCAGGACTCCGGTGAACCGGGCTGTAGCGGGCTAACAGGACTCTGGTATTCATCGTGTGACATTTCCCCGAAGGGACAGACACAGGAACGAAGAAGGACACATGCCGGCCAGCCTAAGTGTTCCGGAGCAGTAGCAAGCTACCATGGCTCGGTGGAAACACTAGGAGACATTTCCCGGTAAGAGAGGCTACTAAAGATAAACAACTAGATAGTCAGATCCCACACATACCAAGCATTTCAATAACATACACACAATATGCTCGATATGTGCAAATACAACATGGCATCACAAAATGACTCTACAACTCAAGTATTTATTCATTAGGCTCCGAGGAGCGAGATATTACAAACATGGGTCTCATGACCCAACAATCAGAGTATACAAGTCAAGCACAAACGGAAGCTTAACATGTCTGAGTACAGACACCTACAAATGAAAAGAGTCTGAGAAGCCTGACTATCTACCAGATCCTGCCGAGGGCACAAGATCGTAGCTGAGGTAACAAGCTAAACGTCGAAGTCCACATGGAACTACTAGTGAGACCGAAGTCTCTCTGCAAAAACATAAAATAGGCAAACGTGAGTACAAATGTACCCAGCAAGACTTACATCAGAACTAACTACATATGCATCATTATCAACAAAGGGATGGTGGGGGTTTAACTGCAGTAAGCCAGCTTTGACTCGGTGGCTATCCTGAACTACGACTGCAAGTAACTCTTTTGAGGTGGCGCACACGAGTCCACATATTCACCATATCAATACACCACTATGGATCCGCCCCCGTCTCCCTACGAGAACGCCATCCATAGCACTCACGCTTATCTTGCGCATTTTAGAGTATCCACTTTCACTTGTCTATGAACTATGCAAGGGGTCCAAGTTTCCATATCCGAGGAATCCGGCTATTCGAATAGATAATGATAACCCTGCAGGGGTGTACTTCTTCACACACGCTCTCGCCACTTATCGCCCTATACACGTCATGTACCTCGGCAACCTTCAAGCGGAAGCCGGGCGAGGGAGTCGGCCACGACCTGACTAACCGAACAAGTCTCTAGTCCAGGTTTATCGCCTATTCGGGTTCCATCCGCAAGGAGATCCGGCCGGGGTGTCGCTCACGGCCCCAAACGATGTGTGTAGGGTTCCCAAGCCCACCATCCGGGTGCCACTTGGTACACCGTGCCACCATGCCTAGTCTGTCCCAAGCCCACCTGTACCGGGTGCCACTTGGTAGACTACTAACACAACCTACAAACACCAGAAACTAGTTGCAACTCCTGGACAGAGATCATGTTGATTAATAAGTCGAGAGAGTCAATTAAGGATCCCAATGTGTGGTAGTAGTTGTTCATGGATCACAAACACAGAACTCAGTTCCTGAGGATGGCTGCAATGAGACAACCCACCATGTACTCCTACATGGCCTCTCACCGCTACCTTTACCAAATCTTGCTCACACACTTAGCTGACACACAATAGGACATGTTCACACACCTCTGATTCATCCCCGATGAATCAGACCTGACTCAACTCTAAGCAGTAGCAAGCATGACAAACAAGCATGAATGAGTAGGCACATCAGGGCTCAAACAACTCCTACTCATGCTAGTGGGTTTCATCTATTTACTGTGGCAATGACAGGTCATGCAAAGGATAAAGGGGTTCAGCTACCGCAACAAGTAACAAATATGTCGTTGTTGTCCTAATGCAGTAGAAGATAGCAGGAGCGAGAGAGTGGGATTTTATCGGAATGA
Source organism: Triticum dicoccoides (assembly GCF_002162155.2). NCBI lineage: Eukaryota > Viridiplantae > Streptophyta > Magnoliopsida > Poales > Poaceae > Triticum > Triticum dicoccoides. The sequence goes on from NC_041381.1 coordinate 82,715,813, forward strand.
ACAAGGGGGGTTTTGCTTGCCTGGCACTTCTGAAGATAGCATTGAGTCTTCATCAGTGTCAACGATCACATCATCGGTACAGCGTCTACCGAGGGGGAACAACACCGGCAAACACAGAAGAAACACGATCAATGCAATGCACAATATGATGCATGCTATGACATGGCAATATGAATGTGTTTTGGGCTAATGCATCTAGCAACAGGTTAAATGGGGTTGGTTTGAACTCTAGGTTCAAATTCAAACTCCATATGTGAGAGTTTAAATGCCATTTAATTGATTTGTGCTAAACAGCAGCTATAAGTTGTTCTAACATGCATGAAAATGGTAAAGATGGATAGATTGGATTGTTCTGATCATTTTTCATATATAAATTATTTCATTCTGAGTTACGGTTGAATTTCTATGATTTATTGAAGTTTTAGCTATTTTCTGGAATTCCTGATTATTTATAAAATAAACTAAACTCCAGAAAAGGAATATTGCGTCAGCATGGCGTCATGCTGACCTCAGCAGAGTCAACAGGGCAGCCACGGGTCAAACCTGACCAGGGGGGTCCACTGGTCAGTGACACATCGCTGGCATGAGTCACTGACGTGTGCGGCCGGTCAAAGGCCACGTCAGCAAGTCAAACTGACGTGTGGGACCAGCTGGGTTAATAACTAATCTAAACAGAAACTAAACTGGGAATAATTAGGGCGCGGGGCCCATGTGTCAGTGAGCTACGGGTGTAGTTAGTGGCGTCATTAGCCACTAATGGCGGTGCCACATCAGCTCGCCGGAGTGTCGCCGGCGACGACCATGGCCGACGACGGAGATGCACCGTGTGCTTGCTATGGAGCACCATTCGACGCGTGGTTTGCTCCTACGGGTAGCTAAAGGTGCGAATCGACGACGGTGATCGACGGGGCCGAAGGTTGAGGAAGGCGGCGGTGTGGGCGTTCGGGGGCGTCCGGCGGCGCGTGTATCCTTGAGGAGGCGTAGACGACGGAGGTGGAGCTCCTGGACAGTTGGGAAGGCTAGGCGGTGGCTGTGGCCGCGGCGAACGGTGTCGGTGGCGATGGTGGCGTTTGACCATGGCTGCGGCCAAGCGAGGGGAAGAGCCAGGAAAGAGGGGGGGCAGAACAGAGGGGGTCGAGGCGTCTCCAGGCGCGGGGACAGGGAGGAGGTTGAGCCTCCAGTGCGAAGCAGGAGGTGGAGCCTGCGTGCGCGGGCGCTTTCTCACGGCGACAGCAGCAGCTTTGGGGCGAGGGGAGGAAGACGACAGGGGGGGGGGCGCCTGGTGGGCTGGGCCGCACCGGTGGGCTGCCAGCACAGGAGCTGGGCCGGTTGCTGGCGCCAGGTAAGCGACAGGCAGGTCTCCTGCTCTTTTTTTATTGTTCTGTTTTCTTTTATTAATATCTTTTGCCATTGTTTTGAATTTAAAAAAATTCAAAGACAGTGACAAAATTCCCTTGAACATTTTATTTAGCACAATGGAATTATACCAGAGCACATAAAAATGTTTCGGTTATTTGAACATATATTCAGTAATATTTGGATATAAGTTCAAATTCAAAAATAGTATTGATTTAAATTCAAAGTCCCAAGATTAAGTCCTTAAAAATGTTCAATATTTTGGTTGGGACCAGAACACTTGCCAAAAATTATCAAACATTTAAGAAGAGCATTTTGGAACAATGAATTAAATTTTAGGGTTTTTGCCCTTCTTTTATTTAAGTTTTTTTTAGGCTTCCAAATTTCCTCAGTTCAAGTTTCAAAAATTTAAACATGATGCAAACACTAGGCAGCACCAGAAGCTAGGGATGTGACACTTGGTATGTGTGGGATCTGTCTATCTAGTTGTTTATCCTTAGTAGCCTCTCTTACCGGGAAATGTCTCCTAGTGCTTCCACTGAGCCATGGTAGCTTGCTACTGCTCCGGAACACTTAGGCTGGCCAGCATGTGTCCTTCTTCATTCCTGTGTCTGTCCCTTCGGGGAAATGTCACGCCATGAATACCGGAGTCCTGTTAGCCCAAAACAGCCCGGTTCACCGGAGTCCTGCTAGCCCAGTGCTACAGCCTGAATTCACTCGCTGATGACCGACACGTTCGATGCTGGGTCATGGATGCCTCTCCCTGTAAGTTTGTGCCACTTTGGGTTTACGACTAGTCATGTCAGCTCGGGCTCCTTATCATATGGATGCTAGCGACACTATCATATACGTGTGCCAAAAGGCGCAAACGGTCCCGGGCAAAGGTAAGGCGACACCCGTGGGGATACCGTGCGTGAGGTCGCAAAGTGATATGAGGTGTTACATGCTAGATCGATGTGGCATTGAGTCTGGGTCCTGACAGCTTTGGTATCAGAGCTTGACTGCCTATAAGATTACCAAGCCAAACTGGTCGAAGTTGAGTCTAGAAATTCTTTAGTTATATAAGGGAATTGATTGTGGGATGGAACGTAAGGCTCTTTTTACTCCTTTAACCTATGGCCTTCTGATCTGAGTCATCCTACCTTTCCTACGGGGTTAAGAAACTAGGCTTCCTCTTCTTTCTATTAGGATCACATGTTTCTAATCCGTAGACTTATAGAATTGTTGGACTTAAGCCTCGGTTCAATTCCTACTACTTCCGTATGTTCATAGCTGGTCTCAGAACCTTGATATGGTGATGTCCGAGTCATCCCAGGTTTCTAAATAGTCTGATGCATTTGCAAATCCCTTCTTTTCGTTCCGGTGTCTTTTTAGGCCAGATTAACCACACCAACTAGTGTGTTGAGGTACTTCATTGCCTTGGTATATATGTTGGAGCTAGTATTATGACCCTAGGTGTCTTAGAGTACCACCTAGTAAGCTAGCCATGATTTGTGTTCCCAGTGTGATGATTCTGGCCTTTATTATCGAAAGCATCCCGTGATGCCACTTAGTAGTAGGTATTCTACTCCTTGGGTTCTGAACCCGAGATTCACCCTACTTACCTCGTGTTGATAGTGTTTGCTAGTTCCTTCAGGATATTAGTAACCTTTGTGATAGTCCTCGAGGTCCGTGGTATATCGTTCTTCCAAATACCATGAACCATTCTTGGCAGGAGTTCTTTTGAACCAAAAGATCACAACCAGAGTGCTCTTGATGAGTTCTCCATTCTATATTGTGAATCTGCCAGTTCTACCTTCTGCATGGGTTATCCGGAAGAAATGTTGAGCTTGGCTTGACATACTAATCTATGCATCCACAACTCAGAAAGATATATGTTCCTTTGAGTTGTCTCTCTTCAGTCGTATCCCGATCTTCGTCTATCAATTGATAGTCAGGAGTAATTGTGCATTTGTGTTATCGATGCTTATTATTCTTGTGGTCCGTCAACCCATTCTATTTAGGATGACTAGGAGAAACAAACTCCAGTACCTCATCCATATCCAGGATTGGGTCAAAATAGTTGTGCTCCGCAGATCAAAATGCCAGCCCAGCTTTTGATTCTGTTCTACCCTGAAGTATTACCGTCTTTATGTCAGGATTTTCATGAGAATTGCACCAGCTCTTGTGAATTCTTGACGTAGTGATACTTCTCGCCATCATTACTCATTCCTGGGTTCCATGTTGTCGTAACCGTAACACCGACAAGTGAATCGTGATGTGTGAAATCTATGCTCCTAGCAACTCCGTTGCTTGGTAGTTAACGGACAATAATTTCATTCTTAGCGTTTTGGTTTTTGAATCATCATTCTAAGATTGATCGTGCTACCTAGTCCATTTTCCCTGGTGCACTCCTCGATCAATGAGATAGGATTGTGTCAATCCATCACTCTCTTGATCACATCGTCTTACTCTGAAAAGCAAGATTGATCTCGAGCTTAGTAACATATCGGTGGTTTGTGTTTTTCCGAATATCTTCTCGGAAGTATTACCAGGTTGTCACCTGACCGCTATGTTGAGTTCGTGATCAAGATGGTTTCTTGTAAACCACCCCTTCTCCAAGAATCTGTGTGGGATACCCCTGAGCTAGTTGGTCAACCTAAACAACAACTTGGAGAGTTGGAAGATAAAAGCTTGCCTAACTTAGTTCATTTCCAAAGGGATATCTTGTGTTTGTGTGTTTGTTGTAGAGAGATGATTTCTTCATCGATTGGTCCTCGTGATCCGTTGTTGAACCTATCGTCTTGCCCAAACCTTGATTTGAGTGTGGGCCATCGTCAAATCTAGTCAGAACCAACGATGTTCTTAATGTTGTCTTACTCGTGGTTGATTCCTCGAGCATACACCATTATATACTTTGGTCTAACCAATGCTATCACCTTGTTCACATGATTGTGGAACCCCATTTATATGGACGCCTAGATGAGTTGTTGTTGAGCCCATCGACAACATCCTTATTCCCTCCATGATTTTGTTGAACATTAAGCTAGTGTTGGAAACTTTATAAGCATTTTCTTCATGCCCCGTTCATGAAGTATATGTTTGGATGAAAGAAGTGACTTTCTCAGATTCACGTGCATTTGGTGCAAGTTGCCGCCATGAGTTCGAGACAGATTGTTTTTGTTTTCTCTGGAACTAGCCCAAGTCAGTCATGCATGTGCGAAGTATGCTATGGTTTGACAGGCTCGCTACCTCCATTCCACATGTATCTCCTAGTACACCAAGCCACTGGCTGATTTGTTCAAGGACAAGAAGTTACTTCATAAGAGCTAATCATGACTTATGTTAGGACTTTGTTATCCTCGATGATGGTTCCCAACCTAAACTTGGTAGTGTTTTATTATAAGACTACTAGGTGGTCATGCTTGTCTAGGACCGCGTGTTCACATGTATGTAGCAGAAACAGCTCATGTTTTGGAGCTTGCTATCGTAGTTCATTTCCTGAGAATCTCGCAACGTCATCTCGTCGGTTTGTGTTGCAAACTTTCATTTTTCTTTCTAGACTTGATGAGTCTGGAATATCATGTTACCAACCAGATCTGAATCTCAGGCAGATATGATGGTTGGAACCTTTCCAAGATCTATGATGTAGGTCCCGACAAGGTTGATGTTCTGGCCGACACACCTAGGCGGAAGATCTATCATTGTGGTATCTTGATTAAGCAAGTCGACCATCTTCTCCATGAGGATTTCGAGTGACTTATTATAGAAGTTGCTCCTTATGGATCCTTTGTATACCGAAGTCCGACCTTTACTTGATGGCCATGTTGATGCTTTTAAGCATGATCATAGTACCTAGAACGTCAAGGAGAACATTAGAAGCGGAGTTATAAATGTCTCTCGGTTGATCCTCCAGATTTGGTTTCCTTGGCGTCGTCAAGGTAAAATCTGAGAAAGTGTTGTCCTTCTCTGCACCTGCATCCTCCGTCGTTATTCATCATGGTAGTATGATGTGTTGCTAGGATCCTCTACACGGATGTTGGTAATACCTTGATGGGTATGGAAATGCTCAAATTCTTGAGAGCACGCTCAGACACTAGGTTATATCCTTAGTATCAATCTGAATGTGCCTTCCTTTTCCGAGTTGTTCGATAACCGTAATTTCCGTTCCAAACTGGGTATGACATTTGAGGGAGTCCTAGACTAGGGGGTGTCCGGATAGCCGGACTATCATCATCGGCCGGACTCCAAGACTATGAAGATACAAGATTGAAGACTTCGTCCCGTGTCCGGATGGGACTTTCCTTGGTGTGGAAGGCAAGCTTGGCGATACGGATATGTAGATCTCCTACCATTGTAACCGACTCTGTGTAACCCTAGCCCTCTCCGGTGTCTATATAAACCGGAGGGTTTTAGTCCGTAGGACGAACAACCATCACAACAATCATACCATGGGATAGCTTCTAGGGTTTAGCCTCCTTGATCTCCTGGTAGATCCACTCTTGTACTACCCATATCATCAATATCAATCAAGCAGGAGTAGGGTTTTACCTCCATCGAGAGGGCCCGAACCTGGGTAAAAACATCGTGTCCCTTGTCTCCTGTTACCATCCACCTAAACGCACAGTTCGGGACCCTACCCGAGATCCGCCGGTTTTGACACTGACATTGGTGCTTTCATTGAGAGTTCCTCTGTGTCATCACTGATAGGCTTGATGGATTCTTCAATCAACAACAACGCAGTCCAGGGTGAGACTTTTCTTCCCGGACAGATCTTCGTGTTCGGCGGCTTTGCACTGCGGGCCAATTCGCTTGGCCATCTGGAGCAGATCGAAAGCTACGCCCCTGGCCACTAGGTCAGGTTTGGAAGCCTAAACTTCACGGCTGACATCCGCGGAGACTTGATCTTTAATGAATTCGAGCCACAGCCGAGCGCGCCGCACTGTCACGATGGGCACGATTTAGCTCTGCCACCGGACAGTACCCTGGTGGCCGCACATGAGTCCGCTCTGACCCTTAGTTCGGAGCCGATCGTGCAGATCGAGGACAGGTGGCTGGACTCCGCCTCAGGGGATGCAACTTCTACGGTGATGGAGCCGAATACTGACCTTGTCCCTCGCAAAGCTTGTGACTCCGAGGTGCCGGACTCCTTGTCAAACTCCGAACCTCCTGCGCCCCTGCCAGTCGAATCCGATTGGGCGCCGATCATGGAGTTCACTGCTGCGGACATCTTTCAATACTCACCCTTTGGCGACATCCTGAATTCGCTAAAGTATCTCTCGTTATCAGGAGAGCCCTGGCCGGACTGCGGTCAGGATGGTTGGGATGCGGACGACGAAGAAATTCAAAGCCCACCCACTACCCACTTTGTAGCCACTGTCGACGATCTAACTGACATGCTAGACTACGACTCCGAAGACATCGACGGTATGGACGACGATGCCGGAGACGATCAAGAACCAGCACCTACGGGGCACTGGAAGACCACCTCGTCATACGACATATACATGATGGACATCCCAAAGGATGGGGACGGCAAAGAAGCAACGGAGGCAGATTCCTCTAAGAAACAGCCCAAGCGCCGACGTCAACGGCGCCGCTCTAAATCCCGCCATAGCAAGAATGGAGATTCCGGCACCGGAGATAATAACACCCCAGAGAGTGCCGAAGACAACCCCCTCCAGCAAGATTCAGCACAGGAGGACGGAGAAGCCAGCCCTCAAGAGAGAGCGGCAGACGAGGAGATGGAGGATGACAATTACATGCCTCCCTCCGGAGACGAGGTAAGCCTCAATGACAAAGAATTCGTTGTTCCCGAGGATCCCGTCGAACAAGAGCATTTTAAACGCAGGCTAATGGCCACGGCGAACAGCCTAAGGAAAAAGCAGCAACAGCTTCGAGCTGATCAAGACCTGCTGGCCGATAGATGGACCGAGGTCCTCGCGGCCGAAGAGCATGAACTCGAACGCCCCTCCAAAAGCTACCCAAAATGCAAGTTGCTCCCCCGATTAGAGGAGGAAGCATATAAACCATCATCACCAGCGCAGGATACGGCAGACCGACCACCTCATGGCCGCGATAGAGAGGCATCTAGGCCCTCCACCAGAACCGTACCCCGGCACCTCTCGAAAAGCGCGAAGCCACGGGGGAATGCACCGGACTTGCGAGACGTACTGGAGGACAAGGCAAGACAATCAAGATCTATCTACGGATCACGTGGGCGCCCCACGACCCACGACGACTACTGTCGCGCCGGATACAGCAACTCCGGCCGGGCCGAACACAGCAGACAAAGCTCTCTTGAGCTACGTCGTGATATTGCCCAGTATAGAGGCGCCGCACACCCACTATGCTTCACAGATGAAGTAATGGATCATCAAATCCCTGAAGGGTTTAAACCCGTGAACATTGAATCCTACGATGGCACAATAGACCGCGGTTTGGATCGAAGATTATCTCCTTCATATCCATATGGCCCAAGGTGACGATCTCCACGCCATCAAGTATCTCCCACTCAAGCTTAAAGGACCAGCTCGGCATTGGCTTAACAGCTTGCCAGCAGAGTCAATTGGGTGTTGGGAGGACCTAGAAGCCGCATTTCTCGACAACTTCCAAGGCACATATGTGCGACCACCAGACGCCGATGACCTAAGCCACATAATTCAGAAGCCAAACGAATCGGCCAGACAGTTCTGGACACGGTTCTTAACAAAGAAAAATCAAATTGTCGACTGTCCGGATGCAGAGGCCCTCGCAGCCTTCAAACATAACATCCGCGATGAGTGGCTGGCCCGGCACCTAGGACAGGAAAAGCCGAAATCCGTGGCAGCCCTCACATCACTCATGACCCACTTCTGTGCGGGGGAGGATAGCTGGCTAGCCCGCAGTAACAACCTCAGCAAAAATTCTGGCAGTCCGGACAACAAGGACCGCAATGGCAGGTCGAGTCGTAACAAAAACAAATGTCGCGTTAACGGCGATAGCACTTAGGATACGACAGTCAACGCCGGATTCAGAGGCTCTAAACCCGGTCAGCGGAAAAAGCCATTTAAAAGAACTACTCCGGGTCCGTCCAATTTGGACCGAATACTCGACCGCTCTTGCCAGATACATGGCACCCCCGAAAAGCCAGCTAACCACACCAACAGGGATTGTTGGGTATTCAAGCAGGCAGGCAAGTTAATTGCCGAAAACAATGACAAGGGGCTGCATAGCGATGACGAGGAGAAGACCCGGCCGCCGAACAGTAGAGGACAGAAGGATTTCCCCCCACAAGTGTGGACGGTAAACATGATATACGCAACCCACATACCCAAGAGGGAGAGGAAGCGTGCACTTAGGGACGTATATGCGATGGAGCCAGTCGCCCCGAAGTTCAATCCATGGTCCTCTTGCCCGATCATTTTCGATCGAAGGGACCACCCCACTAGTATCCGCCATGGCGGATTCGCCGCATTGGTTTTAAACCCAATCATCGATGGATTTCACCTCACTAAAGTCCTGATGGACGGCGGCAGCAGCCTGAACCTGCTTTATCAGGATACAGTGCGCAAGATGGGCATAGACCCCTCAAGGATTAAACCTACAAAGACGACCTTCAAAGGCGTCATACCAGGTGTTGAGGCCAATTGTACAGGCTCAGTCACACTGGAAGTGGTCTTCGGATCCCCGGATAATTTCCGAAGCGAGGAGTTAATCTTCGACATAGTCCCGTTCCGCAATGGCTATCACGCTCTGCTCGGACGGACCGCGTTTGCAAAGTTCAACGCGTGCCGCATTATGCATACCTTAAGCTCAAGATGCCAGGCCCTCGTGGAGTCATCACGGTCAACGGAAACACTGAACGCTCCTTCCGAACGGAGGAACACATAGCGGCTCTCGCGGCAGAAGTACAGAGCAGCCTCTTAAGGCAATTTTCGAGTCCGGCCGTTAAACAACCGGACATGGACAAACGCGCCAGGAGTAAGATACATCAAGACCACCTGGCACGTTCCGAGCACGCGTAGCAATGCGGCCCCAACCCAGCCCTTGCATGATTGCAAGACTAGCCCTTCGCGTACATCATTACGCTCTGGAGATACCATGGGCATAGGGGGAGGGGCACGACCACGACAGGCCCAGAGTGCGGCTCAACCACACCAGGGGCTCCCAAGTGTGTCACTCTTTTTCTTTTCCTTTATTATTATTATTTTTTATTTATCCACAGGACTCCGTTCACCAGAGACCCTGCCCGACGGTGAATCTGCCGAACTCACGAAGCAACAGCCAGGGAAGGACAAAGGCTACGACGAATACTCAGGTGGTCTCCATTATGAGCATTAAATCTGTTTTATACACCATTCCGCAGCCTACCCCTGGAGGGAGACATGTCTAATAGTCCAACCCCTTGCTTACCGCACTATTTGTATCATTCTGCACTCACGGCAGAATTCCTGGAATAAACAATGCATCACTTTTCGCTTATAATTGCATTCCTTTTTTACATATATGTTCATTTATGACATTTTGCATCCGTACACTTTGGTACGGCCGAATACACCAGGGGCTTATGTTCCCCGCATTATGGTGTGATAAGTCCGAACACTTTCACAAGTGCGGCACCCCGAACTTATAGCACTATATGCATCGGCTCCAAATCATGTCTTGGGTCAATAGTTGGGTTTGCCCGGCTCCCATGTTTTGGTACCTTACGTTCCGTTCTATCGGCTAAGGTAGCACTGGGAGAACCACTGCGATTGCGCCCCGGTTGAACTGGGCGAGCGCCTCAGTGGAGAAAGCTAAAACTAACCGTCATGATAAGGCGAGAGCTGGTCGCTGTTCGAGAGCTCTTTTCGAGTCCCTAAAGACTTATGCCGCTTAGAGCGAGGAACCGGCTTCGCCCGGCCCAGGCATGAATAGCGCCCCGAAGTCGGTCTTCCGAACACTAGGGGCTTTGCCGAAATTTAAAATTGTAGAATTCTATGGCTAAGTGAGAGTGTTCAAGCATTATAAGTCCGGTTGCCTTGTTCGTCGTGTTGAACGCCTCCCTAGATGGACCCAAATATGGGAACAAAAGCGCTCAAGTTTATCCCGAACACCCCAGCACTCATGGCATGGGGGCTGAAGCCGACGACTTGCCATCTCTCAGATTTGATAAACGGTCGCACGGAAGGTAATATTTTAAATTAATAACCGTTGCTTAGCGCATATGAACAAAGTTTTCAGCGCACGGGATAACAAATTGCGAGTCTACTCAAATATTACATGTTTGGGGCACTCGTCCGCAATCTTGCGGGCACCCTTCAGGACACTCTTATAATACATTTCAGGCGTGCGATACTCCTTGCCCGCCGGCGGCGCGTCCGTCAGAAGCTTCTCAGCATCCAGCCTTCCCCAGTGCACTTTTGCGCAGGCAAGGGCCCGACGGGCACCTTCAATGCAGGCGGAGCGCTTGATGACTTCCACCCAGGGACACGCATCCACCAGCCGCCGCACTAAGCCGAAGTAGCTCCAAGGCATGGCCTCCTCGGGCCACAGCCGAAATATGAGGCCCTTCATGGCCTGTTCGGCTACCTTGTGGAGCTCGACCAGCTGCTTTAGCTGGTCGCTAAGGGGCACCGGATGTCCGGCCTCAGCATACTGAGACCAGAAGACCTTCTCCATTGAGCTCCCCTCCTCGGCCCGGTAGAATGCGGCGGCATCGGACACGCTGCGAGGCAGATCTGCAAATGCTCCTGGAGAGCTCTGAATTCGGGTAAGTAACAGGTAATTCACATTCACGTGCTTGCTTTGCATGAAAACTGCCTTACCCGCCGCTATTTTCTTCATCGCCTCAATCTCCTGGAGGGCCTTATGGGCCTCGGCCTTAGCGGCTTTGGCACTCTCAAGAGCCGAGGCAAGCTCGGACTCTCGAGTCGCGCTCCAAACTCTCATGCTTTTCCATGAGAGCCTGGAGCTCTTGCCGCACCTCCGCCACCCGCGCCTCCTGCTTCTCTCGCTCCGCTCGTTCCGCGGCCGCATTACGTTTGGCCACGGACACGGCCTCCTTCAGGGTCGCCACCTCATTCATGGCCCCTGCAGTGCGCACATTATCCTTGTTATTTCTATTGCAACGAAAATCCTTTTCTGTAAGGTACAAATCTAATACGGTGTTACTCACCTTCTTTGTCCTCGAGCTGCTTCTTGGCAAGGCCGAGCTCGTTCTCGGACCGCTCGAGGTCCTGCTTCAAAGCATCGACCTCCGCAGTCAATGCAGCAGAGGTCAGCAGCGCAGCCTGCAATCCCATATTGACATAATTTTTAGAACTCCTGCATATATCTTTTTAGATCCTCAGTCCAGCTTTTCTTTCCGAACACCGAACCGAGCATCAGGGGCTACTGTCTATGCGGTATTACATTACATATTTTAAAACTTCTTACCTCAAAGCCTGTTAGAAGGCTGCTGCAGGCTTCGGTCAGCCCGCTCTTGGCAAGCTGAACCTTCTGAATCACCGCACTCATGATAGTGCAATGTTCTTCCTCGATGGAAGCGCCGTTGAGCGCCTCCAACAAGTTGTCCGGTGCCTCCGGTTGGACGGAGGCTGCCAGTGTCACGGTCTTGCCCTTCTTACGAAGGGGCCCCCTGCCGGACTCCTGAACCACATCGGGTTCCGGTGCGGAGTCCGGTGCGAAGTCCGGGAGGTTGCCCTGTGGCACCTCCAGAGCCTCCCCCTCCTGGCGGGTCTCCTCCTGGGATCCCACCTCGGCGTCCTCCGCATCACGAGGGGTGGAGGCGGTCGGAATGGAATCCACATCCGACGGAGCCAAGGACCCGCTCGAAGAAGCGGGAAAATCGTCCTCGGCCAGACTACAGGTTGTATGCGGCATTAGAAGGACACTGTGTGGCAAAAAAGAGAAATTATAAATCATTCAGGAATCCGAATACTTACGATCTTGCCGGGGGCTTGGCCCTTGAGGGCCACCCCTCGTCGCCGTCGTCAGCGTTGGCAGAGCTGTCCAGAGGAAGGGTCCTTCCCCTCTTGGACCCTTCGGCCTCCCTCGTTGGGGAAGCCTTCCTCTTCTTCTCTCCCTCCTCCTGGGGAGAGTCCTCTTTCTCCTCCTCGTCTTCGGGGGAGGAGTCCGCCTCGGAGCCATCGGACGATGAGTCTGACACCACCTGGCGCCGGGAACTCCTTCGGGTTCCCGTGGCCTTCTTCTTGGCCTTCTTTTCCAGCACCACATAAAGGGCCGGAACCAGCAGCCCCGTCAAACAGGTGTCCGCTGGGTCTTCGGGAAGGGGAGCCGGACAGTTGACCTGTCCGGACGTCCTCTGCCAGTCCTGTTAAAGGCATTGGGAGTTTTAGATCCCACATAGAGTCAAACTATGAAAGAAATTAGTGTCCCATAAAGGATAGCAAAGCTTACCTCGCCGGCCGGGCGCTTCGTGCTAAATCCGCGATCTTCAGTTGCGGATGCGGGGGCTTCTCCGCCCTGGAACAGCACCCTCCAGGCAGCTTCGTACGTCGTGTCGAAGAGCCCGCTCAGGGTCCGGTGCTGTGCCGGATGAAACTCCCACAAATTGAAGGCCTGTTGCTGGCAGGGGAGAATCCGGCGGACGAGCATGACCTGGATCACGTTGACAAGCTTAAGCTTCTTGTTCACCAGGGTCTGGAGACAGGACTGGAGTCCTGTCAGCTCCTCCGAACTGCCCCATAGCAAGCCCTTCTCTTTCCAGGAGGTGAGCTGCATGGGGATACCAGATCTGAACTCGGGGGCCGCTGCCCATTTAGGGTCACGCGGCTTAGTGATGTAGAACCACCCCGATTGCCACCCTTTGACGGACTCCACGAAGGCGCCCTTGAGCCAGATGACGTTGGGCATTTTGCCCGCCATGGCGCCTCCGCACTCCGCTTGGACGCCCTTCACCACCTTCGGCTTGACATTGAAGGTCTTTAGCGACAAGCCGAAGTGGGGCTGGATGCAGAGGAAGGCCTCGCACACGACGATAAACACCGAGATGTTGAGGATGAAGTTTGGCGCCAGATCGTGGAAGTCCAGGCCGTAGTAGTACATGAGCCCCCGGACGAAGGGATGAAGTGGGAAGCCCAGTCCGCGGAGGAAGTGGGGAAGGAATACGACCCTCTCATGAGGCCTGGGGGTGGGGATGAGCTGCCCCTCGTCGGGCAGCCGGTGCGCGATGTCGCTGGATAGGTATCCGGCGCCGCGCAGCTTCTCGATGTGCCCCTCCATAACAGAGGAGGCCATCCACTTGCCTCCCGCTCCGGACATGGCTGGAGAAGGTTGAGACGAGATGTGGGGACTTGGGCGCTGGAGCTCGAGTGCGCGGAGATGGATAAGCAAAGGAGGAAGAAGGCGTAGGTAAAAAAGGTGGATCCTTATCCCCTTATATATGGGCGGACGAAGACTATGCGTCCCCACCGGCCTAGTAAAACTCGCTTATCTCCCAAGCGCCACCATCAATGGCGCGGTTGGGTTACCCACGTTCGTATTGATGGGAATCCCAGAATAAGGGGAACACGATCTCTGCTTCGACAAGACGTGCCAAGGAAACCGCTCGCTAAACGCGCTGAGGTGGTATAATAAAAAACGACTCAAGTAAAGGCTTGGTGGTGGTGTGACGTCATGCCACAAAATACGTCAGCAGATCGAACTTGTGTGCATATTATTCTCTCTACGGTGGTATGTGGAACTTATTTTGCAGAGCCGGACACTATCCTGGTGTTCACAATCTTCTATGAATTATTCGGAGGAGGAACCCGCCTTGCAATGCCGAACAATATGCGCGCCGGACTCATCATCATTGAAGCCTGGTTCAGGGGCTACTGAGGGAGTCCTGGACTAGGGGGTTTCCGGATAGCCGGACTATCATCATCGGCCGTAATCCAAGACTATGAAGATACAAGATTGAAGACTTCGTCCCGTGTCCGGATGGGACTTTCCTTGGCGTGGAAGGCAAGCTTGGCGATACGGATATGTAGATCTCCTACCATTGTAACCGACTCTATGTAACCCTAGCCCTCTCCAATGTCTATATAAACCGGAGGGTTTTAGTCCGTAGGATGAACAACCATCACAACAATCATACCATAGGCTAGCTTCTAGGGTTTAGCCTCCTTGATCTCGTGGTAGATCCACTCTTGTACTACCCATATCATCAATATCAATCAATCAGGAGTAGGGTTTTACCTCCATCGAGAGGGCCCAAACTGGGTAAAAACATCATGTCCCTTGTCTCCTGTTACCATCCGCCTAGACGCACAGTTCGGGACCCCCTACCCGAGTTCCACCGGTTTTGACACCGACAACATTCTTTCGAATTCCTTCAAACGATCAATTTTGAATTGCCTCAGGCTGGTATGAAGAGTTTCAATGCTCTCTGAATCAAAAGTAATTCTTTTTGCCACTTAAGGTAATGGTTCCACGAGTCACCTTCTCTGAGGTGTCTGGCTATGGTATCATGGCAACTCAAATTCTCGCTACGTTGACAACCATTCACCACCCTCTTAGGTGTGGAATTGTTGTTTACCTAGTGAACCTTTGTCATCTATTTCACTCCATCCCTCTGGATGTATGCCTCGTGTCTCACCTTGAGAGATGTTGCTATGTGTCATCCCATGAGTTGATCCTGAGTTGTTCGATCTTCGAGAAGATCGATTCTTCTAGAGTTTTTCCTTTCCTCTCCTTGTCATGTTAGTTGGAGTTCTCAAAGCAAGATATCAAGACCAAGATGATGCAATGAATCAACATCTTTGAGAAGAGCATTTGGATCATCAAGTTTGTCCTACCTTGTGTCGCTTCTGTCTTCTTACCTCACGTCTTGAATCTCGGGATGAGATTCTTGTTTAATGGGGGTGAGTTGTCACATCCCTAGTTCTGGTATGCACTAGACTAGCACTTCATGTGTGCATCATGTTTAAACTTTGAAAGAAACTTGAAATGGGGAATGCTCAAACCCTAGCACTAGATCAAATCAACTAGGTTCAAATAAAAATATTCTCAATGAACCCAAAATGCTCTTCAGAAAAGTTCATTATTTTTGGATTGGGCTAGAACCTCTCCCAAAAATGGTGCACATTTTTCTAGGCCATTCTGGATTTTTGAATTAAATCATATAGTATTTTCATTTGCGCATTTAAATGCTATTAAATATTTTTAATGCTCAAATAATCCCAAACTGAAATGTTTACTGTAGGATATATTCCCAACAGTGGTCATGAGCAGTTGCATGATTTTTGGGATTGATTTAGTATTTTTAATAAAGCCACAAAGCTGCAGGAAAATAGAAAACAGGAATTAAAAGAGAAAGAGAGAGAACTTACCTGGCACTTACCTAGCAAAGCCCACCTAGCCTGGCACTGTAGCAGCCCAGCCGGGCAAAACCAGCCCAGCCCACCAGGGGCTCCTCCCTGTCGTCTTCCACCTCCTGCCAGTGGGCAGGAGGGCGTGTGGCCGCCGTGCGTGCACACGCGCCCTGGCCACCTCCTGCTTGCCGCTCCCCCTCGATGCCCTGGCTTTCTCTGGTGGTGCCACGCACCTCCCTGCCTCTCTCCCTCAATCTTCTTCGCTCATCCCCCTCCTCTGCTCTCTCTCACCGCACGTGCCCGAGCGCAGACGACGCTGCCGACGAGCACCAGCACGGCCACGGCCATCCCCGAGCCTCTCCAACGCATCCCCTAGCTCCGCCTAGATGCCCTCGCCCTCTCCATCGAGCTACACGTCGCCGAGAGGCCTGTTCCGCCGTCACCGCCGTCTTCTTCTACCTCAGGCATCTGAGATGCCGCCGGCCGATTCGTGTGCCCCAGGTCGTCCATGAGAAAGCCGAGCCCCTCCTCGAGTTCACGGTGAGCTCCTCCACCGTTTCCCCCTGGCCTCGTGGTCTGCTTCTTGCCGTAGATGCCATCCCCATGAGCTCCGAAGCTCGCCGGCGCCATGCTCTGTCGCCGTCGTGGCTACGGACACCGTAGCTCGCAGCTGAGCTCGTCATCGTGCTCGGGTTGCTCCCATAATTCGAACTCAGCCGCTAGCTCGCCTTGCTGTGCACCGCAGCACCGTAGCCGTCATCGCCCGAACTCCGGCCGCTGCCCAACTCGCCGCTGCCGCTGCTAGAGCCCACCTCGCGACCTACTACCGCCTCTGCTAGATGCGCGGGAGCACGGGATCCCTCCTGGTGCCCTCAGCGCACCCAGCCGCTGCCCTAGCGCCACTCCGGCGAGCCTCTGCCGCGAGATGGGGTCGCCGCCGGCTGAACTCCGGCGAGCCAACGTGGCCGCGTGATTAGCGCTAATCACGGCCAGCTAACCCTCCCCAGAGCCACTGACTACCGGGCCCCACGCCCTAATTAACCCCAGGATTTATTTCCTGTTTAGTTTAGATTAACCCAGTGGCCCCACGTGTCAGCTTTGACCTTGGTCAAGGCAACATTGGCCGGTCCCACCTGTCATACACCCAAACCAGCCTGAGACACTGACGTATGGGTCCCACAGGTCAGGTTTGACCTGGGCGACCCAGTTAACTTGCTTACGTCACACCTATGTCATGCTGACGTAGTAACTTATTTTCTGGATTTATTCTTATATAGGAAATTCCATAAAATAACCACAACTTCTAAAAATCCTAGAAAATCAACCGTAGCTCCAAATGAAATAAGTTATATATGAAAAATGATCAGAAAAATCCAATCTATCCATCTGTACTAGTTTCATGCATGTTTAAACAAGCTAACTTGCTGTTTAGTGCAAAACATGATAAAGCACTATTTAAGATCACAAGTGAGTTTGAACTTTGAATCTTTTGTTCAAAATAGCTCAAACCCATTTGGTTATAGTTGCCTTAGACCAACACACTAATTTTACCATTTCATGATCATGCATCATATTGTTTCATTGCATTGATTGTGTTTCCTCTCTGTTGCCGGTAATTGTCCCCCTAGTAGATGTGGTTCCGACGATGAGATCGATGACACCGATGAAGAGCTATATTATCTTCAGAAGTGCCAGGCAAGAAAAACCCCCTTGTTCATTCCGATACAATCCCACTCTCTTGCTCCTGCTCTCTTTTACTGCATTAGGACAACAACGATTCAACTGTTACTTGCTACGGTAGCTGAACCCCTTTATCCTCTGCATGACCTGTCATTGCCACAGTAAATAGATGAAACCCACTAGCATGAGTAGGAGTTGTTTGAGCCCTGATGTGCCTACTCATTCATGCTTGTTTGTCATGCCTGCTACTACTTAGAGTTGAGTCAGGTCTGATTCATCGGGGATGAATCAGAGGTGTGTGAACATGTCCTACTGTGTGTGAGCCAAGTGTGTGAACATGATTTGGTAAAGGTAGCGGTGAGAGGCCATGTAGGAGTACATGGTGGGTTGTCTCATTGAAGCCGTCCTCAGGAACTGAGTTCTGTGTTTGTGATCCATGAACAGCTACTACCACACATTGGGATCCTTAATTGACTCTCTCGACTTATTAACCGACTTGATCTCTGTCCAGGAGTCGCAACTAGTTTCTGGTGTTTGTAGGTAGTGTTAGTAGTCTACCAAGTGGCACCCGGTACAGGTGGGCTTGGGACAGACTAGGCAAAGTGGCGCGGTGTACCAAGTGGCACCCGGTTGGTGGACTTGGGAACCCTGCTCACATCGATTGGGGCCGTGAGCGACACCCCGGCCGGATCTCCTTGCGGATGGAACCCGAATAGGCGATAAACCTGGACGAGAGACTTGTGTGGTTAGTCAGGTCGTGGCCGACTCCCTCGCCAGGCTTCCGCTTGAAGGTTGCCGAGATACATGAGGTGTACATGGCGGTAAGTGGCGAGAGCGTGTGTGAAGAAGTACACCCCTGCAGGGTTAATATGATCTATTCGAATAGACATGTCCGCGGTAAAGGACTTCTGGGTTGCCTGTACAGTTCATAGACAAGTGAAAGTGGATACTCTAAAATTCACAAGATAAGTGTGAGTGCTATGGATGGCGTTCTCGTAGGGAGACGGGAGCGGATCCATAGTGGTGTATTGATATGGTGAATATGTGGACTCGTGTGCGCCACCTCAAAAGAGTTACTTGCAGTCGTAGTTCAGGTTAGCCACCGAGTCAAAGCTGGCTTGCTACAGTTAAACTCCACCATCCCCTTTGTTGATAATGATGAATATGTAGTTAGTTCTGATGTAAGTCTTGCTGGGTACATTTGTACTCACATTTTCCTATTTTATGTTTTTGCAGAGAGACTTCAGTCTCACTAGTAGTTCCGCGTGAACTTCGACGTTTAGCTTGTTACCTCAGCTACGATCTTGTGCCCTTGGCGGGATCTGGTAGATAGTCAGGCTTCTCAGCCTTTTTCATTTGTAGATGTCTGTACTCAGACATGTTAAGCTTCCGCTCGTGCTTTGACTTGTATGCTCTGATTGTTGGGTCATGCGACCCATGGTTGTAATATCTCGCTCCTTGGAGCCTATTGAATAAATACTTGAGCTGTAGAGTTATGTTGTGATGCCATGTTGTATTTGCACATATCGGGCATATTGTGTGTATGTTATTGAAATGCTTGGTATGTGTGGGATCTGACTAGCTAGTTGTTTATCCTTAGTAGCCTCTCTTACCGGGAAATGTCTCCTAGTGCTTCCACTGAGCCATGGTAGCTTGCTACTGCTCCGGAACACATAGGCTGGCCGGCATGGGTCCTTCTTCGTTCCTGTGTCTGTCCCTTTCGGGAAATGTCACGCGATGAATACCGGAGTCCTGTTAGCCCGCTACAGCCCGGTTCACCGGAGTCCTACTAGCCCAGTGCTATAGCCTGGATTCACTCGCTGATGACTTACACGTTCGATGCTGGGTCATGGATGCCTGTCCCTGTAAGTTTGTGCCACTTTGGGTTTACGACTAGCCATGTCAACCCGGGCTCCTTATCATATGGATGCTAGTGACACTATCATATACGTGTGCCAAAAGGCGCAAACGATCCCGGGCAATGGTAAGGCGACACCCGTGGGGATACCGTGCATGAGGCCGCAAAGTGATATGAGGTGTTACATGCTAGATCGATGTGCCATTGAGTCGGGGTCCTGACATTCATACTCCTTTGCTCTTGCATTACTGTATTTACTCATACTAACTATTTTCAAATTTGAAGGATGGAATTGAAACTCCAATGGCGCAACAGGTATGTTTCAAACCTGTTTCTTTAACTGGTTTGCTGTTGTAACCTCCTCTATGTTGATTTCAGTTTCAATTGAATAAACAGTTATGTTCTCATGTCATGCACATTAATAGTGCTGTCATTGCTCTATAGTTTCCCACACTTATATTCTGTCTATTCTGCTTTGTCTTGAACAAATATTATTTGAACTATGTCTCTATCTTGATTTGGCAACAAAAACTAGAATGATATAGACCATAAAGTGACCATGGTACATAGATATATTTTTGTTTCATGTTGTTATCCTGTCCACTTTACTACTAAACTCATTTACCAAAATGAGTTTCATATACAACATGGTAAACCTGTGATGTGTCTGCTTGTTTCTCTTTTAGAATGCGGACAAAATATTGGAGAACAGTACCGCGTTATGCAATGGTAAAGGAAGTAATGCAGATAAGGTTCAAGATAGTGAGGCATCCTTGTTGGTCTCCAAGAAAGCTGATAAAAAACTATCTTGACGACAGTGAGAGAACCCAAAAGTCATGTCTTGATGTAGTGTTTGAGTTACTGGCCACTACTTCTGGCACAAGCTCTTCGAACTCGCTGCCTGAATCAGTTCGTCTTCTTGAGTCTCAACTTCAAGTTGAAAGACATCGACCAGATGTGCTGCGACAGGAAGCTGAAGGACTGAGGAAGTCCCCGCAGAATTCAGATGCATATTTCCTGGTGCAACAGCTAGCGCTGGAGGATTTAAGAGCCAAACAAGAGAAAGTTAATAAGCTTGCTAAGCATCTTACTAGCATTATGGGTACCCAGGATATTGTTTCTTGAGATCTTCTGAAGCGGTTTCAGTTCTGGATTTGTTTTGCTGCGGCGTTTATTTGCGCTGGTCGCCAACTTTGACAACCAGTGTATATGATATGCTACTTTGTTCCCTATATTTGCACTGGTAGCGAACTTTGATGCCCAATGGATGTAATATGTGTAATAGCCGTGATAGCCTAGCATTAGTTGCTTGCTTATTTATTTTCTTGTTGTCTTGTTTATTTGTTTGCTTGTAGTCATTGCAGTTCTTTTTCCGCGGTTTGCTAGTGGCTGCAATAACCTATTTTTTAAAACTAGGCTACAATAACCATGGCTAATATTTACTGTAGTGACACTGGGCCTCCTACGGGCCGTAGAAACGGTGGGCCTTCTACGGGCCATAGAAACAATGGTCCTTTTACGGGCCGTAGAAACAATGGGCCTTCTACAACTCGTATCATCAATGGGCCTTATACAGGTCGTATGATCGATTGTCCAAACATGGTCCAAACAGACCACATTATGGCCGTAAAGGGGCTAGAGTTGGAATCGTCCATTCATGGGCCGACCATAGCAGGCCATCATTAATAGGCCGTATTTGATGATGCTATGAAAACGGCCCAACGTATTAACGGACCACAAACGGGCCGACTGTAACCACGGGCTGAATTTGGCCCACAAGTAGAAAATCACAGTAACGGGCTGTAAGTAAACGAATGCTGGAAATGAGCCCAAGAGTAAATGGGATCTGAGAAGGCCGAAAGGTAACATGGGCTGGAAACGGCCCAACGGAATAACGGAGCGTTAATGGGTATAAAGTGATACACTGTTCATTACGGGTCAGTTTCAGCACGGGCCGTTAATGGGTGTAAAGTGATAGACTATTCATTACGGGCCAGTTTCACGACGGGCCATTAATGGGCCAAGAGTTACAAAGGGCCTCATATGGGCTGAAAGACGTCATGGGCCATACATGGGCCAGAAGTGAAAATGGGCTGGAATCATATTGGATGGCCCATATGACGCTACTGGGCCTAATTCGGATAGGGCGTAACGGGCCTTGGGTTAGCGGGCTGTAAATGGGCTATATGCGAACAAGCCGTTAACAGGCTTTCCATGGGCGGCCAGCCACCTTTTGACCAAGTCAAACGGGCCGGCCTTTTCACAGGAATGGGCCTCTGTTGGGCCGTGCCACGTGTTGACGTATCATAGGCGGCTTCTATCCAATGAGTGGATGACATCTGTCCCAACGGTGAGCCGACACGTGTTTCCTCCAGCCAATGATGATTTTACGTGGAAAATCCCCATTGGTCGGGGCTGTTAACGGGTTATCATATCTAAAAGCCGACCTGATAGCTTAACGGTGTTCCGTTATGGTGGATGCCACGTGTCGGTCACCCTTGACGAAAGCACTTCTGTGACGCGCGATTTATCGTCATGGAAGTGGACACTTCCGTGATGATAATTTTGGTAATGTCATGGAACACTTCTACGATAGCACAGGTATGACTATCTTGATTCTATCATAAAATTGTCATGGATGTACATGCATGACAAAAAACACGACCTACTGTGACAAACACGTATCATCACGGAAGCGTATTTTTTTGCAGTGCGTGGTGTATCCTCTGGATGAATAGGACCACGATCGATCGACCCGGTTGGTGCTGGATGAACAGGACCCCGTGGAGGGCTAGATGAATAGGATGACCCCGTGGAGGGCTGGATGAATAGTAGACGGTGGAGGGGTCGATGAACAGTAGCCCGTGGAGGGGTGGTTGAACAGTAGCCCGTGGAGAGGGGTGGTTGAACTGTAGCCGGTGGAGTAGCGCGCAGTGGAGGCTGGATGAACAGGAGCCCGTGGATGAACATTAGTAGGTGGAGGCTGGAGGAGGTTGACGGTGGATGAATAATAGCCCGTGGAGGCTGGAGGAGGTCGATGGTGGAGATGAACAGTATCCCGTGGAGGCCCGTTTTACGGTACGCCACACCCCTCCCGATGAACAGGACCCCCATTTCGACCGTAGCGCTCCAACACAAGTCCGTTTCCTCCGTTTTTTGGTACACCACACCCCTCTCGATCAACATGACCCCGTTTCGACCGTAGGAGGTCCAACACAAGTCCGTGTCCTCCGTTTTGCGGTACGCCAGACCCCTCCCGATGAACATGATCCCGTTTCGAACATGGCCGGTCGAACACAAGGCCGTTTCCTCCGTTGTGCAGTACGCTAGGCCTCGTTTCCTCCGTTGCGAATCATGTTTTTGCCCAGACGCACTTCCTTGCGTGCGAAGATGTAGCTGGTGGGTCCCAGCAGTCAGGGGGAAATGTTTTTTCACGAAGTATGGCGGCCTGTCCGGTGGGTCCCTGCTGTCAGGTGGAGGAATCATTATTTTCCTCGTAATAAGGAGGCACTTCCTTGTTGCGGCAGTGGACCCAGCTGTCAGCCTCTCCATGTACAGTCCATGTCCAATGGAAGTCGTTCCTTGACCACATTGCGCATGCCGTGCCGAGAGCACCGGGGCGGTGGACGACGGCCAGGCCTAGGAAGGGGATGACACGGAGCCGAGGAAGACGCGGCAGTGGAAGCCCGCGCAGAGAGGAGTACGAGTGTTCATTGGTTCAGCTGCGATGTGAGGCTGTCGTCGCCACAGGGCCTGGCCAACGGTGGGAATAGTATGGGGCAGTGAGGCCTCCGCTGCAGCACAGCCGGCCACGGGAGGCAGGAGCATGCGGCACGACCGGCGCTGGTTTGGGCGGGTGGAGCAAGAAGACCAGAGGTTGAAGAAGCACTACAGCCGTTGGATGGACATCGTACGGTCACTGGAGCTAGAATTGTTCATATTGACTAAGTTGACAAAGCCCTCCGTCCCCGTCAACTTAGTAGGCCCACAAGTTAGCCTCCCACCAAGGTGGGTCCCAGCTAGTAGGGGGAGTATTCATTTTTTTGTGCGTAATAAGGAGGCACTTCCGGTGGGTCCGAGCTGACAGCGGGGGGAAAGTTTTTTTTGCAAAATATGGTGGCCCGTCCGGTGGGTCCCAGCAGTCAGGGAGAAACATTTTTTCATGAAATACGGTGGCCCGTTCGGTGAATCCCTGCTATCTAGTGGAGGAATAATTATTTTGCGTGTAATAAGGAGGCACTTCCTTGCGGCTGCCGTGGACCCAGCTGTCAGCCTCTCCATGTACAGTACTCTTCCGATGGAAGTTGGTCGTTGACCACATTGACCACGTCGCGCCGAGAGTACCACGGCGGTGGACAACGGCGAGGCCTAGGAAGGGGACGACGCGGAGCCGGGGAGGACGCGGCAGTGGATGCCCACACGGAGAGGAGTACGAGGGTTCACTAGTTCGGCTGCAGTGTGAGGCTGCCGTCGCCACAGAATAACAGGGGTGCGGGTGAGTCGAGGGATGGCCTGGCCTGTGGTGGGAGTAGTATGGGGCGGTGAGTCCTCCGCGGCAGCACAGCCAGCCACGGGAGGCAGGAGCAGGCTGAGGGAGTCCTGGATTAGGGGGTATCCGGACAGCCGGACTATATACTTTGTCCGGACTGTTGGAGCGTGAAGATACAAGACTCAAGACTCCGTCCCGTGTCCGGATGGGACTCTCCTTTGCGTGGAAGACAAGCTTGGCGATCCGAATATTATATTTCCTTCCTTGTAACCGACTCCATGTAAACCCTAGCCCCCTCCGATGTCTATATAAACCGGAGGGTTTGGTCCTTAGAGGGACGATCAAAATCATAATCATCATAGGCTAGCTTCTAGGGTTTAGCCTCTACGATCTCGTGGTAGATCAACTCTTGTACTACTCATATCATCAATATCAATCGAGCAGGAAGTAGGGTTTTACCTCCATCGAGAGGACCCGAACCTGGGTAAACATTGTGTCCCTTGCCTCCCGTTACCATCAGCCTAAGACGCACAGATTGGGACCCCCTACCTGAGATCCGCTGGTTTTGACACCGACACAGGCGGCACGACCGGCGCTGCTTTGGGCGACTGGAGCAAGAACACTAGAGGTTGAAGAAGCACTATGGCCGTTGGATGGACATCGAACGGCCATTGGAGCTAGAATCGTTTATATTGACTAAGTTGACAAAGCCCTCCGTCACCGTCAACTTAGTAGGCCCACAAGTCAGCCACCCACTATGGTGGGTCCCAGCTAGCTGGGGGTATTCATTTTTTTGGGCGTAATAAGGAGGCACTTCCTTGCGTGCGAAGATATAGCTAGTGGGTCCAACCTGTCAGCGCGGGGAACATTTTTTCGGGAAACACTGAGGCCCTTCCCATGGGCCCTAGCTGTTAGGTGGAGGAATCATTATTTTGCATGTAATAAGGAGGTTTTTCCTTGCGTGTAGCCATGGACCCAACTGTGAGCCTCTCCACGTATAGTCCACTTCCGATGGATGACGTTCATTGACCACATTGACCTGGCCGCATCGAGAGCACCAGGGCGGTGGATGATGGCAAGGCCTGGGAGCGGAACGACACGGAGCTAGGGAAGACTCGATAGTTGTTTCCCATGCGAAGGAGTACGAGGGTTTACTGGTTCGCCTGCCGTCCCCAAAGAATAACAACAGGTGTGGGTGAGTAGAGGGATGGCTAGGCCAGCGATGGGAGTACGGTGGGGCAGTGAGGCCTGCGTGGCAGCATAGCCGGTCGCGGGAGGAGGGAGCAGGCAGTCCCACCGGCGCTTGTCTGAGCGACTGGAGCAGGAAGAGCAGAGATTGAAGAAGCGCGACAGCCGTTGGATGGACATCCAACAATCACTGTTCCCATGTGTTGACTAAGTTGACACGGTGTTGCGTGTGTGTCAACCTTTTTTTAGGAAAGCATACGCGTCAACCTATAGTAGGCGCACAAGTTAGCCTCAAATCCGTGGAAAATAGCATACATCCCATCTGCCATTATTTCTAATAATGTATAACCCATTTGCTAATTCTTAAGAATTGTTTGGAGCCCACCTTCTTTTTGTTAGCATTACACCCCATATTGTGGCCATGGTTAAAAAGTATATGAAATTTTGCATATTTCGGTGCGGTCAACTGTTTTTAATCCCGAAATATCGATTCACATTCAAACTATTTTGAAAAATAATTTATTTAAATATAAAATCCAAATAATTGTCCACGCATAACAATCAATGGAATTTAAAATCTTGTAATGAAAAAAAATTGAAACTAATTCCCGGTTTGATGTGTTTTAAAAATGTACAGCCCATTTCTCGGCAAACCGAATGAAACTCTCCTCGTCTTGAAAGATTTGCAGCCCATCAGGGTTGATAAAGCAAGTAGGCCTCGTTTGGGTATTTATTAAAAAAATTGAACTGGGCTAGCCATTTTGACCAAGAGAAAAACACAACTGGGCTCATGATGTGGTAAACATAAATAAAACCCTGGCTAGACGGGCCACAACCCCTGTACAGCCCCGTCGTTACCCTGATCTGTCACTAAAACTAGTATAAATACCAATTGCTTATTCCTCAAAAAAAATGCGCGACCTGCTGGGTCCCTGGGTGTCAGCCGCTCGTAGTGTAATTCACTCGTTTATTGACTACGTTGACAATGGCGTGAGCCCCAGATGTCCAACCATTAGGAGGAACCATATTTTTCGGCTTGTAATATAGAGGCACTTGCTTGCGTACTGCCATGACGCTGGTGGGTCCCAACTATCATCCTCTCCATGTACAGTCATCTCCTTGTTCCTCTCGGTTGTTGACGACGTTGAAAACGCAAGAGGGCGGCGCACCGCGCATGGCGAGCGAACCAAGGTCGCAAGGCGGAGGACGACAGCGAGGCCTTGGACAGACAGGAGCCGTGGAAGATGCGCCAGTCCAGTCGCAGGTGGAGGGGAGTACGAGGGTTGACTGGTTTGGCTGCGGGTGCATGTTGGGGCTGACGTTGCCAAAGAATAACAGGACTCGTGGGGGAATAGAGGGAGGGACTGGCCAATGTTGGAGGGTACGTACAGTGGGGCGCCGGAGGCACGGCCAGCCATGGGAGGTGGGAGCAGGCGAAGTCGACGGGGTTGTTTGGTTTGGGCGGCTGGAGGAAGAAGAAGACAAGAGATAGAAGATACACGATAGATGTTGGATGTCAATCCAATGGCTGGTAGGCAGAATTGTTTGTTGACTGGCTAGTAAGTCGACACCACCTTGGATTGGCTATTTCCTCGCGGGTCCCAATGTCAGAATCCAAATATGTCACGGTCATACAACCTTTCCTATGAAAATTTACGGCCCATTTGATGTGCTAGTTCAAATAAGTTTGTGGGTGCTGGTGGTGGCTAATCACTTGGCTTCTGTAATGTACACTGAGCTCAAGCAGCCGACAAGAGTGACGTTATTTCCCTTGGTTGGGATTTGTTACAATATTTCACTCTAAATTAAAAGAATGGCAAGCCATTTGCCTTGTTTCAAAGAAAATATGACAGTCACAACCGAGTTGAAAAGGGCAAGAACATCTAACTCCAGCTTACAAACTATACAAAAGCACGAGGGTTAATTGTTCATCAGGTTTACAAAAAAACAGGTTGAAAAAGGCAACAACATCTAACTCCAGCACTATTTTCGGCAGTCACAGTCATTTGGATCGGTCAGGTCCATAGAATGAACATCCTGGGTCATAAAATTTACTAGATTATGACCACAATATGTTGTAAATAGAAGCCCGACACGTTCAAAAGCTCTTTTTGCCCACCTGAAACTCCTTTTTTTGCTCTTCGACATACCCATCAGTCAAAACCATGCTGCTGATAAACTTAAGCCCGACGGACAATAGTAACCTCGCATTCAGCAGGAAGAATGTGACAAATCTAGTGTGTGCACGGTTGGTTACATATCGTTCTAGCGTTATTGTCTTCAATCGAATCTCATGAGAAGTGAGAAAATCCCGATGCTTACGAATCCACCGATTGGTTATAACTTTCTTACCCAGTCCTGTTGCCTAAATAGACATGAAGATTGAAAACAGTTAAGGTCTAAAAAAAGAGTGTCGAAAGAGCAACAGCTGAATGGTTCATTCTAGTACACTATATGTGGGCTTCCAATGTGCGTGAAATTATCACCTTTATATACAACTTCTCCAGACAGGGAAAGCATTGCAGCAAGCCAATAATCTTGTTCAGATCAAAAAACTATTCATTTGGATATATAAGATCTTGACAGAATCCAGCACCATTGATAGGCCATCCATGGAGAAACTCTTCATTGAGCATAGAACATAATATTAGTACAAAATGTGTACTCCAAGGTGATATATAACTTATGCGCAGAAATTTAAAATGCAGGTTATGGTTACAAGTGTAGATGATAATATAAAGTACCTGAAGAACTGTGGAGCCAAACACCATATTGAAATGAGCACAGAGATCATGTATTACACCCAAGGTCTCCAGTTTAGGCGCAGAGAGGACGGTTATTTGCAACAGTGAATAATTAGAATCAGGGATCAACCTTTGAAGTGAAGGGGCATCTTAGATGATGAACTGCCTTCTGTCAAAAGAAATTCCAATTCTTACAAGGTTAGGCGACTTTATTTGGAGACAACCGATTCTAACTGTGAAAACAAGCACCAAGCACTCCAGGGCAGGGCAACTGTAGTGGATGATGTTGTGCAATGAGGCCTCTGATATACCAACCCGCACAAGTGAAAGTTTCTTGAGAAATGGGAGTCGAAGGTTTAGTACCAGATTGTCTGGTAGGTAGCATAGCACAAAGGTGGCGGTGTGGAGAGAGGAGAAAAACCACAAGATGGACATCGGTGCTGAGGGCACAAGTACATGGCGTTCGGTATGTGGTATGTGATTTCCAGGGGAATAGTAGAACTCAAGCTGCTGTAGTTCTGTGAATTCAGGGGATTTCAGCCAGGCGTCCACCGTGCAGGGCTTGGTATGCTTGCTCAGGTAGCATGACGGGATGCAGAGGCTTTGAACGGAGCCCTAGTGGGAGGAGATGATGGCTCTGGTAATTTCAATATCATTGAACAGAGATAGCTGACGACAGTCGAGATTAAGGGGCGTGGCGCGCCATAGAGGGCGCCACTTAATTGAGAGGACTTGGGTGTGGCAGCAATCCTTGGTGGGGAGAAGCGAGATGATCTCCCCAAGGACGGCGTCCGGGAGATCGCTGATGTGGTCCACCTAAGATTCTACGGTTCCTGGGATTCGGTGGGGGCGGGTTGCAGCTTCTCCCTGTGCTGCCGGGTGCAGGAACTACAACACGCGTCGCCGCTGGTGGGAGCCTCATCTTCTTGGCACTGGGGTCAGCCGACTCCATTTTCCTCGGGGACGTCGCGTTGTGCTCACAGATTTGAGCAGAATAATGAATGACGGGCCTGGTTGTAGTGCGAGTGAAGAAGAAGGGGAGCTGGGGTTTTTCTGTAGTAGTGAGGAAGAAGGGGAGCTAGGGTTTTCTGTAGGAGTGAGGTGAGGAATTTGGGGGTACGAGTGGAGCGAGCTGACGTGAGGTTGGTGGGAGTGAGGAGGAAGAAGAGAACCCAGGTTTTTGGGGGGGGGGCGGTGTGCTGGGTGTGGGTAGCGCCTCTCATTCCATAAATATACGGGCTTTTGAATTGATTTTACTATTTACTAGGGTGGATGGGCTGTTTTGTCTTGGGACCGGAGAAACAATTACTACTAGTACAATGGAGACACTCTACAGCTACCTAGAACAACAATACTGCTTCTGGCTCCTCCTAGGTCATCAAAACGTCTCTCTCTACTGAATGTCATAATACTTTTGTTCACCGACATGCGCGCCATGCAGTGCGCGGGTCCAAATGCCATCCACCAAATTAGAAGGCAGTATGAAGGCGGAGAGTCACCCCGGTCGTAGCACGGCAGTAACGAGCCACCGTATCACAAAACCCCACCTCCCCACAGTCTAAGTTTGACAGACGAAAAGCAACCATCATTTCACTCTTCGCTGAATCTCCTTCTCCCTCACCGTCTTCAAGAAAGGCAACACTCGCATCTGCCACTGTTCTTCTCTCCCAACGAAGGAAAGGTAAGCGGATCTGTGATGTTGGTATATTTTCGTTCAGAGAAAAATAAGAATTTTTGCAAAGCAGTAACCGATCCTCACTCTCTTTTTTGTTTCATTGTCATTGTGATTGTGTTTTCCTTTCAGTGGTCTCCTAGTATTCTTCAGTTTCATGATGGACCAAGGAGAACCAGGCAAAGATCTGCAGATATTGGAGCAGACGCGGGAGGCTGATCCCCACGAGATAGAGAGCTCCAAGAAGATGGAGGCAGCCACCGAGCCGTCCCGAGATACGCTCATGGCCACTACTGAGATGGTCAACGCCCTGTTTGAGGTTACAGCCCCCATGACACTG
>NC_041381.1:82745774-82845163 GCF_002162155.2 Triticum dicoccoides
GTCGATCTCGGTTGTGATTTTTCATCTACGTATGTGGTGATGAATAATGCAAAATTTTATTAGCTTCGATGCCATGCTATACATAGTGGTTTAAATAACTTGTGTTTCTTATACTGGAAAGTAATTCAGAATTTGTTTCTATTTCAATTAGAGCCCTGATGCAGACAAGGATTGTGTGGTTGTACATGTCACTCGCTATGAGGCAGATGACCTGAATATACGCACTGAGAAAACAAAGCTCTTAGGCTATTGGATCCTGGAAGCCATTTGCGCTTATACCAATGAAGAGTTGTATTCCAGCCTCACTGTTGTCAGGCGTTGTTCAGGGTGTACTGAAGCACAAGAAGTTCAAAGCTACTCCTTCGTTTGTGAGGCATACTGTTCTTGTCAAGCTTACGCAGGAAGATGACGTGCATGCCTCCACAAACAAGTTTATCAGTGGCAAGGCCACAAGGTTGTCTTCATGAAGGTTCACATGATTGAGCTGTTGCGGGACATCCTCGATGATGTTCATGGCAAGGTCCATCTTGTGTCCAGCCCAAATTAGATCAAGGCATGAAATAGTTTCCCCAGCTAGTGTTTAATAGTAGTTTGGATTGTGTCTAATTATCCGAACCTTGCCTATTATTGAGCCCTCTAGGGCTAGTACTGTGTTTGAATCCGTCTATGGGAACTGCTCCTACTTTTGTGTGCCCGTGAATCCTGTGAGAACCATCGTAATTGTTGTCGAAACAGATACGTCCTCACTAGTTTTTTCATGAATATGGCATGGTAAGACATAAATTGTCACGCTTTATCATACGAGCAGTGTGTGTTTTGATGAAATAGAGTACTCATTCGAGAACTGTGCGCCGACGTATACATAAGTACTTGTTAACACTGTTGGTGCTACCCCACTTGTAAGCAGTTGTGCAAAACATGGCACATTGGCTCAGCTCGCTTCAACACTAGGCTATCAACCAGCTAACAATCAACAATCCGTTGTCTGACATATAAGCAACTATGTATCTTGTTACAGTGGTTCATGTAGTTAACTGAGGCCACAATGTAAATTCCAAACGTTCACACGCTAGTCCAGCGGTCATGTGGAACACTCACATTAAACTCGGCTTCATAAAGAACTTGAAAAGCATAAGTGAAGCAATTTTATACATCTCAATGAGTCAAAGAACATAACAAGCATATACTAGTTCACAGCAAAAGACAAAGTTGTGAGAAGGTTTACAATCAGGAAAAAACAAGCAAGGCTTCTCTGAGCAAAGGGCCTCCAGGAAGGCTTAAATTTCCTGGAGTTCACTCTGGTTTCTTCTTGCTGCCACCATCCAGGGTTAGGTTCTCTCATTCCATAATAACCAATTATAATTGTGGTCTCAGATGGAATGCTGAACTGAACCATGCAGTGTACTGACCAGCTGAAATTCTTGTGCATTCCACTAAATTTAAGCACCGCTATTTGCAGAAATAAGCAGACCACAATGCCTCTTGTCCGCGCACCTGTCAAAAAAACCGTCGTGCAGCCGTGATACATCTCCAACGTATCTACTTTTCCAAACACTTTTGCCCTTGTTTTGGACTCTAACTTGCATGATTTGAATGAAACTAACCCGGACTGACGTTGTTTTCAGCAGAACTGCCATGATGTTGTTTTATGTGTAGAAAAGAAAAGTTATCGGAATGTCCTGAAAATCCATGGAGGCACTTTTTGGAATTAATAAGAATTTCTGGGCAAAAGAAACACACCAGGGGCCCCAGGGCCTGTCCACGAGACAGGGGGGCGCGCCCCCCTTGTAGGGCGCACCCTCCTATCTCGTGGGCCCCCTGGACCTCCACCGACCTCAACTCCAACTCCATGTATTCATGTTCGAGGAGAAAAAAAAATCAGAGAGAAAGTTTCATCGCGTTTTACGACATGGAGCCGCCGCCAACCCCTAATCTCTCTCGGGAGGGCTGATCAAGAGTCCGTTCGGGGCTCCGGAGAGGGGGATTCGTCGCCGTCGTCATCATCAACCATCCTCCATCACCAATTTCATGCTGCTCACCGCCGTGCGTGAGTAATTCCATCGTAAGCTTGCTGGACGGTGATGGGTTGGATGAGATTTACCATGTAATCAAGTTAGTCTTGTTAGGGTTTGAACCCTAGTATCCACTATGTTCTGAGATTGATGCTGCTATGACTTTGCTATGCTTAATGCTTGTCACTAGGGCCTGAGTGCCATGATTTCAGATCTGAACCTATTATGTTTTCATGAATATATGTGTGTTCTTGATCCTATCTTGCAAGTCTATAGTCACCTATTATGTGTTATGATCCGACAACCCCGAAGTGACAATAATCGGGATACTTCTCGGTGATGATCGTAGTTTGAGGAGTTCATGTATTCACTATGTGCTAATGCTTTGTTCCAGTTCTCTATTAAAAGGAGGCCTTAATATCCCTTAGTTTCCGCTAGGACCCTACTGCCACGGGAGGGTAGGACAAAAGATGTCATGCAAGTTCTTTTCCATAAGCACGTATGACTATTTATGGAATACATGCCTACATTACATTGATGAATTGGAGCTAGTTCTGTGTCACCCTATGTTATAGCTATTACATGAGGAATCGCATCCGGCATAATTATCCATCACTGATCCATTGCCTACGAGCTTTTCATATATTGTTCTTCGTTTATTTACTTTTCTGTTGCTGCTGTTACAATTACTACAAAAACCCAAAAACATTACTTTTGCTACCGTTACCTTTATTATCATACTACTTTGCTACTAAATATTTTGCTGCAGATACTAAGTTATCTAGGTGTGGTTGAATTGACAAGTCAACTGCTAATACTCAAGAATATTCTTTGGCTCCCCTTGTGTCGAATCAATAAATTTGGGTTGAATACTTTACCCTCGAAAGTTGTTGCGATCCCCTACACTTGTGGGTTATCAAGACTATTTTCTGGCGCCGTTGCCGGGGAGTATAGCTCTATTCTCTGAGTCACTTGGGATTTATATCTGTTGATCACTATGAAGAACTTGAAAGACGACAGAACCAAGATTTTGCCCTCAACTACGAGGGGAGGTAAGGAACTGCCATCTAGCTCTACACTAGATTCTCCTTCTGTTATTAGTAAACTTGCGACACATAAACCTCCTACTGCTATGAATTCTGATATGTCGCATGTTATTGATGATGCCACTTCTGCTATGAGTGATGAAACTACTTCTGTGCGTGATACTACTTTGCCATTAGGTGAATTTCTTGATGAACAACTTTCTAGAGTTGGGGAATGAAATTACTGAAGAACCTATTATGGATGATAGTTATGATGAAGGTTCTCCCAATGATTATGTATTGCCTGTTGTTCCTAAGGGTTATGTAATGAATGAAGAAGATGCTAGGGAAATCTTTGCTTGCAATGATAGATACGATCTTATGAAATTATTAGCTAAATGGAAGCAGCAGTCTCTTAATGCTAGAATGAAACCTGATCCTGCTTTTACTACTTCACCTATCTGTGTTACTCATAAGGATTATGAATTCCCTGTTGATCCTGAGATTATTACTTTAGTTGAATCCGATCCTTTTTATGGCCTTGAATCTGAAACTGTTGTGGCACATCTTACCAAGTTAAATGATATAGCTACCCTATTTACTCATGATGAGAAGTCTCGCTATTATTATATCCTTAAGATATTTCCGTTCTCGTTAAAGGGTGATGCTAAGACTTGGTTTAGCTCTCTTGCTCATGGTTGTGTGCGTAGTCCCAAGGATATGATTTATTACTTCTCTGCTAAATATTTCCCTGCTCATAGGAAACAAGCTGCCTTGCGGGAAATATATAATTTTGTGCAAATCAAAGAAGAGAGTCCCCCACAAGCTTGGGGGAGGCTTCTCCGATTACTTAATGCTTTACCTGATCATACTCTCAAGAAAAATGAAATACTTGATATCTTTTATAATGGACTAACCGATGCTTCCAAGGACTACTTGGATAGTTGTGTTGGTTGTGTTTTCAGGGAAAGAACAGTCGACGAAGCTGAAATATTATTGAATAATATGTTGACTAATGAAAATAATTGGACTCTTCCTGAGCCAATTCCTGAAGAAATTCCTAAATCAATTAAGCCAACTCCTGAGCCTATTCCTAAACCCACTCTGAAGAAGAGAGGTGTTTTATTTCTTAGTCCTGAAGATATGCAAGAGGCAAAGAAATCAATGAAAGAAAAAGGTATTAAAGCTGAAGATGTTAAGAATTTACCACCTATTGAAGAAATACATGGTCTTAATATACCGCCTGTTGAAGAACCACATTGTCTTGATAACCCGACACATGTAGTAAAGGTAAATTCTCTCTATAGATATGATAAAGTTGAAGTCCTCTCTACTAAATTTCATAGCCCATGCTTAGATGAATTTGATGAATTTATGGCTAGATAAGAAAATTTTAATGCTTATGTTGGTAGAGAGTTAAAGAATAATGCTTTCGAGATAGGATGCATATGCAAGAATATAGCTAGAGTTAAGGATGAACTCAAACTCGTTAGAAAATATGCTTCTATGGTTGCTACTCAAGCTGAGCAAGTACTTAAAGCTCAAAATGATTTGCTTGATGAATGAAATAATAAAAATGACTTTGCTGTTAGAGTGGCTACTAGAACTGGTAGACTGACTCAGGAACCGTGGTATCCTGAAGGCCACCCTAAGAGAATCGAGCAAGATTCTCAGAGAAAGAATTTAGAGGCACCTAGTTCTTCCAAAAAGAATAAAAATAAAAACGATAGAACTTTGCATGCTTCTAGTGAACCTACTGTAGACACACGTGAGAATCCCAATGATATTTCTGTTTATGATGCTGAAACACAATCAGGTGATGAACATGAACCTAGTGATAATGTTAATGATAATGTTCATGTTGATGCTCAACCTAGCAAAAACAATGAAGTAGAGATTGAACCTGCTGTTGATCTTGATAACCCACAATCAAAGAATCAACATTATGATAAGAGAGATTTTGTTTCTAGGAAGCACGGTAGAGAAAGAGAACCATGGGTTCAGAAACCCACGCCCTTTCCTCCTAAACCATCCAAGACAAAGGATGATGAGGATTTTGAGCGCTTTGCTGAAATGATTAGACCTATCTTCTTACGTATGCGCTTAACTGATATGCTGAAAGTAAATCCTTATGCTAAGTATATGAAGGATATCATTACAAATAAAAGAAAGATACCGAAAGCTGAAATTTCCACCATGCTTGCTAATTACACTTTTAAGGGTGGAATACCAAAGAAACTTGGAGATCCGGGTGTACCAACTATACCATGCTCCATTAAAAGAAATTATGTTAGAACTGCTTTATGTGATCTTGGAGCCGGTGTTAGTGTTATGCCTCTCTCTTTATAACGTAGACTTGAATTGAATAAGTTGACACCTACTGAAATTTCTTTGCAAATGGCTGATAAATCAACTGCTATACCTGTCGGTATTTGTGAGGATGTGCCTGTTGTGGTTGCAAATGTCACTATCTTAACGGACTTTGTTATTCTTGATATTCCCGAGGACGATAGTATGTCTATTATTCTTGGTAGACCTTTTCTTAATACTGCAGGGCCTATTATTGATTGCA
This sequence comes from Triticum dicoccoides, assembly GCF_002162155.2. Taxonomy (NCBI): domain Eukaryota; kingdom Viridiplantae; phylum Streptophyta; class Magnoliopsida; order Poales; family Poaceae; genus Triticum; species Triticum dicoccoides. Next base: position 82,751,384 of record NC_041381.1, read on the forward strand.
ACAAAGGTAATGTCACTTTTCATGTTAATGGTAATGAGCATACGGTACATTTTCTGAGGAAACAATCTCAAGTTCATAGCATCAATTCTATTGGAAAAATTCCAACTATTATTATTGGAGGTTTTGAATTTCCTCTCCCTACTTTCAAGAAAAAGTATGATATTCTTATTGTTGGGGATTTTCATATCCCCATTGAGGTAACTTGGTGTTATTCGAAATTTCTCTGGTTCCGTGTTATTCGGAATGAGTTTGTTAACAAGACTTGACCAACCTTGTTAGTGGATTCATTTTGATGATCACGAGATGGATGAAACTAGAAGGCACAACCTTCTGTACCCACTTTTTACTTTCTGTTATTTAGAATAAATAAAGCAAAAATAGTATTATCTGTCTGTTTTCTGAATTATCCGTGCATTAAAAAAAATCCCAAAAATAAAAGTGCTCCAAATGACCTGCAAATTTAGTATGATTTTTTCTGGAATATTTGAGGATTTTAGGCACTGAAATCACTGCAGGAGGGGCAAGCACCAGGCCACGAGAGTGGAGGGCGCCCCCCTGTCTCATGGGCCCTTGGTGGCCCCCCTCCACTTATGCCAGCACCCACACACTTTATCTTCTACCCAAAAAAATCCCCATCCAGCTCAAGCACGAGTTCTTGCTCATTTTGCTGCGATTTTCGATCTCCTTGCTCAAAGCTCCATTCACAAAACTGCTTTGGGAGATTGTTGCTTGGTATCTGGCTCCTCCACTAGTTCAATTAGATTTTGTTCTAGTGCTTTATTCATTGCAAATTTTTGCTGCATAGGTGACCATGTTCTTGAGCTTGCATGTTAAATTTTGAGGTCCCAAGTAATTCCAATGCATGATATAGGCTCTAGGCACTTGTAGGAGTACTTTCTACCAATCTTGTTTAGTTTTATTCACTTTTATTTTGAAGTTACTAAAATTTCAGAAATTTTCAAAAAAACGATTATGCTTAGAAGAATGTACCAAGGTGGTTCCTCGGCAAAGAAAGGGCCAAGGATTGCTATACGTGAGCAAGATGTTGAATTGCCGAGGGACGCGGATATACGAGCTTGAGAGTGGCCATCCGATGATTTTATGGTCGAAGCAGGCTTCAAGGAGGAATTTGACGTGTATGTGCGTAATGCCGAGCTGGAGGACTTCTTACAAGATAAGTGTCCTCAGTACTATCAATTGACTGATTCCTTTGTGCGGAGGTTCCAATATAACTGTGCGCGTAATTCTCCTAGTGTCATGTTTCATATTTATGATACATCTTATACCATGGATTTAGAGGATTTCACAACTGCTTGCAAACTCCCGTAGTGGGGTAATATTAATGATCCTCGCAAATCTGAATTTAGAAATTTTCTTGCTAGTATTACTGTGGGAGAATCTAGGGACATAACACAAGTTACCATAGGGAGAATTCATTTTCCTGCTATACATTATTTTGCTCTCTTTATTGGTAGATGCATTAACAGTAAGGATGAAGCATGTCACATGTGTGTCCCTGATCTTTGTGTCCTCAAGAGTGTTGTGTCAGGTTATAAAGGTTATAACTTGGGGGCAATAGTTGCACGTAGGTTGCAGAATAATAGTAGAAAGGGGGATTTATTTGGAGGAATTTATGCAACCCGTGTGGCTAATTATCTTGATATAGCCCCACGAGAGGGGGATGTGATTTTACCTCCTGTTTTTTGGATAAAGAAGCTATGTTCAATCATCATTTTCTTGAGAGGAATGAACAATTCCTCCATTATTGACTAATCTATGACAGACGCAACATCGTCCCTGTTACTCTTCCTGCTCCCTACCTTTTTGATTATCAGGCAAAGGGAAGATATGTTGTCACCAGGGAGGAAGCAGCTGAATACGAGAGGGGAATTGAGGCAGATCGCCAACACGCTGCTGCTCAGGAGGCGGTTGTCGCTGCATCTCAGCACAACCCCGGTTTCACTTGCGGATATCAGCCAGGCGGTCCTTGGTACTTTTCCAACTTAGGCCAAAACCTAAGCTTGGGGGAGTACATATTTCTCACCGACTTTACATTCATGTTCACACACTAGTCGTCGGTGCTCATACCCTTTCATTGTATTATCCATGCTAGTTTAAATTTCCTTTTCTAGTTTTCTTCTTGTGTGTTTGATAAACCTTAAGAAAAAACAAAAAAAAAATAGTTAGTTTAATTTCCATGGTTGTAGTAGAATTAAAATGAAAACCCAAAAAGATTTCTCATTCTTCTTTTACTTGTTTGGAGCTTTCCCGTGTAAATAGTTTTATTTTCTTTTCTTTCTTTTGGGGGTCGAGAAGACCATATTGAAAATGCTTAGTGGCTCTTATATGCATGATTGTTTATTTAACTTAGAGCCCATATTACTTGTCTTCTCTCTTGAGTTGAATGCTTGCAGATTCCAGCTTAGTCCAATGCACGTGCACTACTATTATTATACACATCGTTTGGTCGTGCAAGTAAAAGGCAATAATGACGATATATGATGGACTTATTGGGATGAGAAAAGCTGGTATGAACTCGACCTCTCTTGTTTTTGTAAATATGATGAGTTCATCATTTCCGAGTCAGCTTATTATGAAGTAAACATATTTGCAATGACATTTAGAGATTATAGTTGCTTGTGCCATGCTTGATTAGCTATGAGTTATAATGGTTTACCTTGCGTGCCAACATGCTATTAGAATGATTATGATGTGGTATGATGGGATGGTATCCTCCTTTGAATGAATTGAGTGACTCGACTTGGCACATGTTCGCGCATGTAGTCGAATCAAATCAACATAGCCTTCATGATATTTATGTTCATGGTGGATTATATCCTACTCATGCTTGTATTCGGTGTGAATTAATTTTAATGCATGTTTACGACTGTTGTCACTCTCTTAGTTGGTCGCTTCCCAGTCTTTTGCTAGCCTTCACCTATACTAAGCGGGAATACTGCTTGTGCATCCAAACTCCTTAAACCCCAAAGTTGTTCCATATGAGTCCACTATACCTTCCTATATGCGGTATTTACCTGCCGTTCCAAGTAAATTTGTATGTGCCAAGCTCCAAACCTTCAAATGAAATTCTGTTTTGTATGCTCGAGCAGCTCATGTTACAACTAGGGCTTCCTATATCTTCCATGCTAGGTGGGTTATTCTCATGAGGAGTGGACTCCGCTCCTCATTCACGAGAAAGGGCCGGTAACCGGGATGCCCGATCCCATGATCCAAAAAGATCAAAGCAAATCAAAATAATTAAGAAAAAGGGCTATTGTTAGTTGGAGGCACTTGTTGTTTCAAGCAAGCGATGGATTGATGCTTGTTGGTGGTTGGGGGAGTATAAACCTTAACCATTCTGTTTGGGAACTGCCTATAATGCATGTAGTATGAAAGATACAGCCATCTCATAGTTGTTGCGTTGACAGTGAAAGTATGCCGCTCAAAATGTTATTCAATCTCTATTTTAAAATCGAGCTCTGGCACCTCTACAAATCCCTGCTTCCCTCTGCGAAGGGCCTATCTATTTACTTTTATGTTGAGTCGTCACCCTTCTTATTAAAAGCACCCGCTGGAGAGCACACTGTCATTTGCAGTCATTATTATTCGTTTATATTGGGTATGACTTGACTGGATCTCTTTTACCATGAATTACAATGTTTAGTCAGCGTTGATCTTTAAAGGTGCTCTGCATTTATGTTTTGCGGTCTCAGAAAGGGCTAGCGAGATACCATTTTGTTATATCATGTTATGATTGTTTTGAGAAACTGTTGTCACCCGAGTTTTATTATTATAGCTTGCTAGCTGATTATGCTATTGATATGAGTAATTGTGAGACCTAAGTGTTATTGTGAGTATGGTTAGTTCATAATATTTGCTGAAACTTGAATGCTGGCTTTTCATGTTACAACAACAAGAGCAAACAGAGTTTGTAAAAGTTTTTCTTTATCACTTTCAGTTTATCAACTGAATTGCTTGAGGACAAGCAAAGGTTTAAACTTGGGGGAGTTGATACGTCTCCAACGTATCTACTTTTCCAAACACTTTTGCCCTTGTTTTGGACTCTGACTTGCATGATTTGATTGAAACTAAGCCGGACTGACGCTGTTTTCAGCAGAACTGCCATGATGTTGTTTTATGTGTAGAAAAGAAAAGTTCTCGGAATGTCATGAAAAATCCACGGAGGCACTTTTTGGAATTAATAAGAATTTCTGGGCGAAATAAATACACCAGGGGGCCCAGGGCCTGTCCACGAGATAGGCGGGCGCCCCCCCCTATAGGGCGCGCCCTCCTATCTCGTGGGGCCCCTGGACCTCCACCGACCTCAACTCCAACTCCATATATTCACGTTCGGGGAGAAAAAAATCAGAAAGAAAGTTTCATCGCATTTTATGACACAGAGCCGCCGCCAAGCCCTAATCTCTCTCGGGAGGGCTGATCTGGAGTCCGTTCGGGGCTCCGGAGAGGGGGATTCGTCACCGTCGTCATCATCAACCATCCTCCATCACCAATTTCATGATGCTCACTGCCGTGCGTGAGTAATTCCATCGTAGGCTTGCTAGACGGTGATGGGTTGGATGAGATTTACCATGTAATCAAGTTAGTTTTGTTAGGGTTTGATCCCTAGTGTCCACTATGTTCTGAGATTGATGTTGCTATGAATTTGCTATGCTTAATGCTTGTCACTAGGGCCCGAGTGCCATGATTTCAGATCTGAACCTATTATGTTTTCATGAATATATGTGTGTTCTTGATCCTATATTGCAAGTCTATAGTCACCTATTATGTGTTATGCTCCGACAATCCCGAAGTGACAATAATCGGGATACTTCTCGGTGATGACCGTAGTTTGAGGAGTTCATGTATTCACTATGTGCTAATGCTTTGTTCCGGTTATCTATTAAAAGGAGGCCTTAATATCCCTTATTTTCTGCTAGGACCCCGCTACCACGGGAGGGTAGGACAAAAGATGTCATGCAAGTTCTTTTCCATAAGCACGTATGACTATTTATGGAATACATGCCTACATTACATTGATGAATTGGAGCTAGTTCTGTGTCACCCTATGTTATAGCTATTACATGAGGAATCGCATCAGGCATAATTATCCATCACTGATCCGTTGCCTACGAGCTTTTCATATATTGTTCTTCGTTTATTTACTTTTCCGTTGCTGCTGTTACAATTACTACAAAAACCCAAAAACATTACTTTTGCTACCGTTACATTTATTATCATACTACTTTGCTACTAAATATTTTGCTGCAGATACTAAGTTATCAGGTGTGGTTTAATTGACAACTCAACTGCTAATACTCAAAAATATTCTTCGGCTCCCCTTGTGTCGAATCAATAAATTTGGGTTGAATACTTTACCCTCGAAAGCTGTTGCGATCACCTACACTTGTGGGTTATCAAGCCGTGCCAGCTAGTCCTCGATCCATGGATGAACTGGTAGAAAGTGCATTTCGGACTAGGATGCAGTTGTTTTCGCTCGTCGCTACACTGCAATCAGGAAGTAAAACGTACAAATCAACTTGTTTTAGATTGCGTTGGTCATTCTACCTAGTAACTACCAATGTAGGAATACCTGGAAGATGGGTGGTTAGACGACGGTAGCGAGGGATAGCCATCTCATTTTGCGCAGTTCTACTAAAACTGATGTGTGTGCTTTTGATTGCGCGGATAGAAACGATACGGAAGCAGACATCCCAAAATGATATGGAGACAGACATCCCTGTTTGCGCAAATACGAAATACGATTATTTAAACAGTGATAGATATTTGAAGTGGCATATGATTAACAGTAGCATCTATTGTGTTATAATTGGCACTAGATTGACAGTATGAAAGTGTCCTTAAGTAAGTAGCATCACATCACATCAACACTGCCACTAGATTAACATGCAGAACAATAGCATTAGTATTACTGTCATGAGAGTAGCACATGGTCAGTAAATGTGCAATCAAATATGTGCAGTTCCACTGGGATGAAGCAATGTTAGCGGTGTGAGATTTAAGTGTAACTGCAAAAATACAATCATGGGAAATAAAGCAAGACGGAAGCACTTCATAAAATGGTGGTGGCATTGCTTCAATTTATCGACGGCACTAGACCATTATTTATAGTGACATTAGGTGGCATTGCTTAATGCTTCATGTGATTTTACATTAACGGTAGCGATATGGGCGTAGGGACAGCAGGGGCATAAAGTGGTGAGGCAGATGTGGCTGTCGAGAGCGGCAAACACTCAGGCAGCATGTCTGCATTTGTTCCATTTTTTATCTCCTCAGCGACATTTTCCTATGTGAGCACAGGAAATCTAGACCTGCTCATTCTCATTTGCGTTGTCCCCCAACACCTGTCACTTTCTTTCCTTTTTCAACCAAGAGATAGGTCCACTTCTCCCCACCCTTCACCATCCACCATGCTTTCTTCGTCTTTTCAACCAAGAGACCGGTTGGGTAGCCAGTATCTACTACTTTCCCCCGTTTCCTCTTAGAACCAAGCCCTAGATTCATGCTACAGCTTTCCAACTTTCTGTCCTATTTGAACCAACTCTTAGAGTCGACTATATGAACTAGCTTTACCTCTAATAATAGTAAAAGTCTAGGTGGCTTTGGAACAACGGACAAAAGTAGAAAAAGATCCAAACGAAGCCAAGTGGGGAGCTGGGGCAGTAGAGCAAGGCAGGTTTCGAAGGATTATATACGCGAGGGTCATCGGCATGTGGCAAAGACGACATCGGGAGGCCGCATCTTGGCCACAATACCGCGGGGAGGAAGAAGGGGTCGGAGGCCCTCCCGAGCCGGCACTCTCTCGAAGAGACCGGCACGGCTGCCGATCGGGACGCGTCGGCAGCCGTTGGTCTCCTCCCTCGCCGCCGACGACAGCGTGAACGATGCACCTACACCCCTGCCCCGGTCGAGGTTGTTCAGCCAGATTTGTGACCAGCCGTGAGCTGAGAGAGAGTGTGGCCACCTATGTCTTGCTTAGATCTAGAGAGCATGAGAGAGTGAACGAGAGGAACCCTAGTAAAGCAAGCGCTAAGGCTCCTATTTATATATATAGTGGAGTGATTTTGTGGTACCAGCTTCAAAAAAATGTGCTCCTACGTGTACCTGCAAGTGGGTGTGAGAGAACTAGTGCGTGCGTACACCACTTCTCTTCGTGAGAGTACAATATACTATGCCCAAAGAACGTTCGCCACAAGAGTAATAGTATAAGTGTGTGACATGTGAGCTAAAATAAAATGTGTGCGACGGCTTTTGTTTTTTAGAAGTTTTGAGGGTAGGGTGTGAAGAGCACATATGTGTGTGACGTCTACCTACAGATAGACGGTGGGTGCAAGAGGACTGGGAGAGTCGTGATTTGTGAGGGTGCGTGTGCGTGAGAGAGAGGGGGGCACGTATCAATGCAATGTATGTGTCTGTAAATCATTATCTGACAAATGTTCACCACAAGCCTTTTCCTGACGAAAGACGTAAGAACCGTTAGATCGGCATCCGATAGTGTCAGTTTTGCCATGTCATTTAACAGAACAACCACTCCTCCTACACACAAATCTTCCACGTGAGTGTTAGCAACTGCCTATGCTCCCTCCGTTCCAAAATGCAGTGCATATAGCTTTATTGAAAATTCGAACCTCGCAAACTTTTACCGAGTTTTCATGTACCAAATTGCACATGTAGAATACCATGTATATATCATTTCATTCATCTTCGAGAGGTAACTATAAAGATGGGGGAGGAGTCTACAAAGAAATACCATCATATCACCTGCAGCAATTTCAACCATCCTTTGGTGTGGAGGAATATTGTAGGAACTCTATATGATATGATTTTTGTTGGAATTTTTCATTTAGAGCCAATTGGTTCATAGGAATAGATTCATATACTCCACATTTCAAAGGAAATAAACATGATATCATTTTTTAGCTTTAGAGCCACTTGGTTCATATGAATCGATTCCTATACTCCCATAATTTCAAAGGAAAATAGACATTAGCGTATAATCAATAGAAAAGTTCCTATGATATGAACCAAATTACATCTCTTTTCTAATCCCTCCTCATAGGAATTGAGATACATGTCATCTCTAGATTCAATAGAAAAGTTCCTATGATGTGAACCAAATGACATCTTTTTTCCAATATCTACTCACAGGAATTGATATACTATATGTCATCTCTTTCTCTACAACTTCCATGTATACACCTTCTATTCCTAAATAGCTAGTACAACCCACTAGTAGCTTTTTTCCAAGACATGCAACTATGGCACAACAACTATATAGTGTGTGAATAACTTTGAAAGATGGTCACTGGATGAAGCTAATCCGATAGTGCAGAGATGGCAAATCCGAGCACTACTGGCCGTTGGATATCATCAACATTCCACCAGATCTACCACATGTACAATTTAGAAGACTCCATGGTTGAACATAAGCATAATGCACAAACCTCAAAACACAAGCACTTCTCCTTTGTTCTAGAATCTTCTGTATCATAATTGATTTTTTTCTAAATGAATTGCCATTATTTGTTTTTTACTTTATGATTTACAATGCACAACCCCATGAATCTTAACATTTTTATAAAACTAGTTGATTTTGAATGAGATGAACTATAAGAACTAAACGAACATCTACATCATGCATATATGACTCAGAGCTTTACATGCTATAGTGTGTATTTATTCATAATTTGGTTTCAAAATCTCATGCGTTCAATGCATGTGTACCTCACTAGTTTTGAGTAGAGCAACAAATTTCACGCGGCCCCGGGTATATCAAAAATGCAGGGCCCATGCATCATTGCCTTTCGGTCGAACCTACGTCCACAATTTTTTGTACGTACTATATCTCCACTGGTTGCCGAACCCAAAATGCTGCCTCCTTCCCGTAAATCCAAGCAGCCCACACACATTTAAGGCGTCGACTCAAACTCAATCCCTCTCCCGTTTACTATGACATGGTCCCGCACGCCGTAGTACTCCTACAAACCCTACCACCGCACGCATCATCGGTTTTCTTCAAGAGGACGAGGGAGAAGCCGATTTGTAGTAGAGGCTCTTTCAAAAAAAGGATCTGTAGTGGAGACCCCTACCCTAGGGTGCCCTAGGTAGCTGCCGCACGCATCATTGGTTTTCTCTTTTCTTTATGCTCTTGTGCCCTAGAGTGAAATGATGGTTGCTTCGTCCGTCCAGCTTAATGCGGGAAAGGTGGGGCTTTGTGATTTGACCCCTCAGCGCTCATTTTCTACTACTGCGGTGCTACGACCGGGTGCCTCCAATTCCAACTACTGCTCCGAACTATAATTTGGTGCATCGCACGTGGAACGAGACGGTGAATGAGCCACATGCGGCCAAAGGGGTCCTGTTAAGTGTGTCGCCATTTTGTGTGTGGACTGACCCTGCTTGAGTTGCTATGCCAACACGACAGGAGCATCCTACCACTTGGTTTTGCTCCTTGGTGAATCCTAACTATATTGACCTAAAAAGATACATACCGAACTACCCTCTCTGTCTTGTTTTTTAGGCATCTCGGTTTATAGGGCGTGCACGTAGTTCTAGGTCATCCATTTGACTAACTAAATATGAGTTACTATGTCACAAAAAGTATATCATTGGATTCATAAGCGGATGTAGTTTCTAAACATATAATCCCTCCGTCTAGGTGTGTAAGTCATCTTATGAAAACCAAATAATCCCAAAACACCTAGGCGCAGTGCATTAACTTCTACCTCATTTCTTGTTTCTTCACATATCAACCAATAAGAGACGAGGGGTGTGCATGCTTTTAATGACTTGAGACTACCAAACACGACATGCAGTGGTTAGTTCATTGCATGTGATGCTATTAATTAGCAAATAAACATTAAGGTCTCTTGTTTTCCCCTCCTCCTTGCTCACCTAGACGGAGGGAGTATTTAAAAGTCGAGGGCGGGGCTTTTCCTACGCGGTAGGCGGGGCAGTTCCGCCTAGTCAGTTCGACAGAGACGCGAGAAGATGAGGGAGTAGGCTGCTGCAAACATAGGGCTATGTGATTTGACAGCGAGTTACTGATGGACAGGTGGGGCCCCGTGATTTGACTTGCCATTATCATTTTAACTGCGGCGCTACGACTGCCGTGAGTCTCCCGATTCCTGACCACCTCCATACAGGTGCCTCTCCCAATGCTCCACCATGTAGAGGCTGGCTCTTGCATGAGAGCCCAGTTCTCCACTTTTTCCTTGCCTCTTTCCTCCACATATGCAAAAATGCCATGTAAAGCGGGCTTATATCCCAGTAGTGTACTTACTTGCTCCTACAGGTGCTAAGCTTGCCACATAGGCATAAAGTCTGATGTGGCAAGTTAATTAAGAAGAGAGAGATTAGTTTGGTGACCCAAGGAAGAAACGGTGCTAAGAGCGTGTACCTAGGTGAAAAGACAATTTTGAGTCTATAGCTAATTAAATGAAGCAAACTTAGCAACAAAAAACGAAGCACCTATGCATTGGGGACTTGATTGCTAAGTCATTTAATGCCCTTAGCACCTCATCTAAGCACCATTTCATTGGAAGAGGTCACTCCTTGGCAAATGCAATACATAGTACGAAGAAGGAGATAGAGAGAAGTAAAAAAAACACTTATAGAAAACCTTATAGCTAACCTTGTTGTAGTATGAGTGACTAAGTGATGACTATGTATGACATGCCAACATCAGATAGCCTAACGCACTGTGTTAAATCTTCAAGGGCGCAACCACGCAAGCGACACGACGGTCGTGGTAGGCGCGACCATGATACCGATTGCTGGCAGCCCTTGGATCTGAGATCGAACGGTCGCATGCTAAGTTGCTGAAAATTTGCAGAATAACCTTCCAGGTTAGGATGTTCACCCATAGGTCTAGAATCACGCCATGCAACCGTTCGATTTCAGATCCATGGGCTCTCCGAAGCCCGTATCATGGGAGATTGGAAAGCCACTACCCTGCCGTTCGCACGCTGGCAGTTCGCCCCTACTCGTCCCCGCACGTCCTTTAATATTACGGCAGTTCACTGCTAGTCGTCCCATCCTTTCACATTACAGCTGTTCCATAATCCAAACCCTCCTCCCAAATCCATGGCGTCCCAAATCTCCATGATCAGTGGTGAGTACAAGGTTAGAACCATCACCGGCGATGAGTTCGACGTCATCTACACCCGTTCTTCCGCGACGGTGAAAGGATGCCTTTCTTGCTTTAGAAGCATGTTCAAAAACTCAAATGATGAGTGGGTCGCTTGGCTAGATGTTGAGTACACCATAGTCCTGGGACGAGAGAAGGATCTAAAGGAGGAAGAGAGGCAGAAGCCCGCCGTGATCCAGGTTTGCATGCATGACTTATGCTTGATCTACCACATATGCCGTGCCGACGTTGAATGCCAGGATTTTAAGAACTTCCTCAAGAGCGACCTAGTAAAATTCATTACTGTAGACTTTACAAACGGCAAAAGAGTCCTGGGTCAGATAGGCCTTGTTGTAGGCAACCCCTTCGACCTCCAGAAGAATGGGTTGCTGCCCTCCAGTGGTCAGCCTTCAATTCTGACCCTGGCAGGAGCCACAGTTCATCCTTCATGCGGTAAACTGGAGAAACCTTCGTACACGTTTCATCGTCATGCATGGCAGCGGAATTAACTAGATATAGACCACATCCACTATGCTGCAATGGATGGCTACCTTTGTTTCAATATCTACAAGGGTTGGATGAAGAGCAAGAGCCAAGTGTTCGGTTCAAGCAAAGAAGTATTGGCCAAGAGGAAGAGGGATAAGGACGAAGTCGAGGATGAGGACTCCGAGTAAGGTGGTAGTGTCGTTGCTCATGGTGGTTCTAATGCAGTTTCTACCAGATTAGTTGCATAGTTTAATTTCAGGAGTGCTTTGTTTAATTTGAGGGGTGTGTTGTGCTGAGCCCCCACCAGAACTATGTTATGTTTCTTCTCGTTACTTTAAATCTTTAGTACGTACATACTAGTATTTCTTTAATAGAATTTATCACCCCATTTAAGCACGTACTAGCTTTTTTAATAGTATTGTATGCATAATTTGGCGACGAGCGCTCTCTATATGTGCCACCCTTTTCTATAATTTCAAGTTTTCCTCCATGGTGCAATCCATCGATACTACTACTGTACAAAAGTATACATTTTTAAAAGGCTAGAGTACTGTTCATCACATATATAGCCAGTTAAATTCTCAACCTAGAACGATGTGCATGCCATGTAAACCGATACGGAGGAAGTATAGTAAAAATGAGGTGATTTTACCGAGCGATCGGCGGGGGAGCATGGCATGTCATGCGGTCCCACATGTCATGATGTACCAAGGCGATGCACGTGTCCCTCTTGAGGCAGAAGCAATACTACGTGGTTTGAGATGATGGCGAACCGAAGTGTGAAATAATGGTTGCTTCGTCTGTTTGGGAAGGTGCGGCATTGGGATTTGACGTCTCATTGCTCATTACTACTACTGGGGTGGTACGACTGGGGTATGTCCCCCCTGCTGTTCTGCACTGTTATTTGGTGCTTGACACATCGACCCGGTTGCTATATGTCCCAGATGTCGGCGACAGGAAGTACATAATTCCTGATAGGGAGCGTCGACGGAGGAGTGCAAGACACGGCTTGGGTTTTTGCTGCTTCGCGCGATCCATCGATACAAACCCGGACTATAAAAAGGCGAGGGCGGGTCTTTTCCCACGTGGCAGGCAGGGGAGTTCGGCATAGTCTGTTCGAGGCAAGGAGGCAGGAAGGGAAACAAGCAAATAAAGGTTGAGTGACTTAGTTTTGGGAAAATCTGATTTTACGGAGTACGTACCCACTAAGGTTTATAGGGCTCATCTAAAAAACATTCGTTTTTCCGTTTTATAAGTCTCAATTCTACTACTAGTAGTAGTACCATCACATTTTGGATTTCGAGGTGCGTTAGATCACCCGATGCAAGCAGTGTCAAGAGAAAACTCACCAATGCATGTAGAAGTTCACGGAAATTTAGTGGTCATTCAAGCATTCGTTCTATTAATGCCTCGGTAAACATAACTTCTTGAGAAAAACTTGCGTACTAATTATTTGTGCAAACTACTAAATTAATTCGACCACTCACCGTCTACCTTGGTTGGAGAGATTTTGAAATTGAGCCATAAACTGGAAAGGAGGGAGTAGTAACTTTTGTCTCGATTACTATTTGTGGCCTTGTATAGATGCAAAATGTATTTTTTTTTATAGTGGCCTTGTATAGGTAAATCGAGGGAGTACTAAAGGACATTTATATTCCAAACAATATGATAATCTCTCTAACCAAGGTAGTAGGGACGAGGAGTAAACGGAGGGAGTAGTAAAATTTTCTCCTCGTCCTGCGAGCCACTGCGCCCGTGGGCGGGGGAGATGGCATGCTAAGCAAGCTTCTCCTTGTTCTGCGAGTTGACGGGACACATCATAAGTACTCCAGTGTATAGAGCCTTGCCTCTAAGGTAGGCCCCACATGGTTTGCCTCTTTTTTAATATAACACGTCAAGTCACAATTTGTTTGTTCACCCGTGGTAAACGATCCTCCCTCCATCAAGTGGACAACCAATACATGTGTCAAATTACCATGTGGGATGCCTTTTCGTACAGAAATGAGCTCCACGTGTACCCATGCGGGTGTGGTTGGGAAAGAGATGGGAGTACGAGCGCCGCGCGTGCACCTCTTCTCTTCGTGCACGTCCCCCACCTACGTGGGTGTGTGTGAGAGAGATACAATCCTATACATAATGCGCCGTCCATCCCCATGCCTCCGCCCAGTCCGACCACCAGTCACCACCACACCCCACTCCTCCTCACCTTATCTCTCATCTTTCTACCTCCATTTTTATATACAAGGCCACTATCAAAATTACAATTTGCAGATATACAAGGCCACTAACACTAATCGATGCAATATTAATGGTGTTTGCCTCGTAGTGCTAGCAAAGGAGGACATTAATTATCCCTTGCATGCATGCGGGAGTGTGAGCATTGGCTTGATATGAATGAAAGAGAAGAATACACATTAATTTACACGGCAAACAAGGAAACAGGTTGGCTTGTAACATTGACTTAGAAGACATTAATTTTTGCCTTGGTACCTGTAATATGGGTTTGTGGCCTTGTATACAAAAATGGAGTCCGATAAAATTCTCGAGATACCATTTATCCGATAAAATTCTCGAGATATCATTAGATTTTACAAAATGGGATTACTCCTGCATGGGTCAATCACAACTGGTGTTTTGTAAAAAAAAATGAATCTTGATGTTCCGTGCAATGCACGGGCATCTTGCTAGTCCATGAAAACAACACATGGCAAAATTCCACAGCGAACGAGGGATTTGAATCTGTTGGGAGGGGCTGTTTGGATCTTGCCCGGGGTAGCCAAAATATTGGCGACCCTTTTGTCCACTGGTGCCTTTGCCACCGATGAACGAGGAATGGCTAGGGTGCTTATACATCCTCCAGCACGCACGTTGGAGACGAGCTCGCACGAGCTGTGTTTTTTTGTCCCACCATGCCGCCCGAGCCGCCCGCAGACCGACCGGCTACCCGCAAAATACGCCATCCAACCGTAGCCGCACACATTATGACAACAACTCAACCAAAGACGAAATTCACGCAAACACGACGATATTTCATATAAGCAATGACAGAAATCATATAAAATATCGGATTTTCATACAAACATGATGGATTTCATTACATTCAAATGAACTACGTGGTGCTCATTCTGGACAGCACAGGTATATAATACCTGGCCAAATGTTCGCCTGCCGATCAATTTGTGTTCCTCATGTCCGGCAGCACGATCACCGGACCGCCGTATGCTTCAGCGCAAAGGACGGCTCGCTTCCCCACTGCCCAACTGATATCATTGGTTGATGCCAAAGATGATGGTGGAAGGGGGCTTCCCCGCTTCCGTGGAGCCCATGCGTGGTAGACGAAGGTCCTTGCAACAAACGGATCTGGCATGACACCTGCTATGTACGCCGGCGTCGCCTCCGCGGTGGCCTTCATGGGACCCAAGCGGCGGCGGCCTCCCGTGGTCTACTTCTCCTTGATGATGGCGGCGGACGGGATGCACTGGCCACCGACTCGTTGCTCTCCGTGCACCCGGCTTCTGTTGCTGCTTGCATGGCGCGGCCGCCGGCATGGGAGTCTCGGCCACAGAAACGGGAGACACGATACAAGGCAGCAGCGTGGACGGCAGCAACGATGCCCGTGCGCCGCTCCTCGTCGAGCTGGCCTGGACCAGCGAATTGCTGAACCTCGCGCCGGCTTGGGGCGGCAACTGGCTCCGTCAGGCGAGGGGAGGGAGATGGATCAGCGAGCTGCATAGCTCGTATCTGGCGGGCTCCACGGGCCACCCAACCGGCTTGGATGAGGAATAACTATTCTTCGTAAGCCATTGTAAGAGTGGACAAAATGGTGAAGGAGGAGATAGGGGAGCGGCGGAGGTGTGCGATTCTTGGCCGGCGTTTGGCCTCGTTTAAATAGGAGATTAAATAGATGGCGGAGGGGAGGAGCTCGACCGGCGTTGCGTTTAATGCTGTCCCGATCATGAACGGATGTGTGTCCAGAGTGGGTTTCTCGGCTTCGACACGGGCGGGTTTCATGGAGGCGTTTGAATGCGGCAAGGAGGCGTGTTCAGCCGAGCTTGCAGCGGGTGGCGCCCTCGACTCTGACATAGGACACCACGCCGTTCTTCCACTGACGTGTGGGCTCTTTGGGTACATGGCCTGCATGTTAGTGACCCAACGCAGGCAGCGCACAGCAGAGGAACCTTTGGTGGTCCAGGGCGGTCAGAAGCGGGCATTTCATAAACTGATGATTGTTCACTGAGTGTGACACCATCTTTTACATGTAGATAAGCGTACTATGTTGATAGCCCGTTCGATACGTTGAGATTCATAAAGACTGCGGCAAACATCAATGTTCTGCTTATCACAGATAAGATTGATTAAAACCCATAACCATCACAATCCATGTCCTTAACAAAGGGTGCATGAACGTATAGGTTGAGCATGGGTCTTGCGTCGTATGCTGTGTGCATGCAGGCGTGCGAGTGTTGTGTGGCTGCAAGGGTACGTTTCAGTGTTGCATGCATGTGTGCGTACGTGCGTGTGTTCGTGAGTGCATGTGTACGTGTCAGTGTTGCACGCCTGCATGCGTTCCTGTGTTTGTTATGTGTACGTGTCAGTGTTGCACGCCTGCATGCTTGCATGTCTTGCACGCGTGCATGTGTACGTGCGGGGTGAGGCTACACGTCAGTCGACTAACCTTTTCATCTCTGGTCATTAGATTTTCCAGTCGTTGGATACAAAATCAAGGGCCTGTAGTTTATCATCAAACTCCACCCCCTGAGCCGCCAGCCACCACCGGTCGAACCGCCGGCCCTCGTCGCCCGCGGCCGGCCTGCGCCACCATGCCGCCCCGCCCGCCCCGAAACCACTCCCCACCGCCGGTCCACCGCCGCACAGGCCATCGCTCTAGGCCCCCCCCGCCGAGCTTTTTCTCCGGCGATCCCCACCCCACTGCCCAATCAACGCGCCCCCCACCGTCGATGACTGCCAACCAAAGGTCCCACGACTTCGAATGCCCACCGACCACTAATTTATTACCATTTCTGTGCTTCATATACGCGCTGACGGGTGGGCCCTATGGTAATGTGCGCTGCTGAATGTGGACCGTTTGACTGGTCAATTGGCAGTGTCATCAACAAATTACGGAGCTGTATGGTGAGGTAGTGACCGTATGATCACCCTAAAATGTATTTTATTAACACAGTACAGACTCAAACTACCATTTCTTTCTTTCATATACGGGCTGACAGGTGGGCCCCACGATTACGCGCCCCGATGGTGCAACACTAGTTGTGCCGCGTGGAACGTTTGACTGGTCAATTGATTGTGTCATCAACAAAATACGGAGTTGTACGGGTGAGCTAGTGACTGTATAATCATGACATATATTTTTTTAACACGATATAGACGAAAGGCACACACACAGACCCTACCCCTATGAGCACCTTCGAGAGAGTGAGCCAACATATGATCTTGAGATTTTACGAAGTCACCATAGGTGCCTCGTAGTCAAGTGGAACGCCTCCTCCCACTGAACGCACATTGCCGGAAAATACTGAAATTTACCCAGGGTACATGCGAGCACCGGGACTTTAACCCTGGTGGCTCGAGAAACCACTGTCCTCCTAACCATCCAACCACATGTTGGTAAGCACAACAAAATGTATGTGGTGAACGTGATGAACTTATTCCGAAGTCCAATGACCATATCATGCTTTCGCTTCAAATACAATGACCATAAGTGTCGTCAACAAAATACGGAGCACGCATCAAATGCAAAGTCCGTCGGTGTCATCAAGAAAATACGGAGACGTATCATGAGCTAGATACCATATGATCACCACGAGAACATATACGGTGACCGTAATGAGCATATTTTGAAGTCCAGTGACCGTATAGTGCTTTAGCTTGAAATACAGTGACCGTCACGCGTGAATGTGTCGTGGGCATGCATACTTTTAAAGGGCCGAGAGATAGTTTGTGTGCGTACGTGAAAGTGGTGTACAAAGAGGGGGTGTCCAGTGGAGACAAGGAGAGATATGCCCTTCGTTTCTCTTTCCCGTGACTAATATTTTAGGAGAATATATAAACATTCACAATGCAGAACAAATATTTTTGGATGCACCATGCAATTAACTTTCATGTATAACATTGTACTACTGTATATGCTTATTTTCTTAGTGCCCGGTTGCGAGTGTGGTGTGGTGGGCACATCATTTCTAGTTGTGGTGGGTCAACATGAGGACTCATGAGTCGGTTCCATCCTGCGCCACATAGGTTGGACCAAGATGCTTTATACGAAGACCTATGTGGAGGACTCGGCGTACAACACGAAGCTACCAGAGTCGTGGAGGACTCTATCCCCATTGGTGATAAGCCGACTATATATGATTTGTAACCCTAGGCCCCCAGTATGTTATAGAAGCTTGGGGGCTAGTTCGTCGAAAGTATACTGCTCGTCCTCGAGTAGGTAAATGATAAAAACAGAATTTTTGATGTGGAATGCTACCTATCATAATTCTCAATGTAATTTTATTTATTGTGGCATGAATGTTCAGATCCAAAATATTCAAAATAAAAGTTCATATTGGCATAAGAAATAGTAATACTTCAAGCATACTAATCAAAGCAATCATGTCTTCTCAAAATAACATGGCTAAAGAAAGTTATCCCTACAAAATCATATAGTCTGGCTGTTGCTCTATCTTCATCCCACAAAGTATTTAATCATGCACAACCCCTATGACAAGCCAAGCAATTGTTTCATACTTTAGTAATCTCAAACCTTTTCAACTTTCACGCAATACATGAAAGTGAGCCATGGACATAGCATTATATGTGGAATAGAATGGTGGTTGTGGAGAAGACAAAAAGGAGAAGATAGTCTCACATCAACTAGGCATATCAACAGGCTATGGAGATGCCCATTAATAGATATCAATGTGAGTGAGTAGGGATTGCCATGCAACAGATGCACTAGAGCTACAAATGTATGAAAGCTCAACAAAAGAAACTAAGTGGGTGTGCATCCAACTTGCTTGCTCACAAAGACCTAGGGCGTTTTGAGGAAGCCCATCATTGGAATATACAAGCCAAGTTCTATAATGAAAAATTCCCACTAGTATATGAAAGTGAAAACATAGGAGACTCTCTATCATGAAGATCATGGTGCTGCTTTGAAGCACAAGTGTGGTAAAAGGATAGTAGCAATTGTCCCTTCTCTCTTTTTCTCTCATTTTTTATTTGGTGGGCTCTTTGGCCTCTCTTTTTTGTTTGGGCTTCTTTGGCCTCTTTATATATATTCTGCACACCACTTCCACACTTCACGCTGAACGGAAATGCACGTCATTCTCTGAACCAAGCGTGCTGCAGTACTCACACGAGTGAACTTCTCGTCGGAAAAAACTGCACGCGTTATTTTTCGGTACTGTTTTCGTTCTAATTTTTAACCATTTATCGGAATGAGGCGTGTAATATACCATTGAATATCTATGGATTAGGCGCAACTTTGACATGTTGAACACTTTTCGAGATTCCACGCGGTTTAAGAGCAGTTTTGAAAATGGTGGGGCCAATGACGAGTCGCAGCGAGCGTTTTTTCGCGATTTCTTCTAAACCGCTCATCGGAATGAAGCAAACAATATGACGTTGGATAGATATCGTCGAGGCGTATCTTTTTAATATATAAATGTTTCTCTAATTCCTTACAGTTCAAGAGCAGTTTCAAATTTACTAAATCACGGAATTCTGTTTTTCAATTTTTTTCAAATTTTCGGTACTATTTTCTCTCCAATTTTTGAACCGTTTGTGGAAATGAGGCGTGTGATACGCCGTTGGAAAGCTACAAACGAGGCGCAACTTTCATATGTGGCAATATTTTTGAAATTCCTTACGGTTTTAAGTTAATTTTAAAAATTGTGCGGCGGACGACGAGTGGCAGCGGCCGTTTTTGGTGAATTTTTTGCAAACCTCTGATCGGAATGATTCGAACGATACGCCGTTGGAAAGATATCGATGATACGCAACTCTTTCATGTAGAACACTCTCTCTAATTCTTTACGGTTTAAGAGGAATTTGGAATTTACCGAAATGCGGACACTCTATTTTTCGCGACACCCAAATCAACGTGGGTACTTCATCCGACTGAACACCACACTGCATCGGACGACAAAATGCACTGCATCAAACGGGTAAGAGAACTGCATGTTTTTTTGTGGGACGTAAATTTTTGAAGACGAGGAAGAAAACCGCACTGCTTTTAGACTGAAAACCGCACTGCGTCAGACGGGCTAGCGGACTGCATGATTTCTTTTTTGTGGGATGTGAATTTCTGAAGACGAGGAAGAAAACCACACTTCTTCTAGAATGAAAACTGCACTGCATCAGATGGGCTAGCAGACTACTTGATTTCTTTTGTTGGACGCAAATTTTTTCACATGGGAAGCAGAGTGTGCTTCACATCGGGCATAAGCGAACCACAACACCATCGAGAAGTGGACCGCATTACTTTTTTGTTATTGTTTACCGCATAAGTGAACCCTAATTTTTATTGGGTGTAAGTGAACCTCAACACTACCAAAAATGAACCGCCACACTACCAACGCCAAACTGCACACACGTCATAACACCGGATTTCGTCAAATAATTTTTCCAACATGTTTTGTTTTACACAGTGAACCTCAACACTTCTGTAACAAGATCCTTTACAACAAAACTTTACTTTGTTCCATTTTGTTCTATAAGCCGATAAACACATGAATATCTTTCCCTATTTTGGCAAACTCCAAAATACAACAAGTGCACTGACTTGCACAAAAATAGTGAACTCCATCGTTTTGTACAAACCTATCGCCCACTTCACAATAGAATTTAGAAATGCATATATGATGCATAAAAGGAAATGACAACAGTAGCGTATTGAACCTCTCAAAACACAGAAATAAGCATAGGAAATGCACAAGGAAACTCTCAGCACCACCGCGCCTGGTAACTGCAAGCTGGCAGCAGCCATATTGCATCGCTGCGCACTCCAATGGATACCCAAGTGAAGTGCAGCATGCAATAGAATTGCATTCTTGGTCTAAGTTCACTGTTTTTCTTTTTGTGATGTTTTTCCATCTGCTGCAAACCATCAAAACTGGACTTTAAAAATATTTGCAACGAGTAGACATGGGTTGAGGTGCAGTTCCTAGGAAGCAGAATAGAACTACACGTCACACGGGGGACGAGCTGCAAGCCAGCGACTACCGAAGAGCACAAGGCCTGACCAAGGGTCCAGAACGCACTACACTGTTAGCTGGATTCACGAGCACTGCACGCCAGCAGCGTGAGCACTGCACGCCAGCACCGCAGCGAAGACCCAGGTGAACACCATTTTTTGTGCCCAAGCGAAATCTGAAAATGCAAAAAAACAATCCCGAACTTCGTCAGTGCGTCAATCGCACCGCATCTTTCCACAGGCCACCATCCCACGAGCTGCAGTGGCAGACCGCTAGGGTCATCGACGATGGTCCATGTGCCCTGTGCAGCAGAGCTTCGCTAGTTAACAATGGAGACGGGAAAACGCAAGTACAGGGGAAAAAGCGAACAACACGAGATGGAGGAGCACACCACGGCACGCACTGGATCCAACAGCAAGGGCATCCTGTAGGTTGCCGGTTGGGGAGGGAAGGGAGGGGCATTCGCCGCCTGTCAGCAGTAGAAAGGCGTGGGGGCAGCCGATCCATGGGGTTGGTACTGAGGGACGAAGCCAGCAGGTGTGATGCTGGTCGATGGCCGCGGCGGATCCGGGTGTGGGGAGAGTGGTTCCGACCATAGCGGCGCAGCAGGAGGTCGGGGCCGAGCCATGGCGCGCTGATGTAGTGGGAGGTCGTCGGGTGGGGGGCGAGCCATGGCGGGGCGGCCGGATCTCGCCGGATCCGGTAGGGCGGCAGCGGTTGGAGGTATCCGGGTCGCCTCGGGTGGTGGTGAACAGAGCAGCGGCGGCGCGCAGGTCCGTGTGGACGGCGGCGGCGCGCAGGTCCGTGCGGACGGCAGTGTGCGCGGCTGCTAGTGGTTTAGAAGCAGTGCTGGTTACGCCAAGCGTTGGCGATGGCTGGGCCGGACGGCAGCGCAGCCCTTGGCGGCCCTGACGGCAGAAGGCAAGGGAGGTCGTGCGGTGGAGCGGGAGGAAGGTGGGGGTCGTGGGGAGTGGGAGGAAGAAGGCGCAGGTTTTGAGGAGGGGGGAGACAGGGAGGTAGAGCCGGATCTTGTCGGATCCGGCCGTTCCTTGACGGGGCGTGGCCGGTGGACATAGGTGGCTTGGCGGGGGCGGCGGCCCAGTGCAGGGATGGCGCGGCGGCGGCGCAGTGGAGGGAGGTGGCGTGGCGGTGGGAGGTTGTGGGGTAGGGACCAGCAAGGGTCGCCAGGGACCCCTAGGAGGCTGGTGAGGCGCGGTGGGAGGGGAGGGTGGAGGCGCACCGACCGGCGGAGGGGCTGGCGTTGGAGATCTGGGACGGGGACGATGGTGAAGGAGGTGGGGCACCGGAGCCGGCCTGGCGGTGGGAGGCCTGGTTGAGGTCCATCGTGGGGAGGAGTGGGAGAGGAGAGGTGGCAGGTGGGTTGGATCGGTAGTGTTAGCTAGGAGGAAGAAAGTGGAGGGGATCGGGGGGAGGAAGAAGATGGAGAGAAGTGAGGTCGTGGGAGGAGGGAAGAGTGGGTGGGGTGGGGATTTCTTCGGCCGGCTCTGTGGTAGTGTGGTGCACGTCGGGTCGGTCAGGGTGGTGTTATCAGAATAAGCGACGGGTGTGCAGAATAAGGCCTTAAGGGGGTGTTATCATAATAGACCCACCCTATATATATATATATATATATATATATATATATATATATATATATATATATATATATGAAGTCCGAAGTCTCATCCCGACTTGTGGGGGAATCATAGTCTCCATCATCCTTTCCTCACTTGGGACAATGCTCTAATAATGAAGATCATCACACTTTTATTTACTTACAGCTCAAGATTACAACTCGATACTTAGAACAAGCTATGACTCTATATGAATGCCTCCGGCGGTGTACCAGGATATGCAATGAATCAAGAGTGACATGTATGAAAAATTATGAAGGTGGCCTTGCCACAAATACGATGTCAACTACATGATCATGCAAAGAGCAATATGACAATGATGATGCATGTCATATAAACAGAACGGTGGAAAGTTGCATGGAAATATATCTTGGAATGGCTATGGAAATGCCATAATAGGTAGGTATGGTGGATCTTTTGAGGAAGGTATATGGTGGGTGTATTGTACCGGCGAAAGTTGCGCGATGCAAGAGAGGCTAGCAATGGTGGAAGGGTGAGAATGCGTATAATCCATGGACTCAACATTAGTCATAAAGAACTCATATACTTATTGCAAAAATCTACAAGCCATTGAAAAAAAAGTACTACGCGCATGCTCCTAGGGGGATAGATTGGTAGGAAAAGACCATCACTCGTCCCCGACCGCCACTCATAAGGAAGACAATCAATAAATAAAATTGTGCTCCAACTTCATCACAAAGCGGTTCACCATACGTGCATGCTACGGGAATCACAAACTTCAACACAAGTATTCTTTAAATTCACAATTACCCAACTAGCATGACTCTAATATTACCACCTCTATATCTCAAAACAATTAGCAAGTATCAAATTGATCATAGCATCCAATTCACTTTCTATGATAGTTTTTATTATACCCAACTTGGATGCCCATCATTCTAGGACCAATTTTTTAACCATAGCAAATACCATGCTGTTCTATAAGACTCTCAAAATAATATAAGTGAAGCATGAGAGATCAACAATTTCTACAAAATTAAGCCACTGCCGTGCTCTAAAAGATATAGGTGAAGCACTAGAGCAAAACTATCTAGCTCAAAAGATATAAGTGAAGCACATAGAGTATTCTAATAAATTCTAAATCATGTGGGTTTATCCCAAAAGGTGTGTACAGAAAGGGTGATTGTGGTAATCTAAAAAGCAAAGACCAATATCATACAAGACGCTCCAAGCAAAACACATATCATGTGGCGAAGAAAAATATAGCTCCAAGTAAAGTTACCGATAGAGGAAGACGAAAGAGGGGGTGCCTTCCGAGCATCCCCAAGTTTAGGCTTTTGGTTATCCTTGAATATCTTGGGGTGACATGGGCATCCCAATCTTAGGCTCTTGCCACTCCTTATTCCATAGTCCATCAAATCTTTACCCAAAACTTGAAAACTTCACAACACAAAACTCAACAGGAAATCTCATAAGCTCCGTTAGTGCAAGAAAGAAAAACCACCACATAAGTTACTGTAATGAACTGATTATTTATTTATATTGATGTTAAACCTACTGTATTCCAACTTCTCTATGGTTCATACCCATCGATACTAACCATAGATGCATCAAAATAAGCAAACAACACATGAAAAATAGAATCTGTCAAAAACAGAACAGTCTGTAGCAATCTGTAACTCTCTAATAATTCTGAAACTCTAAAACTCCTAACAAAATAGGAAGTCCTGGAAAATGTGTATGTTGATCTATCGCACAAAGAATCAACGCAAAATCACGTTTTAGTGAATTACTAAAATTATTTTCGTGCGTGCAAAGTTTCTGTTTTTCAGCAGAATCAAATTAACTATCACCGAAGGTTATCCTATAGGTTCTACTTGGCACAAACACTAATTAAAACAGGAAAACACATCTAAACAGAAGCTAGATGAAATATTTATTACTAAACAGAAGCAAAAAGCAAGAAACAAAAATAAAATTGGGTTGCCTCCCAACTAGCGCTATCGTTTAACGCCCCTAGGGGCATAAAAGCGAGGATAGATCTAAGTAGTGTCATCTTTGGCACTCAATTCATAAGTAGCTCGCATGATAGATTCATAAGGTAATTTTTCTTTCTTGGAAGGTGTTCCATGCCTTTCCTTAATGGAAATTGGAATCTAATATTCCCTTCCTTCATATCAATAATTGCACCAATCGTTCTAAGGAAAGGTCTACCAAGAATAATAGGACATGAAAGATTGCAATCTATATCAAGAACGATAAAATCCATGGGCACATAATTCCTATTTGCAACAAAAATCACATCATCGATCCTTCCAATAGGTTTCTTAATAGTGGAATCCGCAAGGTGCAAATTTAAAGAGCAATCATCAAAATCATGGAAACCTAGAATATCACATAAAGTTTTCAGAATCGTGGAAACACTAGCACCCAAATCACACAAAGCATAGCACTCATGATCTTTAATTTTAATCCTTATAGTAGGTTCCCACTCATCATAAAGTTTTCTAGGTATAGAAACTTCCAAATTAAGTTTTTCCTCATAAGATTGCATCAAGGCATCAACAATATGTTTGGTAAAAGCTTTATTTTGACTATAAGCATGAGGAGAATTCAACACGGATTGCAACAAGGAAATACAATCTATTAAAGAACAATTATCATAATTAATTCCTTGAAATACAAGATAGTGGGTTCAATGCTATTTAAATTCTTGACCTCTCCAATCCCACTTTTACCAAATTTAGCATCAAGATCTAACAACTCCGAATTATTGGGACGCCTTTTAAATAAAGTTGACTCATCTCTAGTCCCATCATTATTAAGATTCATATTGCAAAACAAGGATTTAGTAGGGGACACATCAATAAATTTTAGATCTTCATCATTATTTTCATGGAAACTAGAAGAACACTATAGCAACCAGACCTCAAACAGTCGGATCTCTGTGCATAAGTGTCATCCCTGGATCGGTAATGCTGACACGCACAGTACTTGAAGGATTTATAACAGAGTAGCAATCACACACTTATTACATCGAAAGTATCAAAAGAGAACTTATTACAATAAATATGGCTTAAGGCCATCTAATAACGATAACATCGGAAGGCTTGGAAGATAAAGCAAGTCCATCAACTCCAACAGCATCACTGAGTGAAGGACCATGACCTAAGGCACCTTACTCGTCGTTTGAAAAGTCTGCAACATGAACATTGCAGTCTGAAAATGGGTCAGCACATGGAATATGCTGGCAATGTAACACATAGAGAGTAATGAACAGAATAATGCTATCACTATATGCATATATGGCTAGTGGAAAAGCTCTATGGTTACAGTTTTGCATAAAGCCAATTTTTCCCTACAACAAAGGAATTATTTTTATTTAACTATCATGGTGGTTGTTAAACATTGAGAAGGTTCTTCCAACTCAATCCCAATTAAGCATCATCATTAACCCAATCAAATTAAATTAAGTAACATGATGAGATTCACATGATAATCCAAGTAACTAGATACTCAAAACATCCATAACTAGGGACACGGCTAACCATGATTGGTTTGTACACTCTGCAGAGGTTTGCGTACTTTTCCCCGCAAGACTCAATCGCCTCCGTGGATTTCTCGCACTACAAGGTGTTTGAGAAACGGATGACCGAGACACAGTCTTTCAGAAGCATTAACTCTTTACTCTGGATAGGCAGTACCAACCTACATCCCCTACATCTGCTAGTCTACCACTGAAAGAGGTCACGCAACATACTCAACGATGCTAGAGCCCATAGTAGCTTGCGGCTGCACACGCAAGTTTCTAGCATGAATAATCTCATGATCCCTTTGAGCCTGGGTGGCGGTCCATAGGAGAATCACACGGTACCCCGGGATTTCCAAAAATACAGGCAACACTGGGTTCCCCAGGTGCCTCAATCCACCCAGATGTGTATTAAAGTTGCCACCTTAAGTTCAACCATTAATTAACAATCTCACATCTGTCATGGATACACTCACCCAATCCATGTCTACTTGCATAGCATAGCAATATAAGCAAACGCGGAAGTAACTGCCAAAGGTTTGATAATAAACAGGACAATAGGTACTACCTCATCTACTTCCCAAAACCCACATATCAATCAGATCCTAACCATGCAATTGTTTGAGGATTGATCTAATGCAATAAAACTGGGTAGTAAAGAGGTATGATCAAAGTGTTACTTGCCTTGCTGATGATCCGTGAAGCCTAGAGACTCATAGTAGCATGCTGCACACTCCGGGTACTCTATCGCAAACAAACAAGCATACAATAAGCACTCATCTAATGCATGGGTAAAACTCAAATAAGAGATATAACCAGAAAGTTCAACTTAAGAACTCCGGTTTGCAAAAAGAATCAAACCAAATGAAGCAACGAAACTCAAACGGCGAAAGAAACAAGCTTCGTTTACTAATCTGGACTTAAGTAAATTTTTAGAGTAGCAAAAATTTGTTTAAGTTGGTTAAACAGAAAGAGGGTTTCGAGACAAAACTCCGGGTGCTTGAATCGCCTGATTCCGATAAAAGAGCGAAAAGTTATACTAAAACGAAAATCGAATCTAGAATCACGATCGAGAATAATCGTGAAAAATCCGAGAAAAAGAAAAACGGACGAACAGGCTAACGAATGAACGTTCGCTGTCTGCGGCTAAACGGTGAAAACTGTTCGTTAAAATGAACGTACGGACGAACGTACGCTAAATAACTAAACCGAGAAAAAACTGACGAACCAATCTAAAAAAACGGATCTAGGGTTTTAAAAAAAATGGCGGCGGCTACCACCGGTCCGGCGAGGATTCCGGCGAGGCGGCGGCGGCTACAAGTGACGGATCGAGTGGCGGGGCAGCGGATCGGGCGGCGGTGGTGGCGGCTCCGGCGGCGGTAGGGTCCAGCGGGGCGCGGCAGCGGCGGCTGGCGACGCTAGGGTTTGGCAGCGGGGTGGGCTTCGAGCGGCAGTGGGCTTCGGGGCAGAGGGTGGCCCGACTTATAAAGCCCCCCGGGCGGATTCCCGCTCGGGTACGGCCCGGAGTGGGTTTGACTTTTTTTTAATAATTACGACGTGCAGAAAAAGAAAGAAAAGAAATACTAAACGGACTCCAAAAATCCCGAAATAAATTTTCCCTGTCCTCTAAAAATAAGCCGGACAAGATGAACATTTATTTGGGCCTAAAATGCAGTTTTGAAAAATGCGTATTTTTCCTAATTCAAAAAAAATAGCGATAAAACTCCGAAATAAAATCTTATTTGATTTTATTATTAAATCTACAATATTTCTTTATTTTGGGGAAGTCATTTTATTCCCTCTCTTTTATTTTTATAAAATAAATATTCGAAAATAAAATAATTAAAATCAAATGATCCTTTTTTCAAAATTTGAGAAAAACTTAAATATGAAAATAACGAAATCCCCAACTCTCTTCGTGGGTCCTTGAGTTGCGTAGAATTTCTAGGATCAAGCCAAATGCAATAAAATATGATATGTAGAGATGATCTAATGTATAACATTCCATATTTAAAATTTGGGATGTTACAAACACGCTTTTACAAAGCAATCTTTCTTAGCACACAATCTAGCGGTTCTTTCTTTACACTCATCAATGGAAATTCTCATGGCTTTGAGGGACTCATTGATATCATGCTTAGGGGAAGTAGATATAAGTTTCAAGGAATCAACATCAAGCGAAAGTCTATCAACGTTCCTAGCCAAATCATCAACTTTAAGAAATTTTTCTTCAAGCAAAGCATTAAAATTCTTTTGAGATATCATAAATTCTTTAACACTATTTTCAAAATCAGAGGGAATCTTATTAAAATTTCCATAAGAGTTGTTGTAGGAATTTCCATAATTATTAGAGGAATTACTAGGGAACGGTTTAGGATTAAAGTTTCCTCTATAAGCATTGTCACCAAAATTATTCCTACCAACAAAATTCACATCCATAGATTCATTATTATTATCAATCAAAGTAGACAAAGGCATATCATTAGGAACAATTGGAGCACTCTTAGTAGCAAACAATTTCATAAGTTCATCCATCTTTCCACTCAAAACATTAATTTCTTCCATAGCATGCACTTTTTTACTAGTAGATCTTTCGGTGTGCCATTGAGAATAATTAGCCATAATATTATCAAGGAGTTTAGTAGCTTCTCCTAAAGTGATTTCCATAAAAGTGCCTCCCGCGGCCGAATCTAAAAGATTTCTAGAAGCAAAATTCAATCCGGCATAAAATTTTTGTATGATCATCCATAAGTTCAAATCATGAGTAGGGCAATTGTGAATCATCAATTTCATTCTTTCCCAAGATTGGGCAACATGCTCATGATCAAGTTGTTTAAAATTCATAATATCGTTCCTAAGAGAGATGATCTTAGCGGGAGGAAAATGCTTAGAGAGAAAAGCATCTTTGCACTTATTCCATGAATCAATACTATTTTTAGACAAAGATGAAAACCAAATTTTAGCATGATCTCTAAGTGAAAACGGAAATAACTTCAATTTAACAATATCATTATCTGTATCTTTCTTCTTTTGCATCTCACACAAATCAACAAAGTTGTTTATATGGGTAGCGGCATCTTCACTAGGAAGGCCGGAGAATTGACTTTTCATAACAAGATTCAGCAAAGCAGCATTGATTTCACAAGACTCAACATCATTAAGAGGAGCAATCGGAGTGCTAAGGAAATCATTATTATTGGTATTGGAAAAGTCACATAATTTGATATTATCTTGTGCCATCACGACAAGCAATCCAACACACAAGCAAACCAAAAGGCAAGCGAAAGAGAGAGAGGAGATTGGGAAAGAGAGGGCGAATAAAACGGCAAGGCTGAAGCGGGGGAGAGGAAAACGGGAGGCAAATGGAAAATAATGTAATGTGAGGGAGCTGAGTTTGTGATGGGTACATGGTATGTCTTGACTTGAGCAAAGACCTCCCCGGCAACGGTGCTAGAAAACCTTCTTGCTATGTCTTGAGCTCGCGTTGGTTTCCTTTGAAGAGGAAAGGGTGATGCAGCAAAGTAGCGTAAGTATTTCCCTCAGTTTTTGAGAACCAAGGTATCAATCCAGTAGGAGGCTCCTCAAAAGTCCCATGCACCTACACAAACAAACAAGAATCTCGCAACCAACGCAATAAAGGGGTTGTCAATCCCTTCACGGTCACTTGCGAAAGTGAGATCTGATAGAGATAATATGATAATATAAATATTTTTGGTATTTTTATAATATAGATTGGAAAGTAAAAGATGCAAATAAAAGTAGATGAAAACTTATATGATAAAAGATAGATCCGGGGGCCATAGGTCTCACTACTGGCTTCTCTCAAGATAGCATAAGTATTACGGTGGGTGAACAAATTACTGTCGAGCAATTGATAGAAAAGCGCATAGTTATGAAGTTATCTAGGCATGATCATGCATATAGGCATCATGTCCGTGACAAGTAGACCGAACCAATTCTGCATCTACTACTATTACTCCACACATCGACCGACTCCCGCCTGCATCTAGAGTATTAAGTTCATAAGAACAGAGTAACACATTAAGCAAGATGACATGATGTAGAGGGATAAACTCATGCAATATGATATAAACCCCATCTTTTTATCCTCGATGGCAACAATACAATACGTGCCTTGCTGCCCCTGCTGTCACTGGGAAAGGATACCGCAATTTTGAACCAAAAGCTAAGCACTTCTCCCATTGCAAGAAAGATCAATCTAGTAGGCCAAACCAAACTGATAATTCAAAGAGACTTGCAAAGATAACTTAATCACACATAAAAGAATTCAGAAGAGATTCAAATATTTCTCATAGATAACTTGATCATAAACCCCCAATTCATCGGATCTAGACAAACACACCGCAAAAAGAGTTACATCAAATAGATCTCCAAGAAGTTCGAGGAGAACTTTGTATTGAGATTCAAAGAGAGAGAACAAGCCATCTAGCTAATAACTATGGACCCAAAGGTTTGTGGCAAACTACTCACAACTCATCGGAGAGGCCTTGGAGATGATGTAGAGGCCCTCCATTGTCGATTCCCCCTCCGGCAGAGCGCCGGTGAAGGCTCCAAGATGGGATCTCGCGGATACAGAATGTTGCGGCGGTGGAAATAGTTTTTCATGGTGCTCCTGGATGTTTTCGGGGTACATGGGTATATATAGGAGGAAGAAGTAGGTTAGTGGACGCTCGAGGGGCCCACGAGGGTGGGGGGCGCGCCCACCCCTAGGGGGCGCACCGAGCACCCTCATGGCCGCCTCCTCTGTTGCCTGACATCCACTCCAAGTCCCATGGATTGCGTTTGTTCCAAAAAGATCGCCCCCGAAGGTTTCATTCCGTTTGGACTCCGTTTGATATTCCTTTCCTTCGAAACACTGAAATAGGCAAAAAAAACAGCAATTTGGGCTGGTCCTCCGGTTAGTAGGTTTGTCCCAAAAATGATATAAAAAATGTAAAGTAAAGCCCATAAACATCCAAAACGGGTAATATAATAGCATGGAACAATAAAAAATTACAGATACGTTGGAGACATATCATATACTGATGACCCACAAGTGTAGGATCTGTTCCTGTTCATGCTCAGGTACACAAGATCTAATAACACCATCTAATCCTTCTTTATAAAGGTGTGGGTCATCCCAGAAGTAATGTCTTAAATCGTAGAAGAACTTTTTCTTTTGCTGGTATGTGAAACTAGGTGGTGTAAATTTAGCGACGATGTAATTAGCATAATCGGCATACCATGGAGCAGTACGAGAAGCATTTATGACAGCTAATTGTTCATCTGGAAAGCTATCATTAATAGGTAGTGGGTCATCAAGAACATTCTCTAACCTAGACAAGTTGTCTGCAACGGGGTTCTCAGCTCCCTTTCTATCAATAATATGCAAATCAAATTCTTGTAGCAAGAGAGCCCATCTAATAAGTCTAGGTTTAGCATCTTTCTTTTCCATAAGATATTTAATAGCAGCATGATCAGTGTGAACAGTTACTTTAGAATCAACAATATAAGGTCTGAACTTATCACAAGCAAATACAGCTACTAAGAATTCTTTTTCAGTAGTAGCATAATTTCTTTGGGCAGTGTCTAGAGTTTTACTAGCATATTGATTAACATTTAGTTTCTTATCAACTCTTTGTCCTAGAACAGCACCTACATCATAATCACTAGCATCACACATAATTTTAAATGGTAAATTCCAATCAGGTGGCTGAACAATAGGTGCAGAAATCAAAGCTTTCTTAAGTATTTCAAATGCTTCTACACAATCATCATCAAAGACAAAACGAATATATTTTTGTAATAGATTAGTCAGAGGCCTAGAAATTTTAGAGAAGTCCTTAATGAACCTCCTATAAAAACCGGCATGACCGAGGAAACTTCTTATACCTTTGATGTCCTTGGGACACGACATATTTTCAATTACATCAACTTTAGCTTTACCAACTTCAATACCTCTTTCAGTTTATGCCCCAAGGCAATGCCTTCATTAACCATAAAGTGGCACTTCTCCCAATTCAAGATGAGACTAGTATCTTCACATCTCTGCAAAACTTGATCAAGGTTGCTCAAGCAATCATGAAAAGAGGGTCCATAAACGGAGAAATCATCCATGAATACCTCACCAATCTTTTCAAAAAATTCAGAGAATATAGCCACCATGCATCTTTGAAAGGTAGCAGGTGCATTACATAAACCAAAAGGCATATTTCTATAAGCAAAAGTACCGAAAAGGCAAGTAAAAGTGGTCTTTTCTTGATCCTCTGTTGACACAGGATTTGAGAGAAACCAGAGTAACCATCTAGAAAGCAAAAATGTGTATGTTTGGATAGTCTTTCTAGCATTTGATTAATAAAAGGTAAAGGGTAATGATCTTTCTTAGTAGCTTTATTTAATTTGCGGAAATCAATTACCATCCTATAACCTGTAATAGTTCTTTGCGGGATCAATTCATCTTTATCATTAGGAATGACAGTAATACCTCCCTTCTCAGGGACACAATGAACATGACTTACCCACTGACTATCAGCAACGGGATAAATTGTACCTGCCTCAAGGAGCTTTAGTATTTCCTTTCTTACCACTTCTTTCATCTTAGGATTTAACCGCCGTTGGTGACCAATAACTGGTTTGGCGTCTTCCTCCAATTTTATTGTGTCTTGGCATAAAGTGGGACTAATGCCTTTAAGATCGTCAAGAGTATATCCAATAGCAGCACGGTGCTTCTTCAGAGTTTTCAATAATCTTTCCTCTTCCTACTCTGAAAGGTTAGCACTAACAATAACATGATATATCTTCTTTTCATCGAGATAAGCATATTTAAGAGTATCAGGTAATGGTTTAAGCTCAAACATGGGATCACCCTTGGGAGGTGGAGGATCCCCTAAGATTTCAATAGGAAAGTTGTGTTTAAAAATAGGACCCTGTTTAAAGAATACTTCATCTATTTCCCTTCTTTCATTCATAAACATATCATTTTCATGGTCTAGCAAATATTATTCTAAAGGATCATTAGGAGGTACGGCAATACAAGCAAGACCAATAATTTCATCCTTACTAGGCAATTCTTTATCATGGGGTTGTCTGCGAAATTTACCAAAATTAAACTCATGAGACATATCTCCTAAGCCAATCATACCGACATCCTTTTCGCAATCTATTCTAGCATTAACAGTATTCAAGAAGGGTGTACCAAATATAATGGGACAAAAGTCATCTTGTGGGGAACCAAGAACAAGAAAATCAGCAGGATATTTAAATTTCCCACACAAGACTTCAACATCTCTAACAATCCCAATTGGTGAAATATTATCTCTATTGGCAAGCTTAATTGTAACATCAATTTCTTCTACCTCAGCAGGTGCAATGTCATGCATAATTTCTTCATACAAAGAATAAGGTATTGCACTAGCACTAGCACCCATATCACATAAGCCATGATAACAATGATCCCCTATTTTAACAGAAATAACAGGCATGCCTACAACAGGTCTTCATTTCTTAGCATCGGGTCTAGCAATTCTAGTAGCTTGATCACAGAAATAAATAGCATGCCCATCAATATTATCAGCCAAGAGATCCTTAACCATAGCAATACTAGGTTCAACTTTAATTTGCTCAGGTGGTGTGTATGTTCTAGTATTACTCTTACGAACCATAGTTGAAGCTTTAACATGATCCTTTATTCTAACAGGGAAAGGTGGTTTCTCAATATAAGTGGAAGGAACAATAGGATCATTATAAGTAATAGTCTTTTCTTGAACTGTAGTAGGTGCAACTACTTTTACTTTAGTGGGAGGATTATATTTAAACCACTTCTCCTTAGGGAGATCAACATGAGTAGCAAATGATTCACAGAAAGAAGCTACTATCTCAGAGTCAAGTGCATATTTAGTGCTAAATCCACGAAAAGCATCGGTATCCATAAAAGATTTAACACAATCAAACTTAGGTGTCATACCTGACTCCTTACCATCATTGGAATCCCAATCTTCAGAGTTGCGTTTAATTCTTTCCAATAAATCCCATTTGAATTCAATAGTCTTCATCATAAAAGACCCAGCACAAGAAGTATCGAGCATGGAGCGATTGTTGAGAGAAAGCCGAGCATAAATCTTTTGAATAATCATTTCTCTCGAGAGCTCATGATTGGGGCATGAATATAACATTGATTTAAGCCTCCCCCAAGCTTGAGCGATGCTTTCTCCTTTGTGAGGCCAAAAATTATACTCCCTCCGTTCCTTGATATAAGGTTTATAGATTTTTGAGAAAAAATGCGAAATATAAGGTGTATTGCGCTGCACCACTCGTTTGGATATTTTTTTAGGGATTTGATTAAATTTCCTTATATTAGTCAAGCCCCTCTATTTTGTCATGTCAATTAGTCAGGTGTAATCTCGCCCAAAACTTGTGAATTTTTTGCTCCACATGCGTTCTTTAATTTCCGTGCCAAAAACTATACACCCTATATGAGGAACGGACGGAGTATATATAATTACGATCACAATGAACAAGATTGTCAGGACCCCAACTCAATGCCACATCGATCTAGCATGTAACACCGCATATCACTTTGCGGCCTCATGCACGGTATTCCCACGGGTGTCGCCTTACCTTTGCCCGGGACCGTTTGCGCCTTTTGGCACACATATATGACAGTGTCGCTAGCATCCATATGATAAGGAGCCCGGGCTGACATGGCTAGTCGTAAACCCAAAGTGGCACAGACTTACAGGGACAGGCATCCATGACCCAGCATCGAACGTGTCGGTCATCAGCGAGTGAATCCAGGCTGTAGCACTGGGCTAGCAGGACTCCGGTGAACCGGGCTATAGCGGGCTAACAGGACTCCGGTATTCATCGCGTGACATTTCCCCGAAGGGACAGACACAGGAACGAAGAAGGACACATGTCGGCCAGCCTAAGTGTTCCGGAGCAGTAGCAAGCTACCATGGCTCGGTGGAAACACTAGGAGACATTTCCCCGTAAGAGAGGCTACTAAAGATAAACAACTAGATGGTCAGATCCCACACATACCAAGCATTTCAATAACATACACACAATATGCTCGATATGTGCAAATACAACATGGCATCACAACATGACTCTACGACTCAAGTAATTTATTCAATAGGCTCCGAGGAGCGAGATATTACAAACATGGGTCTCATGACCCAACAATCAGAGCATACAAATCAAAGCACAAGCGGAAGCTATCATGTCTGGGTACAGACATCTATAACTGAAAAAGGCTGAGAAGCCTGACTATCTACCAAATCCTGCCGGGGCACAAGACCGTAGCTGAGGTAACAAGCTAAACGTCGAAGTCCACGTGGAACTACTAGTGAGACCGAATCTCTCTGCAAAAACATAAAATAGGCAAACGTGAGTACAAATGTACCCAGCAAGACTTACATCAGAACTAACTACATATGCATCATTATCAACAAGGGGATGGTGGGGTTTAACTGCAGCAGGCCAGCTTTGACTCGGTGGCTATCCTAAACTACGACTGCAAGCAACTCTTTTGAGGTGGCGCACACGAGTCCACATATTCACCATATCAATACACCAGTATGGATCCGCTCCCGTCTCCCTACGAGAACGCCATCCATAGCACTCACGCTTATCTTGCGTATTTTAGAGTATCCACTTTCACTTGTCTATGAACTGATATAAGCAACCCAGAAGTCCTTTACCGCGGACACGGCTATTCGAATAGATGATGTTAACCCTGCAGGGGTGTACTTTTTCATACATGTTTCCACCACTTAGCGTCTGCACACGACATGTGCTCAGCAGACTTCAAGCGAAAGCCGACATGGGTGTAGACCACGACCTACCTAAACACTCAAGTCTCTAGTCCAGGTTTATCGCCTATTCGGGTTCCATCCATGAGGAGATCCGGCCGGAGTTTCGCTCACAGCCCCAAACGATGTGAACAGGGTTCCCGAGATACCAAACGGGCATCCGGTACACCGTGCCACGTACCTACCGCATCACAGCCCACCCCTACGGTCAGCGCTGTCCACGGCCTCTAGTAAGCTACAAACACCAGAAACTACTTGCAACTCCTGGACAGAGGACTAGGGTGAATAAGAAGTCGAGCGGGGTCATATTTCAGGGCCCAATGTATGGTAGTAGCTGAATCATGGATCACAAACACAGAACTCAGTTCCTGAGGACGGCTTCAATGAGACAACCCACCATGTACTCCTACATGGCCTCTCACCGACACCTTTTACCAAATCGTGTTCACACACTTAGCTCACACACAGTCGGACATATTCTCACACCTCTGATTCATCCTCGATGAATCAGACCTGACTCAACTCTAAGCAGTAGCAGGCATGACAAACAAGCATGAATGAGTAGGCACATCAGGGCTCAAACAACTCCTACTCATGCTAGTGGGTTTCATCTATTTACTGTGGAATGACAGGTCATGCAAAGGATAAAGGGGTTCAGCTACCGCAGCAAGTAACAGATGAATCGTTGTTGTCCTAATGCAGTAAAAGAGAGCAGGAGCGAGAGAGTGGGATTGTATCGGAATGAACAAGGGGGTTTTGCTTGCCTGGCACTTCTGAAGATAACATTGAGTCTTCATCAGTGTCAACGATCACATCATCGGTATCGCGTCTATCGAGAGGGGACAAATACCGGCAACACAGAAAGGAACACAATCAATGCAATGCACAATATGATGCATGCTCATGGCATGGCAATATGAATGTGTTTTGAGCTAATGCAACTAGCAAGAGATTAAATGAAGTTGGTTTGAATATAAGATTCAAATTCAAACTCCATATGTGATTATTTAAATGTCATTTAATTGATTTGTGCTAAACAGCAGCTATAAGTTGTTCTAACATGCATGAAAATGGTACAGATGGATTCCTTGAATTTTTCTGATAATTTTTCATATATAAATTATTTAATTTGGAGTTACGGTTGATTTTCTATGAATTTTAGAAGTTTTTACAATTTTCTGGAATTTCCTGAATAATATTAAATCCAGAAATGATTATGGCGTCAGCACTACGTCACAGTGACGTCAGCAGGGTCAACTGGGCGCCCCAGGTCAAACCTGACGTGTGGGGGCCACACGTCAGTGACACAGGAGCTAATCCCGGTCAAACCCAGCGCTGACTGGGGTTTGACCAGGGGTGGGGCCCACTGTCAGTGGCTGTGGGTTTAATTAGTTGGGTCATTAACACTAATTAAGCGTGCCACGTCGGCGGTCGCCGGAGTATCGCCGGCGGCGACCATTCCGCACGGCGGCGCGGCTCGGATTTGAGCTAGGGGCGATGGTTTGGCGCGCCGTTTGGCTCATTAGAACGTCCGCGACGCGGCGCGTCCAGCGGTGGCTGTGGCCGCGGCTGGGGTGGCCGGAGCCGACGACGGCGATGGCAAGTGCGGCGGCCGGAGCTTCGGGTTCGAGCGGGGCGAGGCCACAGAGGACGGGAGGAATGGCTAAGGGCTCGCCGAGCTCCTGAAGATGCTAGGAGCACGGTGCCGTGCTCGGTTTCGAGCCTTGCTGGCTGTAGTGACGGCGGCGACATCGCCGGCGGCGTGGGGTTCTCGTCTCGTTGTGAACGGCGGCTAGAGAGGGAGGTTGGGCACGGGGAGAGGGGGAATCGGGTCAAGGGCTCACCGCGGAGCTGCAGGGAGGGTTAGTGGGCTCGGGGGCGCGCCGGAGTGGCCGAATCGACGGAGAAGGGCGCCGGGGCCGAAGCTTGGAGATGATGACGATGGCGGCTGCTCGGGGCCCTTCTGGTCGCGTGAGACGTCGAGGAGGTCGAGGGAGGCACTGCGGAGCTCGGGAGCGCGTCGGGGAGGTGAGGGGGTGGTGGTGGCCGCGGCGGACGGCGTCGGTGGCGACGGGGCTCCGCTCGGTGGAGGAGAGAGGGAGCCAGAGAAAGGGAGGAGAAGGCACGGGGAGAGTGCGAGGCCTGGGAGGGTGCGTGGTGTCGCGGACGGGGTCCAGGGCGACGAGAGGAAGCAGGAGGTGGCCAGGGGGAAGCAGGAGGTGGCGCGCGCGGAGGTGGCGCGCGCGGCGGCGTTGCGGTGTCTGTCCTCCTGGCAGGGAGGAAGACGACAGGGGGGGGGGTGGAGATGGGCTGGGCTGGCCAGGTGGGCCTGGTGGGCTGCAGAGGTAAGTCCAGGTAAGGTTTCTCTCCTCTGCCTTTTATTTCTGTTTTGTTTCTCTTTTCTATTTCTGCAATTTGTTTTTGATTTGATTTAAAATATCAAATCATTTTATAAAATCCTGGAAATAATTATGGGTGCTTTCTGAATTATTTCAGTGACCCTTAACAATTTCCAACATTTATTTGAACATTTAAATTATTTATAGTATTTAAATGCCCAAAGTCAAATACA
Source organism: Triticum dicoccoides (assembly GCF_002162155.2). NCBI lineage: Eukaryota > Viridiplantae > Streptophyta > Magnoliopsida > Poales > Poaceae > Triticum > Triticum dicoccoides. Next base: position 82,789,721 of record NC_041381.1, read on the forward strand.
ATATGGTTTATTCAAAAATCCAAAAATGTCTTGGAAAAATATCCATCATCTCTGGATATGGTTTTCACCCTTTTCCAGTAATCATGAACATTTTTGCAAACCAATTTGGGTTCTGTGAGAATATTTTGAAGTTGAACCTATTTGCAATGCTTTGGTGCTAGGGCTTGGTCATCCCCATTTCAATTTTCATAAAATTTAAACATGTTGCACACATGAAGCTAGCCTAGAGCATTACCAGAAGCTAGGGATGTGACAACTCACCCCCACTAAACAAGAATCTCGTCTCGAGATTCAAGCGTAGGGTAGGATGAAGGGGAAACGCAAACTAGTACAATCTTCACGATCCAGGTTGCACTTCAAATGAACGTTGATTTGAACACCATCTTTGTCTTGTCGTCTTGCTCTGAGAACTCCAGCTAATCATGACAAGAAGAGGAAAGGAAAACTCTAGAAGGATCGGTCTTCTCGAAGGTCGAACAACTCAGGATTAACTCCCGGAATGTGACATAGCAACATCTCTCGAGCTGAGAGACGAAGGACACCTCTAGAGGAATGGAGTGGAACAGATGATGAGGGTTCACTAGGTAGACAACAATTTCAGACTTAAGAATGTGGTGACCGGTTGTCAACGTAGCGAGGAGTTGAATTGCCATGATACCATAACGATGCACCTTAGAGAAGGTGACTCGTAGAAATATCCCCTTAAGTGGCAAAAAGAATTACCTTTGATTCAGAAATCATTGAAACTCTTTAAACCAGCCTAAGGCAATCACAAGCGATCATTTGGAGGGGGTCGGTAGAATGGCATACTCGGACTTGGATGATGTGGATTACCTTGTTGAAGACAACGTAATGGATGAATTTGCTTATCACCGGAAATGGAAGGGACCCATGGTAGCATGGCACATTGGCGGTGCAAGCTGGGAACAAAATGCAAATGCTGGGAATGATTCTAGTAACTGGGGAGAGGCTCAACAATAGAGAGTGAATTCACTGTTTGAAAAGGTCATAGCATTGCCGAGGAAACTGAGAGCAAACCCAGTTAGTGCCGATGATAACACGTAGCGCTTGTGCGTGCTCTCAAGAACTTGAGCATTTCCATATTCATCAAGGTTTTATCAACATCCGTGTCAAGGGTGCTGACAACACAACATACTACCATGATGAATAGCGATGGACGATGCAGGTGCAAAGGAAGACAACACCTTCTCAGATTTCACCTTAGCGAGGCCAAGGAAACAAAATATGGATGATCGACCGAGAGACATTTAGCACTCCGCTTCTAATGTTCTCCTTGATGTGCTAGTGTAACCCATTCATAGAAATGGTCTGGTATCTAGAACATCAAGTAAAGGTCGGACTTCGGGAACACAAAAGAAATCCATAAGGAACATCTAAGGAGTAAATCCTACAAAGTCCTTATGCGGAGGTGGCCAACTTATTCAATCAGGATACTACAATAATAGGTCTTCCGGCTGGGTGTGTTGGCCATGACATCCACTTTACCGGTTATCGAGGGACCAGTATTATAGTTCTTGAGAGATGTTCCAACCATTATATCTGCCTGAGATTCAGATCTGGTTGGTGTCAGGATATTCCAGACTCATCGAGTCTAGGAAGAAAAATGAAAGTTTGCAACACAAATCGACGAGATGACGTTGCGAGATTCTCGGGAAATGAACTACGATAGCAAGCTCCAAAACATGAGCTGGTTCTGCTACACATGTGTGAACACGCTGCCTCAGACAAACATGATCACATGGTAGTCTTACAATAAAACACTACCGAGTTCTGGTTGGGAACCATCATGGAGGATATCAAAGTTCTTTCATAAGTCCGGATTAGCTCTTATGAAGGAACTCCTTCTCCTTGAACAAATCAATTAGTGGCTTGGGGTGCTACGGAATACATATGGAGTGGAGGTAATTAATCTACCAAACCATGGTATACTTTGCACATGCATGACTGACTTGGGATGATTCCAGAGGAGCAAAAAACAAACCTTCTCGAATTCACGTCGGCAACTTACATCAAATGCACGTGAATCAAAGGAAGTCACTTCTTCCATCAAAACATATGCTTTGAGCACGGAACATGAAGATAATGCTTATAGAAGTTTCCAATAATAGCTTAATGTTCAACAAAATCATGGAGGAGATAAGGATGTTGTCAATGGGCTCAACAACAACTCATCGGAATTTCCATATCACTGGACTTCCACCATCATGTGAACACAGTGATAGTATTGGTCAGACCAAAAAAATATAATGGTGTATGCTCGAGGAAAAACCACGAGTAAGACAACATTACGAATATCGTTGGTTCTGATTTGATTTGACGATAGCCCACACTCAAATCAAAGGATTGATAAGACAATAGGTCCAGCAACTGATCATAGGGACCAATCGATGAAGATATCATCTTTCTTCAACACACACACACACACACACACACACAGGATATCCCTTAAGATGAACTAAATCGGGCAAGATTCCATCTTCCAACTCTCCAAGTTGTTGTCTAGCTTAACCAACTAGCTCAGGGATATCCAACACAGATTCTTGGAGAAGGGTGGTTCACAAGAAACCAACTTGATCACGAGCTCAACATAACGGTCAGGTGACGACCTGGTGATACTTCCGAGAAGATATTCAGAAAATCACGAACCACCGGTATGTTACTAAGCTCGAGAACAATCTCGCTTTTGAGGGCAAGACGATATGATCAAATGAGTGAGGACTTGACAAGATCCTAACTCATCAATCGAAGGGTGCACCGAAATAAGGACTAGGTAGCACGATCAGTCTTAGAAGGATGATTCAAAAACCAACACGCTAAGAATGAAATTATTATCCTTTAACTACCAAGCAACGAGGTTGCTGGGAGTATTGATTTCACACATCACAATTCATTTGTCAGTATTCCGGTTGCATCAACACGAGGGCCGAGGAATGACTAATGATGGTGAGAAGTATCACTACGTCAAAATTCATGAGAGTTGGTGCAGTTCTCATGACAATTCTGACATAAAGGGGGTAATACTCCAAGGTAGAACAGAACCAAAAGCTGGATTGGCATTTGATCTGCGGAATACAACTACTTTGACCCAATCCTAGATATGGATGAGGTACTGGAGTTTGTTTCTCCAAGTCATTCAGGACAGAATGGCTTGACGGACCACAAGGGTAATAGGCATCGATAAACGAATGCATGCATACCCTTGACTATCAATTGATAGACGAAGGTCAGTAGACAACTAGAGAGGGACAACTCAAAGGAACATATAATTTTCTGAGTTGTGGATGCATAGATTAGTATGTCGAGCGAGATCAACATTTCTTCCAGATAACCCATGCAGAGAGGTAGGACTGGCAGAGTCACGATTTATGAATGGAGATCTCCTCAAGAGTACTCTAATTGTGATCTTTGATCCAATAAACATCTGCCATAAGCGGTTCATAGTATTTGGAAGAAGGAAATACCACGGACCTCGAGGACTATCGCAAAGTTACTAATATACTAAAGGAACTAGCAACACTATCAACATGATGTAAGTAGGGTGAATATAGGGTTTAAGAACCCAGGAATAGAATACCTACTAACTGAATGGCATCACAGGATGCTTTCGATAATAAAGGCCAGAATCTTCACACTAGGACACAAATCATGGCTAGACCACTAGATGATCCCCTAAGCACTTAGGGTCATAATAATAATTCCAACATATATGTCGAGGCAATAATTACCTCAACACACCGATTAGTGTGGTTAATCTGGCCCAAAGGATCATCGAAGCGGGAGGAAGGAATTTGCAAATGCATCAGACCATTTAGAAACCTGGAATGACTCGGACAGCATAACGACTGTAAATGCTCAGAAAAGATTTGAGACATTCACAAATATGGTGGCATAACCACTCAGAAGCATAATATCACGGTTTCGAGATCAACAATTAACATACGGAAGCAGTAAAAACTGAACAGAGGCTTAAGTCCAAAAATCTTATAAGTCTACGGATTAGTAACACGTGATCCTGATAGAAAGAAGAGATAGCCTAGTTCGTAATCCCCGTAGAAGAGATGATGATGACTCAGATCAGAAGGCATAAGGTGTAAGGAGTAAAAAGAGCCTTACGTTCCATCCCACAATCAATTCCCTTATATAACTAAAGAATTTCTAGACTCAACTTCGACCAGTTTGGCTTGGTAATCCTACAGGCAGTCAAGCTCTGATACCAACGCTGTCAGGACCCCAACTCAATGCCACATCGATCTAGCATGTAACACCTCATATCACTTTGCGGCCTCACGCACGGTATTCCCACGGGTGTCGCCTTACCTTTGCCCGGGACCGTTTGCGCCTTTTGGCACACGTATATGACAGTGTCGCTAGCATCCATATGATAAGGAGCCCGGGCTGACATGGCTAGTCGTAAACCCAAAGTGGCACAGACTTACAGGGACAGGCATCCATGACCCAGCATTGAACGTGTCGGTCATCAGCGAGTGAATCCAGGCTGTAGCACTGGGCTAGCAGGACTCCGGTATTCATCGCGTGACATTTCCCCGAAGGGACAGACACAGGAACGAAGAAGGACACATGCCGGCCAGCCTAAGTGTTCCGGAGCAGTAGCAAGCTACCATGGCTCGGTGGAAACACTAGGAGACATTTCCCCGTAAGAGAGGCTACTAAAGATAAACAACTAGATGGTCAGATCCCACACATACCAAGCATTTCAATAACATACACACAATATGCTCGATATGTGCAAATACAACATGGCATCACAACATGACTCTACGACTCAAGTAATTTATTCAATAGGCTCCGAGGAGCGAGATATTACAAACATGGGTCTCATGACCCAACAATCAGAGCATACAAATCAAAGCACAAGCGGAAGCTATCATGTCTGGGTACAGACATCTATAACTGAAAAAGGCTGAGAAGCCTGACTATCTACCAAATCCTGCCGGGGCACAAGACCGTAGCTGAGGTAACAAGCTAAACGTCGAAGTCCACGTGGAACTACTAGTGAGACCGAAGTCTCTCTGCAAAAACATAAAATAGGCAAACATGAGTACAAATGTACCCAGCAAGACTTACATCAGAACTAACTACATATGCATCATTATCAACAAGGGGATGGTGGGGTTTAACTGCAGTAGGCCAGCTTTGACTCAGTGGCTATCCTAAACTACGACTGCAAGCAACTCTTTTGAGGTGGCGCACACGAGTCCACATATTCACCATATCAATACACCACTATGGATCCGCTCCCGTCTCCATACGAGAACGCCATCCATAGCACTCACGCTTATCTTGCGTATTTTAGAGTATCCACTTTCACTTGTCTATGAACTGATATAAGCAACCCAGAAGTCCTTTACCGCGGACACGGCTATTCGAATAGATGATGTTAACCCTGCAGGGGTGTACTTTTTCATACATGTTTCCACCACTTAGCGTCTGCACACGACATGTGCTCGGCAGACTTCAAGCGAAAGCCGACGTGGGTGTAGACCACGACCTACCTAAACACTCAAGTCTCTAGTCCAGGTTTATCGCCTATTCGGGTTCCATCCATGAGGAGATCCGGCCGGAGTTTCGCTCACAGCCCCAAACGATGTGAACAGGGTTCCCGAGATACCAAACGGGCATCCGGTACACCGTGCCACGTACCTACCGCATCACAGCCCACCCCTACGGTCAGCGCTGTCCACGGCCTCCAGTAAGCTACAAACACCAGAAACTACTTGCAACTCCTGGACAGAGGACTAGGGTGAATAAGAAGTCGAGCGGGGTCATATTTCAGGGCCCAATGTATGGTAGTAGCTGAATCATGGATCACAAACACAGAACTCAGTTCCTGAGGACGGCTTCAATGAGACAACCCACCATGTACTCCTACATGGCCTCTATACCAACACTGTCAGGACCCCGACTCGATGTCACATCGATCTAGCCGGTAACACCTCATATCACTTTGCGGCCTCACGCACGGTATCCCCACGGGTGTCGCCTTACCTTTGCCCGGGACCGTTTGCGCCTTTTGGCTCACGTATATGATAGTGTCGCTAGCATCCATATGATAAGGAGCCCGGGCTGACATGACTAGTCGTAAACCCAAAGTGGCACAGACTTACAGGGACAGGCATCCATGACCCAGCTTCGAACGTGTCGGTCATCAGCAAGTGGGTCCGGGCTGTAGCACTGGGCTAGCAGGACTCCGGTAAACCGGGCTGTAGCGGGCTAACAGGACTCCGGTACTCAAGCGTGACATTTCCCCGAAGGGACAGACACCGGAACGAAGAAGGACACATGCCGGCCAGCCTAAGTGTTCCAGAGCAGTAGCAAGCTACCATGGCTCAGCGGTAACACTAGGAGACATTTCCCGGTAAGAGAGGCTACTAAAGATAAACAACTAGATAGTCAGATCCCACACATACCAAGCATTTCAATCATACACACAATATGCTCGATATGTGCAAATACAACGAAGCATCACAACATGACTCTACGACACAAGTACTTATTCAATAGGCTCCGAGGAGCGAGATATTACAAACAGGGGTCTCATGACCCAACAATCAGAGCATACAAATCAAAGCACAAGCGGAAGCTATCATGTCTGAGTACAGACATCTATAAATGAAAAAGGCTGAGAAGCCTGACTATCTACCAGATCCTGCCGAGGGCACAAGATCGTAGCTGAGGTATGAAGCTAAACGTCGAAGTCCACGCGAAACTACTAGCGAGACCGAAGTCTCTCTGCAAAAACATAAATAGGCAAACGTGAGTACAAATGTACCCAGCAAGACTTACATCAGAACTATCTACATATGCATCATTATCAACAAAGGGGATGGTGGGGTTTAACTGCAGCAAGCCAGCTTTGACTCGGTGGCTATCCTGAACTACGACTGCGAGTAACTCTTTTGAGGTGGCGCACACGAGTCCACATATTCACCATATCAATACACCACTATGGATCCGCTCCCGTCTCCCTACGAGAACGCCATCCATAGCACTCACGCTTATCTTGCGTATTTTAGAGTATCCACTTTCACTTGTCTATGAACTGATATAAGCAACCCAGAAGTCCTTTTCCGTGGACACGGCTATTCGAATAGATGATATTAACCCTGCAGGGGTGTACTTCTTCATACATGTTTCCACCACTTAGCGTCTGCACACGACATGTGCTCGGCAGACTTCAAGCGAAAGCCGACGTGGGTGTAGACCACGACCTACCTAAACACTCAAGTCTCTAGTCCAGGTTTATCGCCTATTCGGGTTCCATCCATGAGGAGATCCGGCCGGAGTTTCGCTCACAGCCCCAAACGATGTGAACAGGGTTCCCGAGATACCAAACGGGCATCCGGTACACCGTGCCACGTACCTACCGCATCACAGCCCACCCCTACAGTCAGCGCTGTCCACGGCCTCCAGTAAGCTACAAACACCAGAAACTACTTGCAACTCCTGGACAGAGGACTAGGGTGAATAAGAAGTCGAGCGGGGTCATATTTCAGGGCCCAATGTATGGTAGTAGCTGAATCATGGATCACAAACACAGAACTCAGTTCCTGAGGATGGCTTCAATGAGACAACCCACCATGTACTCCTACATGGCCTCTCACCGACACCTTTTACCAAATCGTGTTCACACACTTAGCTCACACACAGTCGGACATATTCTCACACCTCTGATTCATCCTCGATGAATCAGACCTGACTCAACTCTAAGCAGTAGCAGGCATGACAAACAAGCATGAATGAGTAGGCACATCAGGGCTCAAACAACTCCTACTCATGCTAGTGGGTTTCATCTATTTACTGTGGAATGACAGGTCATGCAAAGGATAAAGGGGTTCAGCTACCGCAGCAAGTAACAGATGAATCGTTGTTGTCCTAATGCAGTAAAAGAGAGCAGGAGCGAGAGAGTGGGATTGTATCGGAATGAACAAGGGGGTTTTGCTTGCCTGGCACTTCTGAAGATAACATTGAGTCTTCATCAGTGTCAACGATCACATCATCGGTATCGCGTCTATCGAGAGGGGACAAATACTGGCAACACAGAAAGGAACACAATCAATGCAATGCACAATATGATGCATGCTCATGGCATGGCAATATGAATGTGTTTTGAGCTAATGCAACTAGCAAGAGATTAAATGAAGTTGGTTTGAATATAAGATTCAAATTCAAACTCCATATGTGATTATTTAAATGTCATTTAATTGATTTGTGCTAAACAGCAGCTATAAGTTGTTCTAACATGCATGAAAATGGTACAGATGGATTCCTTGAATTTTTCTGATAATTTTTCATATATAAATTACTTAATTTGGAGTTACGGTTGATTTTCTATGAATTTTAGAAGTTTTTACAATTTTCTGGAATTTCCTGAATAATATTAAATCCAGAAATGATTATGGCGTCAGCACTACGTCACAGTGACGTCAGCAGGGTCAACTGGGCGCCCCAGGTCAAACCTGACGTGTGGGGGCCACACGTCAGTGACACAGGAGCTAATCCCGGTCAAACCCAGCGCTGACTGGGGTTTGACCAGGGGTGGGGCCCACTGTCAGTGGCTGTGGGTTTAATTAGTTGGGTCATTAACACTAATTAAGCGTGCCACGTCGGCGGTCGCCGGAGTATCGCCGGCGGCGACCATTCCGCACGGCGGCGCGGCTCGGATTTGAGCTAGGGGCGATGGTTTGGCGCGCGGTTTGGCTCATTAGAACGTCCGCGACGCGGCGCGTCCAGCGGTGGCTGTGGCCGCGGCTGGGGTGGCCGGAGCCGACGACGGCGATGGCAAGTGCGGCGGCCGGAGCTTCGGGTTCGAGCGGGGCGAGGCCACAGAGGACGGGAGGAATGGCTAAGGGCTCGCCGAGCTCCTGAAGATGCTAGGAGCACGGTGCCGTGCTCGGTTTCGAGCCTTGCTGGCTGCAGTGACGGCGGCGACATCGCCGGCGGCGTCGGGTTCTCGGCTCGTTGTGAACGGCGGCTAGAGAGGGAGGTGGGGCACGGGGAGAGGGGGAATCGGGTCAAGGGCTCACCGCGGAGCTGCAGGGAGGGTTAGTGGGCTCGGGGGCGCGCCGGAGTGGCCGAATCGACGGAGAAGGGCGCCGGGGCCAAAGCTTGGAGATGATGACGATGGCGGCTGCTCGGGGCCCTTCTGGTCGCGTGAGACGTCGAGGAGGTCGAGGGAGGCACTGCGGAGCTCGGGAGCGCCTCGGGGAGGAGAGGGGGTGGTGGTGGCCGCGGCGGACGGCGTCGGTGGCGACGGGGCTCCGCTCGGTGGAGGAGAGAGGGAGCCAGAGAAAGGGAGGAGAAGGCACGGGGAGAGTGCGAGGCCTGGGAGGGTGCGTGGCGTCGCGGACGGGGTCCAGGGCGGCGAGAGGAAGCAGGAGGTGGCCAGGGGGAAGCAGGAGGTGGCGCGCGCGGCGGCGTCGCGGTGTCTGTCCTCCTGGCAGGGAGGAAGATGACAGGGGGGGTGGAGATGGGCTGGGCTGGCCAGGTGGGCCTGGTGGGCTGCAGAGGTAAGTCCAGGTAAGGTTTCTCTCCTCTGCCTTTTATTTCTGTTTTGTTTCTCTTTTCTATTTCTGCAATTTGTTTTTGATTTGATTTAAAATATCAAATCATTTTATAAAATCCTGGAAATAATTATGGGTGCTTTCTGAATTATTTCAGTGACCCTTAACAATTTCCAACATTTATTTGAACATTTAAATTATTTATAGTATTTAAATGCCCAAAGTCAAATACAATATGGTTTATTCAAAAATCCAAAAATGTCTTGGAAAAATATCCATCATCTCTGGATATGGTTTTCACCCTTTTCCAGTAATCATGAACATTTTTGCAAACCAATTTGGGTTCTGTGAGAATATTTTGAAGTTGAACCTATTTGCAATGCTTTGGTGCTAGGGCTTGGTCATCCCCATTTCAATTTTCATAAAATTTAAACATGTTGCACACATGAAGCTAGCCTAGAGCATTACCAGAAGCTAGGGATGTGACAAAGATGCATAGGATAAAACTTCTGGTGAAATTCCAATTTCAATCATTTATAGTCGCAGGATCCCATATCATCACATAGCCTATACCATGTCAATGCATCTCCCTTCAAAGATAAAGGGAAAACCTTCTTATTGATAACATCATCGGGCATACCTGCAAGCTTAAATAATCCACAAACTTCATCCACATAGATTAGGTGTAAATCAGGATGCAATGTTCCATCTCCTGCAAAGGGATTAGCTAGAAGTTTCTCTACCATACCCGAAGGAATTTCAAAGTAAACATTTTCAGTAGGTTCAGTAGGTTGAGGAGAAATTCTTTGCTCTACTGGTCGGGGTGAAGATACCCCGAACAAGCCCCTCAAAGGATTATATTCCATAGTAACAACTGACAGTAAATTTCAGCACACTATATAAATGTTTCCTTACCAAGTTCCACTTACCAACGACGCTTCACTCCCCGGCAACGGCACCAGAAAAGAGTCTTGATGACCCAAAAGTGTAGGGGATCTATCGTAGTCCTGTCAATAAGTAAGAGTGTCGAACCCAACGAGGAGCAGAAGGAAATGGCAAGCGGTTTTTAGTAAGGTATTCTCCGGAAGCACTAAAATTATCGGTAACAAATAGTTTTGTGATAAGATAATGATGCGGAGCATTCTACGGTCATCACCATGTCAAGAGTCCATTTGGCAAGTGACACGTGTGACCTCTACTTCTCATACATAAAGGTGAATCTTCTCCTTTACACGTGTTCACTTGACCCCTTTGAGGATGGTATACTACTTGACACCCCTCTCGTGTGCATGCATAGGTTTTGTCAGAGCTTCACGGATGTCGAGGAGGAGTGTAAGCGCCAAGGAACAACTACACCATCCGCGAAGGAAGCGTGGAAGAGAAGGAAAAACAAGCATGGACAAACTTCTGGAAAGCTCAGAACTTCCGGCCGCTGCCTGGAACTTCCGGCCCCCGGAACCTCCGGCCACCCCGGAGCTTTCGGCCCTGCCGCACCAAAGCTGTCCAAGAGTGTGCCAACTCTCTGGATAGCTCGGACCCTGCCCAGACCTTCACCCAGAACCTCCGTCGCCCGGACCTTCTGGCCGTCCCCGGAACTGCCGGCCCTACCTGCGTGCAGAGACTCGGCCTGTGGCCATGTATCCTTTCGCCCCTCACTTACCCCTTCGTGACTGCTACTATATACACTCATCCCCCTCCTCCATTCTAGGGTTAGCAAAGTGATAGCTCATTCTTAGGTGAGCTTTGCTCCTACCTCCTCATCTTGAGAGAGAGAGACCACTCCCATGGAGTTTAAGACCTCCATGTGAGAAGATCCTGAGGGATTCAAGCCCCCCTTCGTGGGAAGATCCTTCTAGGATTCAAGCCCTCATCTCCTTCATAGGATTTGGGATGAACTCTACCATGTATCTTGTTTCCCTTTGATTGTTCACGTACCTTGTGGATCTTGTGTGTTTGATTGTCTAGTGGATGTGTGATTGGACTTGTTCTTGAGTGTTTCCCCTTGTGATTTCTCCCCGTTCTTCCCCGTGTTCTTCGTGTTCTTCGAGGGATCCCACTCCAAACGTGAAAGATCGAACTACACCGGGTTAGCCTCGTATCATATGGAATCAGAGCATAGGTTTATCACGGATTTGGTGTCCCTCCCATCGTTTTCTAGCCTTCTTTTGCTTGATTTCATCGTAAATTCGAAAATCCACACCAAAAATAGGCCCAATTTTTTTGTGATTTGTTGGTTTGGATGATGTTTTGTTGATTTTGATCCATGGATTCGATGTGTTATGAGTGGATCTAGCATTCCCCTTCTTTTCCCCCATTTCCATCCACGAAATCGTCTCAATTTTGCCCTGGAAATCATGTTTTTCCGCCCCCGTTCTCAGATCGGGAATTTAGGGTTCATCCCAGATGAAATTCCGCGACCCCCAGAACATCCGGACACCCCCGAAACTTCCGTCCCCCAGAACTTCCGTCCTTGCCCGGAACTTCCGGGCTAAACAGAGAGTTTACCCCAAAATCCCCCCTGACACCCGCACTTTTTCCACGACCACCGGAACTTCCAGCCACCCCTCGGAACTTCCGGCCCTAGGCCCGGAACTTCCGGCCTAACCAGAAACTTTCCGCGAAATTTCAGCATCAGCCTTCTTCACCGTTTTCATCATAACTTTTCACTCCGAACTCCGATTTGAGTGTTCTTTGGCTCATTTTTAAGCTATCAACGTGCCCGAGGTCATAACGTTGGTTTCACCACCATTTGAATCTACCAAATTTTTGGAACTTTGGCATCTTTGCCTAGGCCTTCCACCATAACATCTGCATTGCCACCACGGACTTTCGCAACCTAACCCATTTTGTTCCCCATAGCAATTGAGGTTGTTTGAGTAGTGACTTGAGTCTCCTAAGGTGTTTAGGCTACTTAGGGATGGATGCTTCTTCATCAACCACCACCATAACTTCCACATAGGCTTGCCCACCATACACTTCCGATAACCCAACTTAACCCAATTTTGTTTGAGCTTCTTTGAGTTGTGGCTTATGTCTCCTAAGGTGTTTCGGCTACTTAGGGATGACAACTTAAACTCCGACACGTCTATAGCCCATCATTCCACTTTTGCATTGCCAAGTGCACACTACCACCACTTTCTGCTACCACTAGGGGGTGTCCGGACAGCCGGACTATCATCGTCGGCCGGACTCCAAGACTACGAAGATACAAGATTGAAGACTCCGTCCCGTGTCCGGATGGGACTTTCCTTGGCGTGGAAGGCAAGCTTGGCGATACGGATATGTAGATCTCCTACCATTGTAACTTGCTCTGTGTAACCCTAGCCTTCTCCGGTTTGTATATAAATCGGAGGGCTTTAGTCCGTAGGACACACAACCATTACAACAATCATACCATAGGCTAGCTTCTAGGGTTTGGCCTCCTTGATCTCGTGGTAGATCCACTATTGTACTACCCATATCATCAATATCAATCAAGCATGAGTAGGGTTTTACCTCCATCGAGAGGGCCCGAACCTGGGTAAAAACTTCGTGTCCCTTGTCTCCTGTTACCATCCGCCTAGATGCACAGTTCGGGACCCCCTACCCGAGATCCACCGGTTTTGACACCGACATTGGTGCTTTCATTGAGAGTTCCTCTGTGTCGTCACCGATAGGCTTGATGGCTTCTTCAATCAACAACAACGACATCCAGGGTGAGACTTTTCTCCCCGGATAGATCTTCGTATTCGGCGGCTTCGCACTGCGGGCTAATTCACTTGGCCATCTAGAGCAGATCGAAAGCTACGCCCCTGGCCGTCAGGTCAGATTTGGAAGCCTAAACTTCACGGCGGACATCCGCGGATGATCTTCAATGGATCCGATCCGCAGCCGAGTATGCCGCACTGTCGCGATGGGCACGATCTAACTCTGCCGCCGGACAATACCTCGGAGGCCGCACACGAATCCGCTCCGACCCATAGTCTGGAGTCGATCGCGCAGATCGAGGACGGGTGGCTGGACACCGCCTCGGGAGCTGCAACTTCCACGGTGATGGAGCCGAACACTGACCCCGTCCCTTATAAAGCTCGTGACTCCGAGGTGCCGGACTCCGAACCTCCTGCACCCCTGCCAATCGAATCCGATTGGGCATCGATCATGGAGGTCACCGCTGCGGACATCTTTCAGCACTCGCCCTTTGGTGACATCTTAAATTCCCTAAAGCATCTCTCGCTATCCGGAGAGCCCTGGCCGGATTATGGCCAGGATGGTTGGGATGCGGACGACAAAGAAATTCAAAGCCCACCCACCACCCACTTTGTAGCCACTATCGACGATCTAACCGACATGCTAGACTATGACTCCGAAGACATGAAGGTATGGACGACGATGCCGGAGACGAACAAGAACCAGCGCCTATAGGACACTGGAAGACCACCTCGTCATATGACATATACATGGTGGACACCCCAAAAGATGGGGACAGCGAAGAAGCATCGGAGGCAGATTCCTTAAAGAAATAGCCCAAGCGCCAACGTCAGCGGCGCCGCTCTAAATCCCGCCACAGCAAGAATGGAGATTCCGGCACAGGAGATAATAACACCCTAGAAATTGCCAAAGACAATCCCCTCCAGCAAGATTCTGCGCAGGAGGATGCAGAAGCAAGCCCTCACGAGAGAGCGACAGACGAAGAGGTCGAGGATGATAATTACATACCTCCCTCCGGAGACGAGGCAAGCCTCGACGACGACGAATTCGTCGTGCCCGAGGATCCTGTCGAACAAGAGCGTTTCAAACGCAGGCTAATGGCCACAGCAAACATCCTAAAGAAAAAGCAGCAGCAGCTTCAAGCTGATCAAGACCTGCTGGCCGACAGATGGACCGAGGTCCTAGCGGATGAAGAGTATGAACTCGAACGTCCCTCCAAGAGTTACCCAAAATGCAAGTTGCTCCCCCGATTAGAGGAGGAAGCATACATACCTTCCTCACCAGCGCACAATACGGCCGACCGACCACCCCGTGGTCGCGACAGAGAGGCATCCAGGCCCTCCACAAAGACCGTACCCTGGCATCGCTCCAAAACTAGGAAGCCACGAGGGATCGCACCGGACTTGCGAGATATATTGGAGGACAAAGAAAGGCAATCGAGATCCATCTATGGATCACGTGGGCGCCCCACAACCCATGACGAATACCGTCACACTGGATACAACAACTCCGGCTGGGCCGAACACAGCAGACAATGCTCCCTTGAGCTACGTCATGATATTGCTCAATATAGAGGCGCCGCACACCAGCTATGCTTCACTGATGAAGTAATGGATCATCAAATCCCTGAAGGGTTTAAACCCATAAACATTGAACCTACGATGGCACAACAGACCCCGCGGTTTGGATCGAAGACTATCTCCTTCATATCCATATGGCCCGCGGAGACGATCTCCACGCCATCAAATATCTCCCACTCAAGCTTAAAGGACCAGCTCGGCATTGGCTTAACAGCTTGCCCGCAGAGTCAATTGGGTGTTGGGAGGACCTGGAAGCCGCATTCCTCGACAACTTCCAGGGCACATATGTGCGACCACCAGACGCCGATGACCTAAGCCACATAATTCAGCAGCCAGACGAATCGGCCAGGCAATTCTGGACACGGTTCTTAACAAAGAAAAATCAAATCGTCGACTGTCCGGATGCAGAGGCCCTCGCAGCCTTTAAACATAACATCCGCGACGAGTGGCTAGCCCGGCACCTAGGACAGGAAAAGCCGAAATCCATGGCAGCCCTCACATCATTAATGACCCGCTTCTGTGCAGGAGAGGATAGCTGGCTAGCTCGCAGCAACAACCTCAGTAAAAATGCTGGTAGTCCGGATACCAAGGACCACAATGGCAGGTCGCGTCGAAGCAAAAATAAACGCCGCTTTAACGGTGACGACAAGGAGGATATGGCAGTCAACGCCGGATTCCGAGGCTCTAAACCCGGTCAGCGGAAGAAGCCATTTAAAAGAACCACCCCGGGTCCGTCCAATTTGGACCGAATACTCGACCGCTCTTGCCAGATACATGGCACCCCCAAAAAACCAGCTAACCACACCAACAGAGATTGTTGGGTATTTAAGCAGGCAGGCAAGTTAATTTCCGAAAACAAAGATAAGGGGCTGCACAGCGACGACGAGGAGGAGACCCGGCCGCCGAACAGTAGAGGACAGAAAGGTTTCCCCCCACAAGTGCAGACGGTAAACATGATATACGCAACCCACATACCCAAGGGGGAGCGGAAGCGTGCACTATGGGACGTATATGCGATGGAGCCAGTCGCCCCGAAGTTCAATCCATGGTCCTCTTGCCCGATCACCTTCGACCAAAGAGACCATCCGACCAGTATCCGCCATGGCGGATTCGCCGCATTGGTTTTAGACCCAATCGTCAATGAATTTCACCTCACGAGAGTCCTGATGGACGACGGCAGTAACCTGAACCTGCTTTATCAGGATACAGTGCGCAAGATGGGCATAGACCCCGCAAGGATTAAACCTACAAAGACGACCTTCAAAGGTGTCATACCAGGTGTTGAGGCCAATTGTACAGGCTCAGTCACACTGGAAGTGGTCTTCGGATCCCCAGATAATTTCTGAAGCGAAGAGTTAATCTTTGACATAGTTCCGTTCTGCAGCGGCTATCACGCTCTGCTCGGACGAACCGCGTTCGCAAAGTTCAACGCAGTGCCGCATTATGCATACCTCAAGCTGAAGATGCCAGGCCCTCGTGGAGTCGTCACGGTCAACGGAAATACTGAACGCTCCCTCCGAACGGAGGAACATACAGCGGCTCTCGCGGCAGAAGTACAGAGTAGCCTTTCAAGGCAATTTTCGAGTCCAGCCGTTAAACGACCGGACACGGCCAAACGCGCCCGGAGCAACATCAATCAAGACCACCTGGCATGTTCCGAGCACGCGTAACAATGCGGCCCCAACCCCAGCCCTCGCACGATTGCAAGACCAGCCCTCCGCGTACATAACTGCATTGATTAAAAGTTTGATTTTGTTAGATTTTTGAAGCATTTTAGTAAATAGACAAAGGCTATGGTGCGCTAAAAAATTTAAACTTTAGGTTCTATTAGTTAGCGATGAGAAGTCGGCTGATCTTACTTGATATAGTTTCTCCAAAGTGTTTCTTCACAACGATGTCTCTCATTAGCTCCTTCAGTTTTATCATGAATACTCGGTCATCAATATCTGGCCGGTCGGCTGGATTTAGGCCTCCTCCTGCTTCATCTAGCATGTATTGGATCTCGGGCCACTTCGCGTTGCATGTGAATGTTATAAATAGGTCTGGATATCCAGCCCAACGGCATATTGCAAAAGTGTCTTGCAAGTTCTGTGCCTTGTTTCTTCTGCCTCCTATATAAGATGAAGGTACAATTATCCTCTTTCCAACCTACTCTGTTCTGGTGTCCCCTCGCTCAATCGCGTCCTGCAGTCCACTGTAAAGTTCAGTTCGTAGCTTCCCTTGATTATTCCTGATCCAATTTAGTCTGTTTTGCTCAATGCATGTGTAAACATCTACCCAAAATTGCAGAGATAGATGTCTAGACGTTAGCAGCGACATTCCTTGGTCGGGTCTTTGCTGTAGGTAGGATGCATAGTAGTCCAGCATAGTTACATATTTCCTGCTTTTGTCACATTCTTTTGTTTGCTTGTAAGGTATTTCAAGCTTGAAGCCGTCTTCTCCATATGGAAACAACAATGGGTATTGCATCGACATTAATTTTGGATGGATTTCCGATATTCTGTGAGGCTCCATATTTTTGTACTCGACAACGATATCTCGTCCTTCGCTCTCTCCAGTTGGGTCTCTTACAACCAATGCTGCAACTTCCGATGCAGATGGAAGGTTGTGTGTTCCGTTCCTTTTCCCAAGTATTCTAAGTGTGTAATCATGGTAGTCTTCTTCTTTGAATCTATCTCTTGCCATTCTGAAAGATTTTGCGAGGATGTTGTTCTCATCAAGCATTTTTTGTAGTTCTTTGACAATGGCAGGGTCCACCGTTGATTTATTATCATTGCATCTTGAAGCATCTATCCTGTTTTGCACCTCATTTTCTGTCTGATAGATGTATAGCTGGGCAAATCGAGGTCTGTTACCTTCTTCAGGTAGAAGAGTTCCAATATGGTGATAGTTCTGGCCATGCAGTCTAAAAACATATGGTCCTTTGCCTTTGTTTATTTCTTTGTCAACAGCTCATCCCATTGATGTGAATGAGAACATTAAGTTGTATGACCTGATATTTTCTCTGAAGTTTGTTGCATCACTTCCTTCACCTGTTAACAATCCTGCGAGGTAAGGTGGAGGGTGTGCCATCTTTGGTAGGTCAATCTTACCTTGTTTGCAGCAAATTCTGAAAGAAGGTTTTTTGGTTCCTCTATGAGAATTTAATCTTTCTTCACACCATAGTATTGCATTGCAATGTTCACATCTATATGTTGGCTTTTCAAAGTTCCATATTTTGCTATAATAACTCTCGAACGTAGTGCTGCTGTTTGTTTCTTTGATGTTGCTTCCAAGGTCATTGTCGCTCCCACTTGTTCTTGCACGCTTCACATTTGTTCTTTCTTTGATTTGTTCCTTTCTCTCCCATGAAGCATCGTCTTCTTTTTTATTGGTTGTTTCCTGTGTATTCCTGCATCTCTTACTCCTTTTTTCTTGGAGTTGTTGTTTCCTCCTGATAATAGCTTCTCTAGCTTCTTTTGTAAGTTGGCCTGCAGATTTTGACGTGTACTGTCCCTTCATTTCTGCATTGAATATTCTTTTAGCAATATAGTACCATATATTTGGAAGCTACTTTATGCACAATGTCGTCAAGAAAGTAACAGTATATGCACTAAATAGGAGATGCCGGCTGCATGTAGAAACAACCTATAATACTTATCGATCATGCTTTCAGTATTAGTCTGTTGTGTGGTTCGAGCTGCAGAGGATGGCATTATTGCTGTGACTGTGTGCTTCTCAGTGAGCGACAGTTGCTCCTTGGGAATTACTATGGCGAAGTACTCTGTAAGATCATTTTAGCACTATACATAAAATTATTAGGTTCTGCAATTTTTTCTAAGGGCTATCTTTCAAATATATATGTTAGAGAAGTACCAATAGTGTGCATTACATGAAGATAGAAAAAGGTCAATGATATACCTGATTGTGTTTTCTTGTATTTTTTAAAAAATTTGTAAAGCTTCACACGCCTGTGCTAATTATTGTCGTAATTGTATCTTTGCTTCAAAGCAAATCCTGTAGCGATCCTGGAAAATATTTTGTACCATGTACAAATGATTAGAGCATATCTTTGTATTGCTGCCATGACTTTATCATTCTTTGTGTCAGTTTTAGTTCATAACAGAAGCTGGTACTGTTTTCGCAAAGAAAATAGAGTTTATGTCTAGATGAAAGGCAAGACGTGTAAGAATAGTTTTTTTAGTTAGTATTATAATTATATGCCTAAATGTGAAACAATGTAATAATGAATAAAAAAATCATGAGGTCGCTTTGAACTGCTGATAGTAGTAGTTTTCCACGGAGGGCATTTACCTTCTAATCTGAAGTCTGGCAAGCCTAATTCGTGTGCAAGTTCTTCCAGCGATTAAATCTAGGTCGATTCTGATTAATCTTGTCGACGTTGTTTTTGACGGGCCGATGATCCAAAGGTCTAGATGATATGATCCCTTGGTTAATCGAAGTGTAAGTTCCGGCTATTTAAGGGCAGTACGCTAACACGTCCTCGTATCAGCCTATTTGATAAGGAGTCGGAACCGAGTTGGTAACGATCACGGTATAGAGAGATAAATTCCAAACCCAAGTTTACATACCCCATATATTGAAGCCTATTCAGGCCCAACAGTTTTATTGCAGGCCCATGTTAGTCATTTAGAAAATGACCAGCCTGTATAAACCAACCCGTACAGGTCATCGTGTACGTGGAACTCTCCTCTTTTATAAAAGAAAAAATCTCTCAGCTCAGTCGATCCCCACGAGTAACCTTATCCATCCGCCTGCACCACCTCTCCATTATCCAGCTGATGAAGATCTCGTCGCTTGCCATCAGCGGACTAATTCCCAAACCATTGCGACTGCACTTCTCCATTAATTTCTTCCAACTTCTCTTCGTCTGGCGCAGTTTGCCGTTGTGCAGAGTGCGCAGACGCGTTCGTCGCGTTCTCAAGGATCTAGATCCTAGACGACCTCTTGGAGTTCAGCGGAGTGTTCTCAAGGGTTTCGGCAAAGATGACATGGCCGACGGCTAGAAAACCATGGCAGAGGTGTTGTAGTTTGGCCCAGTGGAGGAGGCTGTGAGGGAACTCACCGAGTCACCTGCTAGTGGTGAATGATTGGATCTGACTGCCGTGAGATGATGTCCTCCTCATTGTTCTTGCTGTCAGACTACTTTAAATGTAATTGCAAACTGATGATATGCATCCTTTGTACCGAAGATTAATTCTTGTTTATTTTCTTAAGCTGTAAAGGCCTTATCTTCTAATGTTTCAATATGTCACCTTGGATATTAATTTTTGTATAGGTTTGTTGTGCAAAAGCTAACTTGGTGAATTTTCTCAAGTAACGTCTGGTAACCACATCAAGTAACGGAGAAACATATTCCAGTTGCCAGCAAGACGCCATTGACTGGCTTATCACTGGTATGTTCCTCTATATGGCAATGGTCTGGTATAGATTTGCCAAAGTATAATTTCTTCAAATTGTGACTTGAATCCTAATGTGGAAAGTATGGTCCTGTAGTGTGTTTCTACCTATTGTGCTGGTTTGTACATATTTGCTGAAAATAGCTTGTACATAAAGGAAAGTACATGAATAAAGTAAATCAATCTGTTTTAGAACATTGGTAACATTCACACTCTTAATATAATAATATCCTTCTTATCCAAGTCGATGTCAAATACTCTTACTTATCTTGGTCGATACAAATAGACTATTGTACTATTTATTTCATAAGCTACTGATCCACTAATTACCTAGATGTCTAAGAACATTGGTAACACTCACACCCTTAATCTAATAATATCCTTCTTATCCTCATCCATGTCAAGTACTCTTACTTATCATGTTCATAAGCTACTGATCCACTAATTATCTAGATAACATCCATGTTCTCCTGGGCCTTGCTTTCTGTACTTCATCTTCATCTTCAAGCATTGTATTTTTGGCTTTTGCTTTAACACGTTTCTTGTTACCGCGGACACCTTTTTCGTTTTGTTCAGGCATATTCGTCTCAATGCATTCATCCTCCGAGCCATCTGATATTACAACAGATCTCAGTCTCCTTTTATTGCCACTTCGGAGCTCACGGGATGATGACGATATTTTGTCTTGACTCTTATCTTTGTTTAATGTAGTCCCATTGCTGTCATGTGGCTCCTCTTTCACAGGCACCAGTTCGCATGAAAGTTCGCCAGGTGAAACTTTATTATTCTTTGACTGCAAACATATACATTTTTAAAATTAGACACATCTATAAAATCTAAAGTGTGTATATAGTTTTAAAAAATCAATCACCTTTCTATCTAGCATGTTCTGCTTCTTTATTAATACGATGTCAACCTCATCATCCATCAGTTCCTGTGCAACATATGTAAGATTAATTAGTTAAGGAATTCTAAAAATGGTAAAAATTTAATGCAACTTTACCTCCTCGGCTTTATTGTCCAAGTAGAGCATCTCAAGCTTATCATCAGGAACAAATGTTCTTTTTACTGCATAGTTTTGTGTGCCAAATGTGAGATTACTATCATTGAGCTTGAATCGAAATATAAGTCTTTTTCCACATAATTGTTGAATAATCTTTGGTGCTTCTTCTAATTTCCCATCTACTGTGTCCAACAACTTAGATGCAGACATATTAACCAATCTTGCAGCCTCCTCGTTAAATAAAGTGCAGCTTGTAGTAGATGTATGGTCACTAATTTGGAGACGAACACGATACCTAACATACAATTCATTTTAGTGGAGAGTAAATACAATATAACAATGCCTGTTCATATTTTAGTAATATAATATGCTTACCGTGGTGTGACCTTTTCTGGATATATACCACAATTCTTGCAATAATACTTGTCAGTTTCTTTAGTAGCCAATTTGTGACACTTACACATGACATGTACCACCATTGAATATTTTCTTGCAAACAGTCTATTGTAGCTATTGTTGTGAAGACAAAATTCTAAAAAAAATCAACGTTAGCATTGGGGTAGGGGTAGGGGATTAAGAGACATATATAAGTACATTATGGTTTCATTATAATTAATATTGAATGAATTATCCTTGCAGGTATTTTACTCATATTACAAAGACTAATGACATATTTATTGAAATTCGATGCATTACCTGGTCTGGCTGGTTTTCGTGCCTCATTGTAGTAAGTTGTTCCAATGTTTTCCTCCTACAAAACATTTGTTCTTCTAGTGTTCCTTGATTACTCCTATCTATACTGATCATTTTTGGTAAGGTTTCTTCTGTCAAGTCCCTGCACATGCATGAAGTGAATAATAATATTGAATCTTAAATGAACGTGAGTCACTATTTATAAGTGGAAAATAAATAAATTGGTGGTATTTCATACCTATCAAGAAGTTCTTGTGTTTCTGGTATATCCAGATCTATGTATATTCTTGTGGCACTGGTTGACTTTAGGCACAGACCTATTTAATCCATCAGTTAGAATTTTAAATGATAAAAATAACATGTAAGTTTGATGGATTTACCATTAAATCTCTGTACCATCGTTGATGTAATAATAAGGACAGTTTGGCTGCCGTTTACATCCTCGGTCAAAAAATAAGCAAACTTTCCCCATAACGTGATTCTGATTTTATCACCCCTAAAGCATTTAATACGAGAAGTTAGTGCACACGGGGAGGTTTGATTAAATTTGAGACATGCATATGCATATGCACTTACTCTGGCATTAGGATTTCAATCTCGCGGATATATGAAGGTTGTTGGTTCTTCTTTGTTATTCTTGTCTCCACAGGCTTCATTTGTGTTAGTAGTCCAATGACATCTGCATATTTGGATATTAGTGATATAACAATTAGAATATCAACTATTTTGAAGTCGAAATTACAACTATAAACATACCTGAGCATTGTGTATCTTTTTCTGCCATTTCTTATAGTGTCTCCATGGTAGCAAACTCGAAGCAATAATCTGGGAAAACTTCTGAAGATTCTTTTATCTCCTTTACCTTTGTATTGTATGCAAAAAATATTTTAATGTCATTGCTCACTGGCCTATATTTTGTGGATTCCACGACCTTAAAATTGCTGAATGCATAAATAGATTTTTCATTGATCTTTGATCTAAAAGTGTCTATAAGATTCTTCCAGATAGTAACATGGATTGTTTCACCCTGCCGAAAGAATAAAATATGGTTAGTAATTGTTTCTTCATGTGACAGAAAGATTCCAATTAAATATATTAAAAAAAACACCTGCTCATCCATTAGTATCATATCTAGGCTAATAAGCTCATCGGTCGTAGGATTGATCGAATCCTACATTCTCATTACTTTCACTTGAATGTTCCAATTTTGTCCCATTGTAGTTAAGTCGCTCAACTTTTTGTATGCCATAGTGTTATGTCTTCAAAATTAACAGGAACAATTTGTCAGTTGATATACTATTTATGAAGATTTCTATTGAAAAGAAAGTAAGCATACTAAATAAAATTACCAATCTGATGATGCAGGCCAGAAGTGCTTTGGGGTCACTTCTTCCGACGTGGATTGTAGCAGCTGGGCGTAACTTTGTCGGGCGTCGACTGTGCTCTGGCGTGACTTTGTTGGAAGTCAAAAGAAGCGGCTGGAGGTGGCTTTCGGTGTGGATGTCGAGTTGCGTGTGCCTTGTTCAAGTCGTCGTGGTTGCCGACTTCTACTTATTTGTCGGGTGCTTGTGCGGCCAGGTGCACTTGTTTATATAATGGGTTAAGGTGTCTAGGTTGGGTGTCCGAGACCGTGTGGAGATCATATTGTAAACTTGTCTTATCTGCATGTAATCGTTTCTGTTTTGGAACTTTCCTCACGTGGTCTGGTGGCTGTCCTTATTTGTTTAGATTCCTTATTTGTCTAGGTTTGACTATTGTTTGTTGTTATCCTTGACCCATTGATGTGAAGGTTTTTTTTGTTTGTGCGTGCTAGTTTTGTTTCGATGGACATGAACGCTCTTTTAAACCTGTGTGCACTATTTGTATGTGCCATGTTCTAATACTTGTACGTGTACATATTTTTTACGTAATGTTTGCATCTTTTAATCTCAGCCATCGATAAACAAAATTAAGGATCAAGATAATTTAATCTATGTGGACGCACGTGGTGTCTTGTTTGACTCTTGTTTTAATTAAATAATAGATAGATAATAGATAATAGATAGCCATAAATATTGTGACATAATGTGTAATAACAACCCATAATGCAATAAATATCAATATAAAAGCATGATGCAAAATGGACGTATCAACTCCCCCAAGCTTAGACCTCGCTTGTCTTCAAGCGGAAGCCGATATCGAAAAATATGTCCACATGTTTAGAGATAGAGGTGTCGATAAAAATAAAATACGGACATGAGGGCATCATGATCATTCTTATAACAGCAACATATATTGATTTTGTCGTATGATTTCTTATGTTCAAGCAACAATCTATTCACAATATCAAGTATGACTCAGAAACTTCATTGAGAACCAACAAACTATGATGTCCGTCATTGAAGCAATTGCAATTTATCATAACATCGGAAAGAGTCAATATTAGAGCTTTTCAGCAAGTCCACATACTCAACTATCATTTAGTCTTTCACAATTTCTAACACTCACACAATACTTATGGTTATGGAGTTTTAATCGGACACAGAGAAAGATAGGGGCTTATAGTGTTGCCTCCCAACCTTTTACCACAAGGGTAATGTCAACAATAATAGTTCATTCTAACTTACATCCAATTGGATATATATATATCAGGATCTTTCCAACACGAGGTGCTTGCCAAAGGATAAAATGTAAAAGGGAAAGGTGAATATCACCTTGACTCTTGCATAAGGTATAAGACATAAAGTAAAAGGTAGGCCCTACGCAGAGGGAAGCAAAGGTTGTCATGTTCTTTTATGGTTGGATGCACGAAATCTTAATGCAAAAGAACGTCACTTATATTGCCACTTGTGATACAAACCTTTATTATGCAGTTCGTCGCTTTTATTACTTCCATATCACAAGATCGTATAAAGCTTATTTCTCCACACTAACAAGTCATACATATTTAGAGAGCAATTTTTATTGCATGCAACATGACAACTTACTTGAAGGATCTTACTCAATCCATAGGTAGATATGGTGGATTCTCATGGCAAAACTGGGTTTAAGGATATTTTGAAGCACAAGTAGTATCTCTACTTGGTGCATGGAATCTAGCTAGCATGAGGGGGAAAGGCAAGCTCAACATGTTGGACGATCCATGACAATATACTTTAATTAATATGTGAGAAAACATAACCCATTACGTTGTCTTCCTTGTCCAACATCAACTCTTTAGCATGTCATACTTTAATGAGTGCTCACAATCATAAAAGATGTCCAAGATAGTATATTTATATGTGAAAACCTCTCTTTCTTTATTACTTCCTATTAATTGCAACGATGACCAAAACTATGTTTGCCAACTCCCAACAACTTTTAATCATCATACTCTTGAAGTCATTACTATCCATAAGATCAATATGGCCTCTTTATTTATTTTTATTCATTCTTTTATTTTCTCAAAATCATAGCAAGATAGCAAAGCCCTTGACTCAACACTAATCTTTATTATATATAGATCACAGACTCGATTACAAGAGGGATCATAAGGCAAAACTCAAAACTAATTCATACCAAAGCTTTATTCTACTAGATCAAGATATTACTAAAAGGATCGAACTAAGTAAAAATGGTAAAGATAGGAGTGTGATGGTGATACTATACCGGGGCACCTCCCCCAAGCTTGGCAGTTGCCAAGGGGAGTGCCCATACCCATGTAATTAGTTCCTTGGAGGTGGTGATGATGGAGTTGTTGATGATGTAGGCTTGCCGTCCGTCTTCCAAGGCATTGGCTCACCATCATAGAAGGATGATCGAGTCTCCGGGATCCTCAAATCTGCAGCCAAACTCATCCTCTGAATCTATATTCATACTCACAATTTTGGTTTTGCAGGTCATAGATCTGGGCTTGGAGGTGCTCGATTTTCTCATGAAGCTTGAAGATGGTCTCTGTCGGTGTCAAAACCAGTGGATCTCGGGTAGGGGGTCCCAAACTGTGCGTCTAGGCGGATGGTAACAGGAGACAAGGGACACGATGTTTTTACCCAGGTTTGGGCCCTCTCGGTGGAGGTAAAACCCTACTCCTGCTTGATTAATATTGATGACATGGGTAGTACAAGAGTAGATCTACCATGAGATCAAGGAGGCTAAACCCTAGAAGCTAGCCTATGGTATGATTGTTGTTCGTCCTACAGACTAAACCCTCCGGTTTATATAGACACCGAGAGGGCTAGGGTTACACAGAGTCGGTTACAATGGTAGGAGATCTACATATCCGTATCGCCAAGCTTGCCTTCCACGCCAAGGAAATTCCTATGCGGACACGGGACGAAGTCTTCAATTTTGTATCTTCATAGTCTTGGAGTCCGGCCGACGGTGATAGTTCAGCTATCCGGACACCCCCTAGTCCAGGACTCCCTCAGTAGCCCCTGAACCAGGCTTCAATGACGACGAGTCCGGCGCACATATTGTCTTCGGCATTGCAAGGCGGGTTCCTCCTCCGAATAATTCATAGAAGATTTTGAACACTAGGATAGTGTCCGGCTCTGCAAAATAAATTCCACATACCACCGTAGAGAGAATAATATTTACACAAGTTCCATCTGCTGACGTATTACGTGGCATGACATCACACCACGGACAAGCCTTTATTTGAATTGTTTTTATTGTTCCACCTCAGCGCGTTTAGCGAAGCAGTTTCCTTGGCACGTCTTGTCAAAGCAGAGATCGTGTCCCCTTATTCTGGGAATCTCATCAATACGGACGTGGGTAACCCAACCGCGCCATTGATTGCGGCGCTTGGGAGATAAGCAAGTTTTACCGGGCTGGTGGGGACGCATAGCTTCGTCCGCTCATATATAAGGGGATAAGGATCCACCTTTTCACCTACGCCTTCTTCCTCCTTTGCTTATCCATCTCCGCGCACTCGAGCTCCAGCGCCAAAGTCCGCACATCTCACCTCAACCTTCTCCAACCATGTCCGGAGTGGGAGGCAAGTGGATGGCCTCCTCCGTCACAGAGGGGCACATCAAGAGGCTGCGCAAGGCCGGATACTTGTCCAGCGATATCGCGCACCGACTCCCCGAGGAGGGGCAGCTCATCCCCACCCCCAAGCCCCATGAGAGGGTGGTGTTCCTTCACCATTTCCTCCGCGGACTGGGCTTCCCACTCCACCCATTTGTCTAGGGGCTCATGTTCTACTATGGCCTGGATTTCCGTGATCTGGCCCCGAATTTTATCCTCAGTATCTCGGCGTTTATCGTCGTGTGCGAGGCCTTCCTCTGCATCCAGCCCCACTTCGGCTTATGGCTAAAGACTTTTAATGTCAAGCTGAAGGTAGTGGGTGGCCGCCAAGCGGAGTGCGGAGGCGCCATGGTGGGAAAGATGCCCAACGTCACCTGGCTCGAGGGTGCCTTAGTGGAAACCATCAAAGGGTGGCAATCGGGGTGGTTCTATGTCACCGAGCCGCATGACCCTGAATGGGCAGCGGCCCCCGAATTCAGATCTGGCATCCCCACAGGGCTCACCTCTTGGAAAGAGAAGGGCCTGTCGTGGGGCGATTCGGAGGAGCTGACCGGACTCCAATCCTGTCTCCAGACCCTGGTGAACAAGAAGCTCAAACTTGTCAACGTAGTCCAGGTCATGCTCATCCGCCGGATTCTCCCGTGCCAACAGCGGGATTTCAACTTGTGGGAGTTCGATCCAGCACAGCACCAGACCTTGAGCAGGCTCTTCGACACTACGTACGAAGAGGCCTGGAGGGTGCTGTTCAAGGGTGCCGAGGCTCCCGCATCCGCTACCGAAGATCGCGAATTCAGCTCGCACCGTCAGGCTGGCGAGGTAAGCTATATTATCCTTTACGGGACACTTGCTTTCCATAGTTTGACCCTATGTGGGATCTAAACTCCCATTACCTTTAACAGGCCTGGCAGAAGACGTCCGGACAGGTTAAATGTCCGGCTCCCCTTCCATAAGACCCAGCGGATGCCCGTTTGACAGGGCTGCTGGTCCCGGCGCCTTACATGGTGCCGGAGAAGAAGGCCAAGAAGAAGGCCACGGGAACCCGGAGGAGTTCCCGGTGCCAGGTGTTATCGGACTCATCGTCCAATGACTCCGAGGCGGACTCCTCCCACGAAGACGAGGAGGAGAAGAAAGAGGCCTCTCCCCCAGCGGGGGGAGAGAAGAAGAGGAAGGTTTCCCCAACGGGGGAGGCCGAAGGGTCCAAGAAGGGAAGGACCCTTCCTTCGGACTGTTCTACCAACACCGACGACGGCGAAGAGGAGTGGCCCTCGAGGGCTAAGCCCCTAGCGAGATTGTAAGTGTCCGGACTTCAGAATAACTCATGATTTTTCTTTTGTCGCATAGTGCCTTCTAACGCCGAATACAACCATGTAGTCCGCCAAAGGACAATCTCCCCGCTTCGTCGAGCGGGTCCCTGGGTTCGTCGGATGTGAATAGCGCTTCACTTCCGACCGCCTCCTCCCTGTGTGATGCAGACGACGCTGAGGTGGGGTCCCAGAAAGGGACCAGCCAGGAGGAGGAGGCCCCGAAGGTGCCGCAGGGCAACCTCCCGGACTTTGGACTGGACTCCGCGCCGGAACCTTCGGTGGTTCCGGAGTCCGGCGGGCGGCCCCTTCGTAAGAAGGGCGAGACGGCGACGCCGGTGACCTCCGTCCAACCGGAGGCGCCGGATAACTTGCTGGAGGCGCTCAACAGTGCTTCCATCAAAGAGGAACACCGCACTGTTATGAGTGCGGTGATTCAGAAAGTTCAGTCCGCCAAGAGCGGGCTAACTGAAGCCTGCACCAGCCTTCTAACAGGCTTTGAGGTAAGGAATTTAAGATATGTGAAATAGTACCACATAGACAGTAGCCCCTGATGCTCAGTTCGGTGTTCGGAAGGAAAAGCCGAACTGAGGATCTAAAAAGATATACGCATGAGTCTAACACAAATATATCAATATGGGAATGCAGGTTGCGCTGCTGACCTCTGCTGCACTGACTGTGGAGGTCACTGCCTTGAAGCAGAGCCTCGAGCGGTCCGAGAGCGAGCTCGGCCGTGCCAAGAAGTAGCTCGAGGACAAGGAAGGTAAGTAATACCTTATTAAAGTGATACCTTATAGAAAGGATTTGGTTGCAAGAAATGATAGGAATAACGTGGGTATTGCAGGGGCTACAAACGAGGTGGCGACCCTGAAGGAGGCAGTGTCCGTGGCCGAACGCAATGCGGCCACGGAGCGTGCCGAGCGAGAAAAGCAGGAGGCGCGGGTGGCGGAGGTGCGGCAAGAGCTCCAGGCTCTCGTGGAAAAACACGAGAGTTTAGAGCGTGACTCGAAGACTCAAGAGTCTGAACTTGCGTCGGCTCTTGAGAGTGCCAAAGCCGCTAAGGCCAAAGCCCAAAAGGCCCTCCAGGAGATCGAGGCAGTAAAGAAAATAGCGGCGGGTAAGGCATTCTTCATACAAAGCAAGCATGTAAAAGTGAATTACTTGTTACTTACCCGAATTCGAAGCTCTCCAGGAGCGTTCGCAGATCTGCCCCGTAGCATGTCCGATGCTACCACGTTCTATAGAGTCGTGGAGGAGAGCTCGACGGAAAAGGTGTTCTGGTCTCAGTATGCTGAGGCCGGACATCCGGTGCCCCTGAGCGACTAGCTGAGATAGTTGGTCGAGCTCCACAAGGTGGCCGAACAGGCCCTGAAGGGCCTCATAGTTCGGCTGTGGCCCAAAGAAGCCATGCCTGGGAGCTACTTCGGTCTGGTGCGGTGGCTGGAGGACGCCTGTCCATGGGTTGAAGTCATCAAGCACTCCTCCTACATTGAAGGTGCCCATCGGGGGCCTTGCCCGTGCTAAAGTGCACTGGGGCAGGATGGACGCCGAGAAGCTTGTGACGGATGCGCCACCGCCAGGCAAGGAGTATCGCACGCCCGAGATGTACTATAAGGGTGTCCTGAAGGGTGCCCGCCTTATTGCGGGTGAATGCTCCAAAGATGTAATTTTTTAGTAGACTCACATTTTGTTATCCTGTGCGCTGAAAACTTTGTTCATATGCGCTAAGCAACGCTTGTTAATTTAAAATATTACCTTCTGTGCGGCCATTTATCAAATCTGAGAGATGGCAAGTCGTTGGCTTCGGCCCCCATGCCACGAGTGCTGGGGTGTTTGGGATAAACTTGAGCGCTCTTGTTCCCATTTTTGGGTCCTACGGAGGCGCTCAACACAATGAACGAGGCAACCGAACTTATAATGCTTGAACACTCTCACTTAGCCATAGAATTATATAATTTTAAATTTCGGCAAAGCCCCTAGTGTTTGGAAGGCCGAATTCGGGGCGCTATCCATGCCTGGGGCCGGACAAAGCCGGCTCCTCGCTCTAAGCGGCATAAGTCTTTAGGGACTCGAAAAGACCTCTCGAACAGCGACCAGCTCTCGCCTTATCATGACGGTCAGTTTTAGCTTTCTCCACTGAGGTGCTCGACCCAGCTCAACTGGGGCACAATCGTAGTGGTTCTCCCAACGCTACCTTAGACGATATAACGGAACGTAAGATGCCAAAACATGGGAGCCGGGCAAACCCAACTATTGACCCAAGACATGATTCGGAGCCGATGCATATAATGCTATAAGTTCAGGGTGTCGCACATGTGAAAGTGTTCGGACTTATCACACCATACTTTGGGGAACTTAAGCCCCTGGTGTATTTGGCCGTACCAAGGCGTACGGGTGCAACATGTCATAAGTGAACATATATGGAAAGGAATGCAATGATAGGCAAAAAGCGATGCATTGTTTATTCAAAAGATACTGCAATAAAGGCAGAATGATACAAATAGTGCGATAAGCGAGGGGTGGGACTATTTAACATGTCCCCCTCCAGGGGTAGGCTGCGGAATGGTATGTAAAACAGGTATAATGCTCTGAATGGAGACCACCTGGATACTCGTCGTAGCCTTTCTGCTTCCCTGGCTGTTGCATCATGAGTTCAGAAGATCTACTGCCGGATAGGGCATCTGGAAAACGGAGTCCCGAGAATAAGAAAAAAAAGAAGAATGAAAAATTCGGGAGCCCCTAGTGTGGTTGATCCGCACTCTAGGCATGCCGTGGTCGTGCCCCTCCCCCTATGGCCATGGTATCTCCAGAGCGTAGTGATGTACGGGTGGCACTGGTCTCGCGATTTCGCAAGGGCTGGGGTTGGGGCCACATTGCTACGCGTGCTCGAAACGTGCCAAGTGGTCTTGTTGTAGGTTACTCCGGGCGCACTTGGCGGTGTCCGGTCGCTTAACAGCCGGACTCGAGAATTGACTTAAGAGGCTACTCTGCACTTCCGCTGCGAGAGCCACTGTATGCTCCTCTGTTCGGAGAGAGCATTCGGTGTTTCCATTGACCGTGATGACTCCTCGAGGGCCTGGCATCTTGAGCTAGAGGTATGCGTAGTGCGGCACCGCATTGAACTTTGCAAATGCGGTTCGTCCGAGCAGTGCATGATAGCCGCTGCGGAACGGGACTATGTCGAAGATTAACTCCTCGCTTCGTAAGTTATCCGGGGATTCGAAGACCACTTCAAGTGTAACTGAGCCTGTACAATTGGCCTCTACACCTGGTATGACGCCCTTGAAGGTCGTCTTTGTGGGTTTGATCCTTGAGGGATCTATGCCCATCTTGCGCACTGTATCCTGATAAAGCAGGTTCAGGCTGCTGCCGCCGTCCATCAGGACTCTAGTGAGGTGAAATCCGTCAACGATTGGGTCTAACACCAATGCGGCGAATCCGCCATGGTGGATGCTGGTGGGGTGGTCCCTTCGATCAAAGGTGATCGGGCAGGAGGACCACGGATTGAACTTTGGGGCGACTGGCTCCATCGCGTATACGTCCCTGAGCACACGCTTCCGCTCGCTTTTGGGTATGTGTGTTGCGTATATCATGTTCATCGTCCGCACTTGTGGGGGGAATCCCTTCTGTCCTCTATTGTTTGGCGGCCGTGTCTCCTCCTCGTCATCGCTTTGCAGCCCCTTGTCGTTGCCTTCGGCGATTAACTTGCCTGTCTGCTTGAACACCCAACAATCTCTGTTGGTGTGATTAGCTGGCTTTTCGAGGGTGCCGTGTATCTGGCACGAGCGATCGAGTATCCGGTCCAAATTGGACGGGCCCGTAGTAGTTCTTTTGAATGGATTTTTTCGCTGATCGGGTTTAGAGCCTTTGAATCCGGCGTTGACTGCCGTATCTTCAGTATTATTGCCGTTAATGCGGATTTTGTGCTTATTGCGATGCGACCTGCCATTGCTGTCTTTGGTATCCGAACTACCAGAGTTTTTGGTTAGGTTGTTACTGTGAGCTAGCCAGCTGTCTTCTCCCGCACAGAAGCGGGTCATGAGTGATGTGAGGGCTGCCATTGATTTCGGCTTTTCCTGTCCTAGGTGCCGGACAAGCCATTCGTCGTGGATGTTGTGTTTGAAGGCTGCAAGGGCCTCTGCATCCGGACAGTCGATGATTTGATTTTTCTTGGTTAAGAACCGTGTCCAGAATTGTCTGGCCGACTCGTCTGGCTGCTGAATTATGTGGATTAGGTCGTCGGCGTCTGGTGGTCGCACATATGTGCCTTGGAAGTTATCGAGGAATGCGGCTTCCAGGTCCTCCCAACTTCCAATTGATTCTGCTGGCAGGCTGTTGAGCCAATGCCGAGCTGGTCCTTTAAGCTTGAGTGGGAGGTATTTGATGGCATGAAGATCATCACCGCAGGCCATGTGGATATGAAGGAGATAGTCTTCGATCCAAACCGCAGGATCTATTGTGCCATCGTAGGATTCAATGTTCACGGGTTTGAACCCTTCGGGGATTTGATGATCCATTACTTCATTTGTTAAGCATAGTGGGTGTGCGGCGCCTCTGTATTGGGCTATATCACGACGCAGCGCAAACGAGCTTTGTTTACTGTGTTCGGCCCGGCCGGGATTGCTGTATCCGGCGTGACGGTTGTCGTCGTGCATCGTAGGGCGCCCACGCGATCCATAGATCGATCTTGTTTGCCTCGCCTTATCCTCCAATATGTCTCGCAAGTCCGGCACATTCCCTAGAGGCCTCTCTGTCGCGGCCACGAGGTGGCCGGTCGGCCGTATTGTGCGCTGGTGATGTAGGTTTATGTGCTTCCTCCTCTAATCGGGGTAGCAGCTTGCGTTTGGGGTAGCTTTTGGAGGGGCGTTCGAGTTCATACTCTTCGGCCGCAAGGACTTTAGTCCATCTGTCAGCTAGCAAGTCTTGGTTAGCTCTAAGTTGTTGCTGCTTTTTCTTGAGGCTGCTTGCCGTGGCCATAAGCCTGCGTTTGAAACGCTCTTGTTCGACGGGATCCTCAGGCACGACAAATTCTGTTGTCGTTGAGGCTTGCCTCGTCTCCGGAGGGAGGCATGTAATTATCATCCTCCACCTCTTCGTCTGCCGCTCTCTCACGAGGGCTGGCTTCTCTGACCTCCTGTGCTGAGTCTTGCTGGAGGGGGTTGTCTTCGGCACTGTCCGGGGTGTTATTATCTCCGGTGTCGGAATCTCCATTCTTGCTGTGGCAGGATTTTGAGCGGCGCCGCTGATGCCGGCGCTTAGGCTGCTTTTTGGAGGGGTCATCCTCCGCTGTTCCATCGCCATTCCCATCCTTTGGGGTGTCCACCATGTATATGTCATATGACGAGTTGGCTTTCCAGTGCCCTGTAGGTGCTGGTTCTTGGTCGTCTCCGGCATCGTCGTCCATACCATCGGTATCTTCGGGGTCGAAGTCTAGCATGTCGGTTAAGTCATCGACAGTGGCTATGAAGTGGGTGGTGGGTGGGCTTTGAATTTCTTCATCGTCCGCATCCCAACCGTTCTGACCGTAATCCGACCAGGGCTCTCCTGATAAAGAGAGACACTTTAGCGAATTCAGGATGTCGCTAAAAGGCGAGTGCTGAAAGATGTCCGCAGCGGTGAACTCCATGATTGCCGCCCAATCGGATTCGATTGGCAGGGGCGCGGAAGGTTTGGGGTCCGGAGAGGAGTCCGGCACCTTGGAGTCGCGAGCTTCACAAGGACGGGGTCGGTATTCGGCTCTATCACCGTAGAGGTTGCCACCCCCGAGGTGGTGTCTAGGCCCCCATCCTCGATTGGCGGCATAGGCTCTGAGCTAAGGGTCGGAGCGGACTCTTGTGCGGCCTCCAGGGCACTGTCCGGCAGCAGAGCTAAATCATGCCCATCATGACAGTGCGGCGCTTTCGAATCTGCTCTAGATGGTATGATTGTTGCCATATAGTTCAAACTTCCAAATCTGACCTGATGGCCAGGGGCGTAGCTTTCGATCTGCTCCAGATGGCCAAGTGAATTGGCCCGCAGTGCGAAGCCACCGAATACGAAGATCTGTCCGGGAGAAAAGTCTCACCCTGGACCGCGTCGTTGTTGATGATCGAAGGAGCCATCGGGCCTATAGGTGACGACACAGAGGAACTCTCAATGAAAGCACCAATGTTGGTGTCAAAACCGGCGGATCTCGGGTAGGGGGTCCCGAACTGTGTGTCTAGGCGGATGGTAACAGGAGACAAGGGACACGATGTTTTTACCCAGGTTCGGGCCCTCTCGATGGAGGTAAAACCCTACTCCTGCTTGATTAATATTGATGATATGGGTAGTACAAGAGTAGATCTACCACGAGATCAAGGAGGCTAAACCCTAGAAGCTAGCCTATGGTATGATTGTTGTTCGTCCTACGGACTAAACCCTCCGGTTTATATAGACATTGGAGAGGGCTAGGGTTACAGAGAGTCGGTTACAATGGTAGGAGATCTACATATCCGTATCGCCAAGATTGCCTTCCACGCCAAGGAAAGTCCCATCCGGACACGGGACGAAGTCTTCAATTTTGTATCTTCATAGTCTTGGAATCCGGCTGACGGTGATAGTTCGGCTATCTGGACACCCCCTGGTCTAGGACTCCCTCAGTCTCCCCAATGTTCTTGGAGTCCAGCTTGTGGTTATTGGTGAACTCCGCGATCATCATCTGGTTGGCGTTGAGTCCGCGTTCCACCATCCCTTGGCACTTGAAAACCGATTGTTCTGTTGTTTCGAGCTTTGTCTCCACGCTTCCGGTACTCCTTGGTCCCTCCACATCGTGGATGTGCAGCACCCCCTCACGCAACTCAATGGTTTGAGGGTGATTGTGACGCCCCCGATTCAATCATACACTAATCATACATGCAAATGTGTACGATCAAGATCAGGGACTCACGGGAAAATACCACAACACAACTCTAGACACAAACTAAAATAATACAAGCTTTATATTACAAGCCAGGGTCCTCGAGGGCTCGAATACATCAGCTTGAATACAAACGAGTCAGCGGAAGCAACAATATCTGAGTACAGACATAAGTTAAACAAGTTTGCCTTAAGAAGGCTAGCACAAAAGCAACATGGTCGAAAAGGCAAGGCCTCCTGCCTGGGAGCCTCTTAACTACTCCTGGTCGTTGGCGGTCTTCACGTAGTAGTAGGCACTCTCGGGGTAGTAGCAGTCATAGATGGTGTCATCTGGCTCCTAGACTCCACCATCTGGTTGCAACAACCAGAAAGAAGAAAGAAGGGGGAAAAGGGGTAGCAAAGCAACCGTGAGTACCCATCCAAAGTAGTCGCAAGCAAGGATCTACACTACTTATGCATCGGTATCAATGAAAGGGGGTAGTATCTGTGGACTAACTGCAGAATGCCAGAATAAGAGGGGGAAAAGCTAGTCCTATCGAAGACTAGCATCTTCTGGGAACCACTGTCTTGCAACAAGAGGAGGGAGTAGAGTAGTATAACATAAGTCATATATATGTTGTTGTATCAACGCTCCGGGATCCTTTCTCGACTCCCAAAGCAACATAACCAAATCATGCCTCAGCATCCAGTTCTAGTTGTATCGATCGGGATACAACTCCGCGTGTCCGTTACCATATGACAGGCTATCGATAAATGTTTTCTTCCCTGCAGGGGTGCACCAACTTACCCACCACGCTTGATTAACACCGGCCGGACACACTTTCCTGGGTCATGCCCGGCCTCGGCCAAACAATACGTCGCAACCCAACCTAGGCTTAATAGAGAGGTCAGCACGTCGGACTAAACCTATGCCCCATGGGTCATGGGCCATCGCCCCGGGAACTCCTGCACGTTCTGAACGCGGCCGGTGAGCAGACCTAGCTACCTCCTTCAAAAAGGCAGGTGCTTACCAGTCGAACCCGGCGTGCGCCGCTCAGTCGCTGACGTCTATTAAGCTTCGACTGATGCATACGACGCAGAACACCCATACTATGCCCACGTGATGGTTAGTGTTATCAGGCCATAGGCCCCTCAGATCAAATATCCAAATCGTAGTGGATTAGGAACGCGCCGTAACAAGCAAG
This sequence comes from Triticum dicoccoides, assembly GCF_002162155.2. NCBI lineage: Eukaryota > Viridiplantae > Streptophyta > Magnoliopsida > Poales > Poaceae > Triticum > Triticum dicoccoides. Next base: position 82,825,972 of record NC_041381.1, read on the forward strand.
ACTCATGAAATATGTGACTCCGTCGCCCCGTCTCGAGGACTTGTGGCAAGGGCTAAGAATGCCCGGCCACACCTCGTAATTATCTCGGGCACCTTCCAGGTCAACCCGACTCCACATCACTCGCAATTAAGCCCGCACGGGTACCCCTCAGGGCCGACACGTCTTTAGTAACATCGTTCAGTGTAAAGTCATAGTAATCATAGTAACCGTGTATCTAACACCAAGAGGAAAACCCAAGGAGTCACCATCGACAGATTCGACTTGATGTAATCATCAAGATGGACGGAAGAGGAACCACCCTCGAGGTCCACACTTGAGGGGTTTCACGACAGAGTCGTATCAGAAGTGGTTAAGGAGGAAATCACCCTCGATGACCACAACCGAATAACTACACTACCAGGTTAACATCAGAAGTGCCTATGAGGTCTCACCCTCGACACTCGCTAGTAACCTAGTAGTGTCGAGCAACTAAGGGGAAGTGATGTGCGGTGCCGGGGCCTGGTCTTCGATCCTGTTGAACGGGTCTTCGATGATGAAGCAGGGGCAACAAGGACAAGGTGGGGGTTCACTGATGGATCACTAACCAACCTATACTAAGCAGTTTAGGATAAGCAGGTAGGTAACAATAAGCAGGTAACAAAAGCAGGCTATGCATCAGAATAGGAGCAAACAATAACAGTAGCAAAATCTAATGCAATCATGAGAGAATGGAATGGGTGATATCGGGATGATCAAAGGGGGGCTTGCCTGGAAGCTCTGCTGAAAAGGAAGAAGTGTCGTCGTCGACGTAGTCGATCATAGGGGCAGCATCAGTCTCGGGGTCTACCAAAGAGAAGAGGGGGAAGAAACAATAAATATAAAGCAAACATAGCATCATAAAGCATAAAATGGTAATACGCTATGTTAGGGGTGAACTAACGCAGTGCTAGACATTGCAGACGGAGAGGGAAAATATTCAGAGGGGTTTTCCCGGTGTTAGGCATTTTCCGGACAGAAGAAAGAGGGGGGATGGTTCCATGTTAAGCATGCTAGGGGCCTGTGACAGGTGAAAGGTTGGTGTATTTGGATTCATTGGATTTTTCTGAGCAAATTTCATGTAGATAACATTTTCATCCAAGTTACGGATTATTTTCTATGATTTATCGAAATTTAAAGTATTTTCTGAAATTAGTGAAATTAATTTAATTGGAAAGCATACTGAAAATACTTTTATACTTAGCAGCAGCTATCCTCAGAGTATGACAGGTGGGGTCAGGAGGGTGCTAATTCAGCAGTCAACTAGTCCACTTTGACTAGTCACCAAGGCCACATGTCATTGGCAGAGAACAAACCCAGTCGGCATTGAGTGGTCAACTGGGTCCAATGGGACCCAGTTTTCATTGACTCAGAGTTCTAACAATTTTTTTTTGTTAATCTAATTAGCTAGGTGGGCCATATTGTCAGTGGCATATTAGGCTAATTAAATTCCCAATCTAATCCTAACCTAATCGCGAAACCACAGTAATCACACACACGCACACACACATGGCTGCTCGGCCATGGCCAGCAACAGGAGCAGCCGCCGGGGAGACGAGGTCACGCGCGGGACGGGGTCTGATCTGGGCGCGGTGGGAGCGGCGGTGGATGCGGCCAGGCGGCGGCAGTTTAGGCGGAACTAGCGGCACGGGCAATAGCGAGGCAGCGCAAGCGGGGCGAGCCTGGCAACAGAGCAGTAGACATCGGAGGCGACGAGCGGGCACACACATGCGAGATGCGGGCTTGGCACGCGCGTGCGTGTGCGGCGAGGCGCAAGGGCACGGACAGGGCAGGGAGGCGCAGCAGCGGGCGCGATGTCTGCACGGCGACGGGGCGATGAGCGCATCCTCCGGTGGCTCCGGGCACGGCGATGACGGCGGCCTAAGGCGTCGGATCTGAAGGGGAAAGGGGGAAATGGGGGAGGACGAAGTTGCTGCTCACATCGGTGACGAGGAGCGACCCGGGGCAGCCGAAGGAGGTCGAGGGGGCGGTGAGGCTCGGTCGACGATGGATCGAGGTCGCAGGCAAGGCAGATTCCAGCGGGGGAAAACGGGCGCAAGTGAGAGAGTCCTGGATTAAGGGTTCCTTGGACAGCCGGACTATATACTTTGGCCGGACTGTTGGACTAGGAAGATACAAGATTGAAGACTTCGTCCCATGTCCAGATGGGACTCTCCTTTGCATGGAAGGCAAGCTTGGCAATTTGGATATGTATATTTCCTTCTCTGTAACTGACTATGTGTAACCCTAGCCCCCTCCGGTGTCTATATAAACCAGAGGGTTTAGTCTGTAGGACAACAAGAATCATAATCATAGGCTAGCTTCTAGGGTTTAGCCTCTACGATCTCGTGGTAGATCAACTCTTTAAATACTCATATCATCAAGATCAATCAAGCAGGAAGTAGGGTATTACCTCCATCGAGAGGGCCCGAACCTGGGTAAAACATCGTGTCCCATGCCTCCTGTTACCATTGGCCTTAGACGCACAGTTAGGGACCCCCTACCCGAGATCCGCCGGTTTTGACATCGATATTGGTGCTTTCATTGAGAGTTCCACTGTGTCGTCGCTGTAAGGCTTGATGGCTCCTCCGATCATCTTCAACGATGCGGTCCGGGGGAGGTTTTCCTTCCCGGACAAATCTTTGTATTCGGTGGCTTCGTATTGCGGGCCAACTCGTTTGGCCATCTGGAGCAGATCGATAGCTACGCCCCTGGCCATCAGGTCAGGTTTGGAAGCTTGAACTATACTTCCGACATTCGCAGAGACTTGATCTTCGACGGATTCGAGCTCATGTCAGGCACGCCGGACGATCACGACGGGCATGACTTTGATCCGCCATTGGACACTATTTGGGAGATCACGCCTGCGGTGGCGCCGGGAATCAATTCGGAGCAGATTGTGCCCTCCGAGGACGGGTGGATGGACCCCGCCATGGAAGCTGTGCAGTCATCGACGCTGGAGCCAAACACTGATCCCACCTCCCGTGATGGTGGTGTCATCGGACCCTCAGACTCGTCTCTGGCTACTGGATCCGAACCGCGTGCGTCCGTGCCTATCAAATCTGATTGGGCACCAGTCATGGAGTTCACCGCTGTGGATATTTTTCAGCTCTCGCCCTTAGGTGATGTGCTGAACTCATTAAGGTCTCTTTCCTTGTCGAGAGATTCTTGGCCGAACTATGTCCGGCTCGAGTGGGAAGCGGACGACGAAGAAATTCGTTCCCCACCCACCACCCACTTCATAGCCACTGTCGATGACTTAACCGACACTCTCGATTTCGACTCCGAAGACGTCGATGGTATTTACGACGATGCAGGAGAAGAACAGGAACCACCGCCCACTGGGCGCTGGACTGCCACCTCATCATACGATATATATATGGTGGACACACCAAAAGAAGGCGATGGTGACGATGTAACGAAGGATACTCCCCTCGATAAGCCACCAAAGTGGTGCCGTAGACGCCGCTCTAAATCCAGCCATAGAAAAAAACAGCGACAACAGCGCAAGAAATAATAATACCTCGGTTGATTCCAAAGGAAACAACGACCCCATGAACCCAGCGATATAGCAGGGTGAGCCAGGGGACGGTGAAAAGAGTCCGGAGCCGACGTCAGATAATGCTGATCCCGAGGGTAAAATTCAACAACCTGTCTCTGGAGAGGAGAACAGCTCGGACGATGATGCACTCATCATCCTAGAAAAACTCTTGGAACAAGAGAACCTCCATAGAAGGCTTATTGCCACCGCGAAGAGCATAAAAAAGCAGAAGCAATGGCTCAAGGCTGCGTAGGATACGCTCAACCGTAGGTGGAACAAAGTGATTGACACAAAAGAAAAATACGGTGGCGATCGTCACACAAAGAGCTATCCAAAGAGCAAGCTGCTGCCCGAATTCGACGACGAGGCCATAGAGCCCATTCAGCCGAAAATGACCGATCAGCCGGACCGACCACCCCGTGGCCGTGTGTAACACCCACGATGATATCTCCCACGTGTCAAAGCACGACTTAGAGGCATAACCGCATTGTGGTTTTGTCGCAAGAAGGGTCATCTTCACACAATCCCATGTAATGAACAAGAATGGGATAAAGAGTTGGCTTACAATTGCCACTTCACACAATGAACATATAATTCATACATCATTCAGAGTACACACATAGTCCGACTACGGACGAAGCCAAAAGAAAACGATAACCCAACTGCTAGATCCCCGATCGTCCCAACTAGGCTCCACTACTGATCATTAAGAAACAAAACATAGCAACAACTAAGATCTTCGTTGAGCTCCCATCTGAGCTCGGTTGCATCATCTGCACTGGTATCATCGGTACCTGCAACTGTTGTGATAGTATCTGGTGAGTCACAAGGACTCAGCAATCTCAAAACCGCGAGATCAAGACTATTTAAGCTTAGTGGGTAAGGAAGGGGTAAAGTGGTGAGGTTGTAGCAGCGACTAAGCATGATATGGTGGCTAACATACGCAAATAAGAGCGGGAAGAGAAGCAACGGAACGGTCGTGAAGCTAGCAATGATCAAGATGTGATCCTGAAACTACTACTTACGTCAAACATAACCCAAAAACCGTGTTCACTTCCCGGACTCCTCCAAAAAGAGACCATCACGGCTACACACGCGGATGATGCGTTTTAATTCGGATCTGGTGTCAAGTTATCTACAACCGAACATTAACAAATTCCCATCTGCCACATAACCGCGGGCACGGCTTTTGAAAGATAATACCCTGCAGGGGTGTCCCAACTTAGCCCATCATAAGCTCTCACGGTCAACGAAGGATATTCCTTCTCCCAGGAAGAGCCGATCAGACTCGGAATCCCGGTTACAAGACATTTCGACAATGGTAAAACAAGACCAGCAAAGCCGCCCGAATGTGCCGACAAATCCCGATAGGAGCTGCACATATCTCGTTCTCAGGGCACACCGGATTGTCCAAACTTCCGGTAGGCCAGCCCAGAGTTGCCCCTGGTGGCCACCGGCGGTTGACAGGTTGGACCAACACTCACGATGAGCACTGGCCCAGGGGGGTAAATAAAGATGACCCTTGAGTCTGTAGAACCCAAGGGAAAAAGGCTTAGGTGGCAAGTGTTAAAACCAAGGTTGGGCCTTGCTGGAGGAGTTTTATTCAAAGCAAACTGTCAAGGGGGTCCCATAAATCACCCAACCGCGTAAGGAACGCAAAATCAAGGAACATAACACCGGTATGACGGAAACTAGGGCGGCAAGAGTGGAACAAAACACCAGGCATAAGGCCGAGCCTTCCACCCTTTACCAAGTATATAGATGCATTAATTAAATAAGAGATATTGTGATATCCCAACATAATCTTGTCCATCATGGAGCAATCTTCAACTTCACCTGCAACTAATAACGCTATAAGAGGGGTTGAGCAAAGCGATAACATAGCCAAGCAATGGTTTGCTAGGAAGGGTGAAAAGGTTAGAGCCTGACATGGCAATATGGGAGGCATGGTAAACAAGTGATAGGTAGCGCAACATAGTGATAGAACGAAGCAACTAGCAAGCAAAGATAGAAGTGATATCGAGGGTAATGGTCATCTTGCCTGAGATCCCGATAGGAAGAAGAACGAGTCCATGAAGAAGACAAACGCACGTAGTCGAACGAATCCTCACAACTCCGGAACGAAACCGAAGCTAACGAGAGAAGCAAACCGGAAAAAAGCAAGCAAAATGGTAAACACACAAGCATAATCATGGCATGATGCACAATCAAGTATGATGCATGTCCGGTTTAATGAAGCATGGCATGGCAAAGTGCAACAAACAATACTACAAATTAAGTGGAGCTCAATATGCAACGAGTTGCATATTGACGGAACACCACAGTCAATTATTTAGTTCTCTCTCGTTTAGGAACACAACAATATTACAAGTTGTTATTAAACATGGCATGGGGTGAAGCATAAGTAAACTACACATTTTAGGCAATTTAAATGAGGCCGGAAATAACAAACAACAATTCCAGAAAATCCCCATGTCATTTAGCAATATAAAGGAAACACATTTTTTAAGCATTTTAATTGTTGTTATCATGATGCGGATGACATATACAAGTTTTATGCAATTTTATGAAAATGTTGACATCTAATATGATAGGGAGCATTTGGTCGCCATGGCGGAACAAAAAGGGTGCCACGGCAACGATAACGAAAATGGTGCCACGGCAACATATCGTTTCCGGTAGCTCACGAAGATACCGGTGCAAAAGAAGTGGGCGTGAACGAGTCATGCAAGATGGTGGGGTGATCCCGGATTCCGGGTTCCCACGGGATGGCGGCATCGCAAACGAGGAAGAAACGTGCAAGGATCAATCGGGCACGGAGCAAACATATCGTACATCTCATACATGCAAGGGCATCTCATCGCGGTCGTCTCAGGTTATACCTTCGAAGCGTGCGTTCTCAGGCAGAACGAGTTCGGTACGATGTAGAGGAAGTAGACGTTCTCGTAGCGGTCATAGAGGAAGTAGTTGTACACGTTCGTTTCGGAGAGGTACTTGACAAATCCAACGTCTTCGGGCGACGGTAGTGGAAGTAGTGGTACACGGCGATGGTAGTCGTACACGAGTTGTAGTCGAACTTGACGGAGCCAACGTCCTTGAGGGTAGTCGTGGTACTTGGGGTCTTCGGACTTGCCGGTCTTGGTTCTTGCGACGGTAGTGGTACATGGCAACGGTACTCGAACTTGAAGGGTCGTCAACGTCGTGGGACTTGGCGCATCACCGGGTGTAGTCGTACACGAGGGTCTTGACGAATCCGAAGGGGTACTTGACGGGTCCGGTGTTGGCGAAATCTAGAACAACACCAAAGGCCTCGGTTGATAGCGTTCAAAAGGACATGATGGACTAGTCACCTCCGACGGCGGCAGGTTTTGCAAATGGGGTGCTCGCAGGAGTGGTAGATGCATGGGGCAATGGCAGCACGAGGTCAACGCGCACGACCGGATCGAGCCTTGCTCGATGCCGCGGGCGCAGGGGAGAGGGTACCGCGATGCAGAGCAGGGCGTGAGCTGGACTTGGTGGGGCAACGAGGACCAGGTGGAGGCGGCCAAATCCAAGGCGTGGGAGGCGCGACAGGAAGCAGGGGCGGCTGCTTAGCAGGGCGAGGACGACGGCGACCGGTGCTAGGGCCCCGGTGAGCTCCGGCCTAAATGACTGGAACGAGCGGCACAAGGGTCGGGAGCTCCTCTCCAAATCGAGCAGAGGCTAGAGGAGTCAGAGGCGGCGAGCTGCGGGCGGCCAGCGCGAGGAGGAGGTTGGCGTTGGGGATCGGGCGCGGTGGAGGAGGGCGCGGGCGAGCATGGGTGTGAGGAGCTGGAGGGAAGGTCGAGGCAGAGAAGGGCGCGGGCGAACCATGGAGGCCAGCGGCGCCATGGCCGTGCGGGCAGGCGAGCTCGCGGAGGAGGCGCTCGGGTGCTGACGAGGTTGGGGGCGCCGGATCACGGGATGGACAGCGCAAAGGCGAAGAGGCGCGACGACAGCGGTTTCGGGCCGCATCGAGGAGGAAGGAGGCGAGGGGATCGGGCGCAGGGAGCTCCTCTCCCTGGCTCAATGCATGCGTGTGTGTGGCGGCGGGCAGAGGGAACGAGAGGGATAGGTATCGAGCAGGGGGGTCGGGCTAGGGTAGCTAGGGTTCGGTAGGAGGCTGCGGCTGGGCTTGAGGATGGGCCTTAGAGGCCAGTCTAGTGGAGAGGAAATGGCCACAGGTCTGGTGGCCTGGTGAAAAAAAAAGGTTTTCCTCATTGGAAAAGAAAAGAGGGGCCAAAGGATTTATTTGGAGGTCTAAATAAATCCAAATTTAGCTGAAATTTGGCAAGTGGCCTCACTAGAATATATGATGGCTCCACAAGAAGGATTGGAGGCAAAAGGAGAATAGAGCAACGATGTGAATATTCGGAAATGAAAGGAACTTTAAAATGCAAGTGGGTTGTGGTTAATTCCAAAGAAATGGAATAATTTTATTATAGCTCCCTAATAATATTGAGAGGCTTTAATATGTTATAAAGAGAAATCACAAGTGAATTCCCTCGATTTAAATGGATCAAAGATCCATACAATTTTATTTAGTTGAGGTTTTACAAATTAAATGACATGCTAGCATGATGACATGATGCAATGCAAAAATAAATAGAGCAAGCACAAATAAAGAAACACACAGAGGTCACAAAAATATGGAAGTCTTCTGAAGCGTCAGTCTCGAGGCATTACACCGTGACAAGACGGCTAATGATGCCGCACACAAGATAGCACACGATTTACGTGAGCTCCTGGACAAAAAGTTCGGTATGGCCAGATCCATCTATGGATCTAGGAAGCGCGCTCCGGCACATGATCAGAGCTACCGAAACAATCACATTTATCGAACACCAGCTAGGAATCAGAACCGAACACAACAACCATCGACAGCATGCCATGACACATCCAAATACAGGGGTGCTGCACACCCTTGTGCTTCACTGATGAGGTGCTGGAGCATGAATTTCCGGAAGGATTTAAGACCGTGAATATAGAGGCATACAACGGAACTACAGACCCTGGGGTCTGGATCGAGGACCTTATCCTTCATATCCACATGGCTCGCGGAGACGATCTCCACGCCATTAAATACCTACCCCTCAAATTGAAAGGACCAGCTCGGCACTCGTTGAAAAGCCTTCCGGAAAACTCAACTAGAAGTTGGGAAGAACGTGAGGATGCTTTTAGGGCCAATTTTCCAGGGACCTATGTCCGACCTCCGGACGCAGACGACCTAAGTCACATAATTCAACAGCCCGGAGAGTCAGCCCAAAAACTCTAGAACAAATTTCTTACTAAGAAGAATCAAATAGTCGATTTTCTTGACGTCGAAGCCTTAGCGGCCTTCAAACACAGTATCCAGGATGAATGGCTTTCTAGACACCTCGTCCAAGAAAAGTTGAGGACAATCGCAGCCTTAACAAGCCTGATGACCCGCTTTTGCACGGGCGAGGACAGCTGGCTGGCCCGTAGCGGCACCAGCGACCCAGGAACATTCAAAGTCAGGGATGGCAATGGGAAACCGCGACACAACAAAAACAAGCATCGAAACAATGATGATAGCCCAGAGAACACGACGGTCAACGCCGGATTCAGGGGCTCTCGACCCGGTCAACGGAAGAAGCCATTTAAAGGCAGCAGAGATGGACCGTCTAGCCTAAAGAAGATTCTAGACAAATTATGTCAGATTCACAGCACCCCCAAAAACCTGCAAACCACACCCACAGAGAGTGTTGGGTTTTCAAGTAGGTTGGCAAGCTGAATGCCGAATAAAAGGGGAGAGAGACGCTAAGTGAAGACGAGAATGAGCCTCGCCAGCCGAACACTGGAGGACAGAAAAAATTCCCACCAGAAGTCAAAACAGTGAATATGATTTACGCAACTCACATTCCAAAGAGTAGGCGCAAACGCGCACTCCGAGACGTATACGCTGTGGAGCCTGTCGCCCCGAAATTTAATCCCTGGTTGGCCTGCCCGATCACCTTTGATTGCAGGGACCATCCAACTAGTATCCGGCACGGAGGATCGGCTGCCTTGGTGCTCGACCCAATAATTGACGGATACCATCTCACACGAGTCCTTATGGACGGCGGCAGTAGTCTGAACCTAATATATAAGGACACTGTCCGCAAAATGGGGATAGACCCTTCAAGAATCAGCCTAAGCAACACTACCTTTAAAGGAGTGATACCAGGCGTCGAGGCCCACGGTACGGGCTCTCTAGTACTAGAGGTTGTATTCGGTTCCCTCGACAACTTCAGAACAGAGGAACTAACCTTCGACATTGCTCCATTCCGAAGCGGTTATCACGCACTACTCGGAAGAAAGGCCTTTGCTCGTTTTAATCACTACAAAAAAATACACTTCCGTGATGATACGTGTTTATCACAGTAGGTTGCGTTTTTGTCATGCATGTACATCCATGACAAATTTATGACAGAATCAAGATAGTCATACCTGTGTTGTCGTAGAAGTATTCCATGACATTACCAAAATTATCATCACAGAAGTGTCCACTTCCATGACGATAAATCGCGCATCACAGAAGTGCTTTCGTCAAGCATGACTGACACATAGCATCCACCGTAATGGAACGTCGTTAAGCTATCGGGTCGGGTTTTGGATCCGATAACCCATTAACAGTCCCGACCAATGGGGATTTTCCACGTGTAAAATCATCATTGGCTGGAGGAAACACGTGTCGGCTCACCATTGGGACAGATGTCATCCACTCATTGGACAGAAGGCGCCTATGATACGTCGACACGTGGCACGGCCCAACAGAGGCCCATTCCTGTGAAAAGGTCGGCCCATTTGACTTGGTCAAAAGGTGGCGGGCTGGCCCATGGGAAGCCTGTTAACAGCCTGTTCGCATATAGCCCATTTACAGCCCGCTAACCGAAGGCCCATTACGCCCTATCCGAATTAGGCCCAGTAGCGTCATCTGGGCCATCCAATATGATTCCAACCCGTTTTCACTTCTGGCCCATGTATGGCCCATGACGTCTTTCGGCCCATATGAGGCCCTGTGTAACTCTTGGCCTATTAACGGCCCGTGGTGAAACTAGCCCGCAATGAACAGTGTATCACTTTACACCCATTAATGGCCCGTGGTGAAACTGGCTTGTAATGAACAGTATATCACTTTATATCCATTAAGGGCCCGTTATTCAGTTGGCCCGTTTCCAGCAAATGTTATCTTCCGGCCGTCTCAGAGCCCATTTATTCTTGGGCTCATTTCCAGCATTCGTTTACTTACGGGCCGTTACTGTCATTTTCTGCTTGTGGGCCAAATTCAGCCCGTGGTTACATCGGCCCATTTGTGGTCCGTTAATACGTTGGGCCGTTTTCATAGTGTCATCAAATACGGCCTATTAACGATGGCCCATTATGGTCATACGGCCCATATAAGGCCCATTGATGATACGGACCGTAGAAGGCCCATTGTTTCTACGGCCCGTAGAAGGCCCATTGTTTCTACGATCCGTAGAAGGCCTACTGTTTCTACGGCCCGTAGAAGTCCCACTGTTTCTACAGCCCGTAGAAGGCCCAGTGTCACTACAGTAAATATTAGCCCATGGTTATTGTGGCCTAGTTTTAAGAACAACTGCACTGACTACAAGCAAACAAATAAACTAGACACCAAGGAAATAAATAAGCAAGCAACTTATGCTAGGCTATCACGGCTGTTACACATATTACATCCACTGGGCATCAAAGTTCGCCACCAGTGCAAATATAGGGAACAAAGCAGCATATCATATACACTGGTTGTCAAAGTTGGCGACCAGCGCAAATAAACGCTGCAGCAAAACAAATCCAAAACTAAAACCACTTCAGAAGATCTCAAGAAACAATATCTTGGGTACCCATAATGCTGGCAAGATGCTTAGCAAGCTTATTAGCTTTCTCTTGTTTGGCGCTTAAATCCTCCAGCACTTGTTGTTGCACCAGAAAATATGCATCTGAATTCTACACGGACTTCCTCGGTCCTTCAGCTTCCTGTTGTAGCACATCTGATCGATGTCTTTCAACTTGAAGTTGAGACTCAAGAAGACGAACTGATTCAGGCAGCGAGTTCGAAGAGCTTGTGCCAGCAGTAGTGGCTAGTAACTCGAACACTACATCAAGACAGGACTTTTGGGTTCCCTCACTGTCGTCAAGATAGTTTTTATCAGCTTTCTTGGAGACCAACAGGGACGTCTCACTATCTTGAACCTTATCTGCATTACTTCCTTTACCATTGGATAACGCGGTACTGTTCTCCAATATTTTGTCCGCATTCTAAAAGAGAAACAAGCAGACACATCACATGTTTACCATGTTGTATATGAAACTCATTTTGGTAAATGAGTTCAGTAGTAAAGTGGACAGGATAACAACATGAAACAAACATATATCTATGTACCATGGTCACTTTATGGTCTATATCATTCTAGTTTTTGTTGCCAAATCAAGATAGAGACACAGTTCAAATAATATTTGTTCAAGACAAAGCAGAATAGACAGAATATAAGTGTGGGTAACTATAGAGCAATAACAACACTTGTAATGTGCATGACATGAGAACATAACTGTTTATTCAATTGAAACTGAAATCAACATAGAGCAGGTTACAACAGCAAATCAGTTAAAGAAACAGGTTTAAAACATACCTGTTGCGCCATTGGAGTTTCAATTCCATCCTTCAAATTTGAAAATAGTTGGTATGTGTAAATACAGTAATGCAAGAGCAAAGGAGTATGAACCATAGCTACAGAACCTGACCTGAGAACAAATCTTCTTCTCCTTTAAGCGTTGAGTTGGGATTCGGAGTGGTGGTCCTCGTGCTTTGGGCACTGCAGTTCCCGTACTAACTGCTCGTCTTTGGGTGCTTTGTGGTGGAGACGATGCTGTGTCAACTGGAACTGGGTTACTATCTGCCAGGGTTGGGGTTAGAAGGGGTGTAGCTGGTTCTCTGTCCAACTGGGTAGGGGTACAATCTGCGAGAGTCTGGGTTATGTGTGGTGGATCTGGTCCTTGGGCAAGTACAACCGTGGTTCTATCTGCATTAACTGGTAGCACTATCTTTTCTGAAGACCGTGTTGTTACTCCCTTAGATACTGCCAGCACGCTCTCCAATTCAAATGGCTGATAAACAAGAAAAGTAACTGAAAGTATAGACATTGTATGATAGACAGGTGCAATGGATAGTGGGGAATAAAAGAGGGCATGAAATAATTCATATTTACGTTGTCTAACCAAACAGGATAGCATGACACAATTTCACATATATGATGGCTAACTAAACAGGATAACATGACACAATTTCACATTATGATGGCTAACTAAAAAATATGGAAATACATAATTCAAAATATGAGACTATGTAAACAGGATGACATGACATAACTATATAATGTGTTTATTAAATAGGTTGGCATGCCATAATTCACATACATTCATGGATAGAATGCCATAATTCTAAATATGATGACTGTAAACACTAAACAGGATGAGATGATATAACTATATGATGTCTTTATTAAATGGGTTGCCATGCCATAATTCAGATAGATGATGTGTATGTACTATGTAAACATGATGGCATAATATAATTCAAATATATGATTTATATAGTAAGCAAGTAAGCAGATGGCAATCCATATATGATGTAAAAACTAAGCAATGCAAGACAACATGCATGACATGGGTAATATAACCCTGCCAAGTTTGAGCATAGACCTCAGGGGGGAAATAGGACTAGTCATCAGTCTCTGAATCCTCCTCTAAGGAGCTCTCTATAACCAGCAAGATGTCTGCTTCAGCAGGTAGCATTGTCTGCTCTGAATACCTTGCTTTCACTCCAGATACTTCCATCACCGCTTCAAATGGCTGATGCACAGGAAGAGTAGTTGAATATACAAATGTTGTCGACAAATGGAACACATAATACAAAAAAATGATAGCATGATATATTTCACATACATGATGGTTGGCTAAACAGCATGGCATTGCATAATTCACATATATAATGCCTCTTTAACAAGATAGCATTGTATAATTCACATATATAATGTCTTGCAACAAGATGGCAATGCATAATTCACATATATGGTAATTAGACACTGAACAGGTGGCATTCACACAAAGCATGTCTAAACTAATCAAATGACATAGCAACGCGAGACACCATACGCACGGTATGAGCAACATAACCCTGCCAAGTTAGAGCATACACCTCGGGGGGGGAATAGGACTGGTCATCTGTCTTCGAATCCTCCTCTGAGGAGCTATCCGTAACCAGCGAGATATGCGCTTCGTCAGATAGCATAGTCTGCTCAGAAGACCTTGTTTTCGCTCCAGAATTTGCCATCACCGTGTCAAATGGCTGATGCACACGAAGAGCAGTTGAATGTACTAACATTGTTGACAAACGTAATATGTAACGAAAAAAGGATGGCCTGATATAATTTACATATAAGATGACTGGTTAAGCAGGATGGCATTGCAAAATTCACATATATGATGCCTGGCTAAACAAGATGGCGTTGCATAATTCACATAAATGATGAATAAACTAAACAGATGGCATTCGCACAAAGGATGTCTAAACTAAGCAGATGACATATTTGATGTATAAAGTAAGCAATGCAAGACACCATATGCATGATATAACCAACATCAGCATGCCAAGTTAGAGCGAAGACCTCAGGGGGTAAATTGGAGTTATCTTCTCCTTCTGAATCCCCCTCAGAACAGATATCTTCCTCTCGATTACAATCCGAAATGCGTGGAGGGGGGGCTGCCTTTGCGCCTACCATGGAGCGACGTCTGCATGAAATTATATTGCCACACAATGCTCGTTTCTTTTGCTCTACATGTTCAGTTCCATTGTTTACAATAACTGTCATGCATCGGAATAAAACATAGTGAGATCATGTAAGGAGTGCATGCAGAAATCCAGAGTGATGGTAGCAACCTGTGGATAGACCCAAAACCAATAATAGCAGGCAGATAATGGCTTCAGTTAAAAAATACAGATAATGGCTTCTTTACTGTTTGTTTCCCACCCAACATGAAACTCATAGTAGACACCGGAGATTAACCAGATAGTAGATAGATACTACTGATAGCGGCCCCGATATGTACCCCACAACCATTTAAAAACTCAAGTTTGACTATTAGTTTGGAGCTGACTCAGAGTCTAATCGGTGAACAGGATGATAAAGCAGCATGTAATATTAAGCGATGCATAACGTAAGCAGACATGAAAGAGTGCGACCTCTCTTGCGGACCCGTGTAGTCCTCGAGGTCATCTGCTCGGTTGATGATGGTAATGCAGTTTTCATGGCTGCCAGCGGTGGGGAAGAAGATCTGAGGCGGCGAAAGACAGTCTAGAGGCCGGATCCCTGTTGTGCTGGACCCTTCTGTCGTTGGAGCAGCTGAGCTGGGGTGGATGACGGCGCAGCATGAGCGGGACAAACCACGCAAGGTTTTCTTTGAAAACTATCTGTAAGAGAAGTAATTCTGTAAGGGCTCGTTTGAATTGGAGGATTCCAACAATGTAGGGATAGGAAATAGACAGGAATAGGATAGTAATGCACGTGCAAAACAGAGAATTTAGAAACACAGGATTTCTGCCAATCTGGGTGTTTCTTTCACAACAATTGGAAGATCACAGGATGCAAAGAAGCATGGTGAGATTAAGTCAAACCACAAGAAAATGTACGGTTATAATGCTATTATGCTACTATCTCTTAGTCTTGTGCTTCATGAATAGGAATTTGAAAAGGAGGACAAGTGAAAATTAAAATTCCTACATTTTTTATTTCAAGGAGACACTAAAGGAACAAATCCATGTGCTCAGTGGACAATATATATAACATGTAGAGTAAAAAAGAGATGCAACAAGTGTACAACCTCTTTGGCGAAGCCATGTCGATCTCAGCGTGATTGGGTTGGCCGGTGAGGATGCTCCGGCTGACTTTGCTATCAGAGGAGGGGAAGAAGATCTTAGGCGTCTGGAGATAGAGCCCGAGGTACTGCTCCACTGTGGTGGAGGCTTTCGTCGTTAGAGCAGCTCCGGTGAGTTGTACGACGCCGAGGCTGAAGCAGGACAAGAGAGACAACGAACAACGTTAACCTAAGTGGAATTCTAATAGCATCTCCAATACATGACGTAAAATACATAACCATAAAGTGCTAGATGTAAAATACATCAGCCGCTCATCTCTGAACTTAATTGTCGAAACAGAACTTAACTGTCAAAACTGAACTTAACTGTCGAAACTGAACCTAACTGTCGAAACTGAATTTTGCTATCGAAACTAAATTTTGCTATCGAAACTAAACGCACTAGCAAGGTTAGGCTACACGTCGGTCGTCTGACTTTTTCATCTCTTGTCAGTCAATTTTGCAGCCATTGAATACGAAATCAAGGGCCTGCGGTTCATCTTCAACCTCCACTTCCGCTGAGCCGCCAGCCACCATCGGCCAAACAGCAGCCCCCCGCCGCCCGCGGCCGGTGGTGCACCGCCCCGCCCACCCCGAAAACACTCCCCACCGCCGGTCCGCCGCCGCCCCGGCCATCCCTCTTGGCCCCCCCGTGCCGAGCTTTTTCTCCGGCGATCCCCATGCCACCGTCCCACCGACGTCCCGCCACCACCGACCACCACCGCCCCCATCCTGAACCCTAAGATAGATAGTGGGGTACCTCTCCGGCAAGCCCCCTCCCCGCTGCGGCTGGTTCTTCCTTCACCCCGGCGAGCCCACCCCTTGAAAATCGACTGACCCAAAAGTCGATTCTCTTGACTTAAGTGTAGCCAAATCGGAGCAGCATCGCAAGCAAGATCAAGAGCGAGTGCAGCAGCGCGAGCAAGAGCAATAGCAAGACCAGACTAGGCAAGGGACCGAGAGCAAGAGCAGAGCAGCAGCGCGAGCGAGAGCTAAAGTAGCAGAAGCTCCTACTGATGTGGACGCTGCCGCCGAGGGAGCGACACCGTGGAGGAAGTGGCCGGCGACGCCGCCGTGGATGGAGCCGCACCGTGTCGGCTCGGGACCAAGCGCCGGCAGCACCGTGATATCGAATCAAGAAGAAAATGCGGCGATTAGTGTACAACCTCTTTGGTGGCGCCGATTAGGCCGCAGCTTTATCCGAGGAAACGGTGATGATGATGCTCTTCCGGTGGTGCAGGTGAAGACGGCGATGTGGGAATGGAGGTGGCACGAAAGACGAGGGGAATGTCGGGGCAGCTCCTTGGAGGTGGAGGATCGGGTGGCTGAATCGGCGAGACGATGACATCGATGACGGATCCTCATCCGGTACGGTGGATGAGGGACGTTGAGGTGTTGCTGTGGACGACGTCGTCGGGGAAGAGGATCCGGCTGGGTGGCAGACGGAGCAGGGTGTGGGGTTTCGTCGCGGGTTTTCGCGGCCTCGGTGTACGAATGGGTGGGTGGATGGGATGGCAGTGGGGAACCATGGCTTAGAGACGCGCTTGTCCGAAATGTGGGGTAAGTTACGAAAGTGCCCCCCACCGATTTGAGGCGGTTCTTTCGGTTCAGGGGTACCACGGGCATTTTGCGTGTCGGGATTTCACAAGAGGTGGGAGTTTTCGCGCGTGTTATAATTTCGGAATAGCAAGGCGTGGGTTGAGATGGAGGGAGTTGTCGGAGCACAACGAGACAAAGATATATCTTAAATATTTCAGGCTAACAAGGCGCGGGTTGAAATTTCCGGACAAGCCTAACGTGTACTGTACCAAATCAATGCGCACTACAAATGTCATTCAAAACTTTGAATTCATGTTATGTTCAATTAAAGTATTTCGCTACCTGTATAATGCATGCAACCTGCTACTCAAATGAACGTTTTAGTGCATTCCAAACGTATATACTACCGCTTCAATATGAACTAAATTTGAATAAGATCTGATTGTTGTGAAGTCAAAGCATTTGAATTCGTTTCTCTGTTTTAATAAGATCTACAATCATCATTATTGTCAAGTTAAACCATCGTTTGTGTATTATCTTCACAGCACACCACATGATTAGTCTCGAGTTAATTACATATGAACAATGTGTACTATATGAACTCGAACTAGATTTTTTGAATCCACTTTATTTTGATTTCAAATCACATTACATTTCTAGCTCTAGCTAGATCTTCATAATCTAAACCATGTCTCATATGTATAATGTGTTTATCACATTATGTATGGTGCCCCTCCCCCTACGCCTACAAGTATTTAGATGTGAGTTGCAAACACCACACATTACCACAAATTCAAATAAAATGTGAGAATGTTCGATATATAGTATTGTTTAGATTGCTCGATATTTAGTTGTAAGCTGCAAACGCCGCACACTATCACAAATTCAAATAAAATGTGAGATTGTTTGATGTATAGTATGGTTTAGATTGTTCGTCATTTAGCTGTGAGTTGCAAACGCCATGCATTATCTCATTATGGTATAACATGTGCACAGCACGTGTATCACCGCTATATTCATGCATGCAATGTTTAAAACACTATGATCTCCTATTCAAATATATGAATCCGCTTTCATATCAAATTATGATCTTTGTTAGTCTCTTACACCCACACAATCCTATAACCTTTGTAGCTACCACTAACTTTCTCTCGTGCATGCACACGCCCTCCTCGCCCTCCCCCTCCCTCGGCATTCTATCCACCGGGCACATTCATTTTTTTTTTTATGTCGTTCTCCCAGAGTCTCCACAACTCCTTTCCAACACACACCGATCGATAAACCTCTCCAGCGATGCCTGCCTACAACATACACACACAACTTCAATCTCCTCCTTTATGTGTCCTTGCCTCGTGTCTCTCATATGGTCAGACACACGTGTAAACTCTCACCCCTCTTTTCATCGATCTCACAACCGCACACTCCTCCCCCTATCTAGCTAGTAGTTGGGCCTCTCGCACCACCTCCTAGCTCCATTCTCTCTGTCTATCCGTCTTGCTGGGCCTTATTTGCCTCTAACAAATGGACGTACGCCGACCAATCTCTCGCTATACATATAGCAAGCTAGGTCCTTATAACTCGTTTTTACCAACACATCGATCGATCTACCTCATTAGTTGTGTTTCTCCCTTCCTCCGACAAACAACAATTGATATACCGATCTAGTTAGGTTTGCTTGCCAAACACATGGTTCCCCTTCATCATCCATGGATGCGTTTCGATAGATCTATCACGCACAGGCACACACAGAAACACATCCCCACTCTTATTGATAACATTGCAGTTCCACCCTCAGTTTGTCTAGTAGGCCTCTCCCAACATCTCCGAGAAGTAACTCCATCACCCATCCAGCACTCTACCCCTCTCCCTCCCTCTCCCTCCCTCTCTCTCTCTCCTCTCTCTCTCTCTCTGTCCCATCATATTTCCCGTCCTTCAGTTATGTATGGATGTCGACCGATCTCCCTAAAGACATAGCTGGGTCTCTCCTTCTCAACACATATACGAGTCGTTCTACCTCTATAGTTAGGCCTCTGCCTACCCCTCCCCCCACCCCCTCCCCCCCACACACACCGATACATCAAGCTCTCTAGTCATGTCTCTCTGCCACACATAAACTTGACATGTGCCCTCTAACGTTCCGGTAGGCCAGTC